>NC_090733.1:137247034-137299534 GCF_036898095.1 Palaemon carinicauda | reverse complement strand
CTACAGACCTAGTTGAAAAAGCAGGATGCTATAAGCCCAAAGGCTCCAATAGGGAAAAATAGCCCTGTGAGGAAAGGAAACAAGAAAATAAACAAACTACAAAAGAAGTACAGTAGTGAATGATTAAAATAGAATATTTTGAGAACAGTAACAACATTAAAAAAGATCTTTCATAAATATATATACTGTATATATATATATATATATATATATATATATATATATATATATATATATATATGTATATATATATATATATATATACATATATACTATAAAAACTTCAAAATAAAAACGAAGTGGAAGAGAAATAATGATATGATTCTTTTCAGGAACGGGATCATACCATGGTAGCCCCAGCAGATCCGGTTACTCGGGTAGTGCAAGTCGAAATCGGGTAGCCGCAGCTCCTATGGGAGCTCCCGTCGCAGCTTCCATGGATTCTATGGAATATGATTCAGACATGACCTTCGAGGAAACGACTTTGGAGGAGACCTCTGAAAGTGCCCCGAGAACTGATTTCCCCGAGACTTGGCTTTGGGATCTTGTTCATGTACCGTAAGATATAGTCGTCTCTCTCATCAGCCATTACTTGTTCACTGCATACCAAAGGCCTCAGACCTGTCCTTCCACTTGTGTCTTTTTATGGTCTTTCTATGCCAGAACACACCCGCAACCTTTTCTTGTTCGTCAATCCATCATCGTCTCTTTCTTCCCCTGCTTCTTTTGGAATCTCTAGTGACCCATTCTGTTATTCTTAATGTCCATTTATTATCTGTCATTCTTTTTATATGTCCTGCCAACATCCATATCTTTTCTTTACATGTTGTTAGAATATCCTCTACTTTAGTTTGCTCACGTATCCATATGCGTGTGTGTGTGTATGTGCATATTTCCTTTACCATTAATGTCCCTGTAAGTAAGCTTTCCTTCAATCGCTATGATAGTTGCACCTACTTTATATCATTCTGCTTTGCCTCCGTTCTTGCTTCCTTTCTTCAATCTTGCTGTTCAACCTCTTTTAGCTTTTCCCCCAGTTGCACTTGGGTGTTGGGTGTTGAATGGCCCCACAGGCTAAAATTCCTAAATCCAATCCAATCCATGTGTTATAAGCTTTACTATGTGAAAGATAGAAGTCTCTTTTAATTCTATATTACAGGGTTGTGGTGGTCTATTGGAAATGTCCCTGCCTGGCAATCTACCGTATTGAAGTTCGAGTCTTACTCAAGCTCGATAGTTTCTTGTAGTGCCTACAACCTCGCCATCCTTGTGAACTAAGGATGGAGCTTTTGGGGAAGCCTACAGGTTTACCTGCTGAGGCATCAGCAGCCATTGCCTGACCCTCCCAGGTTCTAGCTTGAGTGGAGAGGGACTTGCACGATGATGACATGTATATATTGTCAGTCTATAGGGCATTGTCCGGTCCCTTGCTTATGCCATTTATGAACGGCCTTTAAACCTTTAATATGTGCCAGTGTCAGCCATTATGCAATTTGCAAGCGTGTTTAAACAATCACATCCTTATCATTTCCAGAGAGTCTGGTGTTAGTTCCGAAACCTTGAAAGTACCGGACACCATCACCGAGTGGGTTGGAAAGGTGGTTTGCGTCCACCCGGAGAAAGGCATTGGGCTCTCAGAGCGAACCACCATCAAAACATTCACGCCCTTCTTCCTCGATCTCACCCTGCCGCCCTCTGTTAAGAGAGGAGAGATCCTCCCAGTTAAGATCTCTGTTTTCAACTACTTGTCTCAGCAACTACCTGTGAGTTCTTTAAAAGGAAATTACTTATTTTCATACGTATGTACTGATGCTTCATCCTAATTAATAGCTTATTATTGTTATTATTATTATTATTATTATTATTATTATTATTATTATTATTTACCTACTTGCTAAACTACAACCCTAGTTGGAAAAGTAGGATGCTATAAGCCCAGGGCCTCCAACAGGGAATAATAGTCCTGTGAGGAAAGGAAATAAAGAAACAAATAGTGTGCCTGAGTGTACCCTCAAGTAAGAGAACTCTAACCCAAGACAGTGGAAGAGCATGGTCCAGAGACTAAGGCACTACCCAAAAGTAAAACACAATGGTTTGATTTTGAAGTATCTTGTTCTAGAAGAGCTGCTTACCATAACTGAAGAGTGAAGTCTCTGCTACACTTACAAATGGAAAGTAGCCACTGAGAAGGTACAGGGCAGTAGTTGAAGTGAAAATTCTCATTATGACAGGATTGTATATTTTTTATGCCAATATGATTAAATGGTCACTGATTTCTAATGCTTTCAAAAGTATCTGTTTTTACAACAATTTAAAATAATTCTCTAGTAGTAATCTTATTTCTCATATGAAAATGCCACTTTGAAAAACCTTTCTTTTGTGCAATTATAAGAAAATATATACAGTAAATATATATGTATATATATGTATTATAACCACAGAAGGAAAAATTAAAAGACTTGATCGGAGACATCAAGAGACTCAACAATGAGAATACATACATAAAGACATCTGTTTTCCGTTAATCCGGTATTATTCTTTTATATGAAATCTGAATTTTCTGGAATTATCAAGAAACTGACAGCTTTGGGATCCCCTTCTCCTGTATAAATATGTCTTTGTATATGTATTCTCATTGTTGAGTCTGTTGATGTTCCTAATGGATGAAAGTACTAACTCCAGTCAAGTCTTTTCATTTTTCTTTCTGTGGCTATACACTAATACATTTTATACTCATCACATGTCGTCTTTCATGATTTATATATATATATATATATATATATATATATATATATATATATATATGTATATATATATATATATATATATATATATATACTTTTATATATATATATATATATACATATATATATATATGTATATATATACTTTATATATATATTTATATATATATACATATATACATATATATATATATATATATATATATACATAATATATATATATATATATATATATATATATATATACATATATATATACATATTATAGCCACGAAAGAAAAAATAAATTTTATATCGAAGTAACTTTACCCCTAAACTCCTATTTGTCTTAACTCCAACACCTTTGTAAAAGGCAAATCTGAGGAATAAAGGAAATGTTTAAAGGCTGGTGTTTGATGATGGTACAGTACGGAAATTATTTGCCTAAGCGGTCCTCCCTGGCTATCTGTTGGATGGGGATTTGAGACCCAGTCAAGCTTGATAGTTTGTAATAGTGTCTACAACCTCACCATCCATGTGAACTAGGGATGGGGGACTGTAGGTATACCTCCTGTGTCATCAGCAGACGTTGCCTGCCCCTCCCTGGTCCTAGCTTGGGGGAGAAGGGTCTTAGCTGCTGAATATATGTGTATATGATCAGTCTATAGAACATTATCCTGTCCTTTGCCTCTGCCATTCACGAGTAGCCATTAAACCTTGAAAGTGAATATGTGCAAGATAGATTGAACAATAAATGCTTATGTAGATGATTGGAAAGTGGAATTAGTATATTTGTATGAATATTTTGGATGATGGCAATTAAGTAACTGAATAGATGATGCAAGGAAGGTAACAGGATGTGCGCAATAGATAAGAAGGAAACTTGAAGCGTCCAAATGAACAACATACAGTATACAAGAGGATGGATAAAAGTTTGGAGAGGGTTAGGTCATGTGGAAGGAATGGAAGAGAAAAGATTGTAATTCTTTGTTGTGAGGAAGTGTAAGGGGACCACTTCGGAAGGGATAAATATATGGAATAGGAGAACTATCAGAAAATAAGGTTTTCAACATCCAGGGAGTGAAAGAAGGTGTGTTTGGGTTATGAAAAGTTTGTTGTTGTAAAAAGCTTTGCACAATGATTCATCACTTAAAGTATGAATGGGACACTGATCTTTTTTATATGTAGCAACCCCCGATAAGGAAAAGGCTAATAATGTTATGAGATACATGATCCTTGGCTATCATTATAACAGTATTTATGAATGTTTAGTAAAACCAGAAGCTACGTAAAGCATTGCTATCAAATTATGCAGGTTGCCTGAGTGCTTTGTTATTATGAAAAATATATTCTAATGTATTTTTTCTTAATATTGATAGATAACATTACTCTGGAAGAGCATTTTTGTTATTACAAAAACTATAGTTTAATGTATTTTTCTTAACATTGATAGGTTACGTTGTCTTTGGAAGAGCGTTTTTGTTATTACAAAAACTATAGTTTAATGTATTTCTCTTAACACTGATAGGTTACGTTGTCTTTGGAAGAGCGTTTTTGTTATTACAAAAACTATAGTTTAATGTATTTCTCTTAACATTGATAGGTTACGTTGTCTTTGGAAGAGCGTTTTTGTTATTACAAAAACTATAGTTTAATGTATTTTTCTTAACACTGATAGGTTACGTTGTCTTTGGAAGAGCGTTTTTGTTATTACAAAAACTATAGTTTAATGTATTTCTCTTAACATTGATAGGTTACGTTGTCTTTGGAAGAGCGTTTTTGTTATTACAAAAACTATAGTTTAATGTATTTCTCTTAACACTGATAGGTTACGTTGTCTTTGGAAGAGAGTGAGGAGTACGAGACACTTGAAACATCTACAGCGAGTCTTTGCATTGCATCAAACGAAATGCAGGTCCACACAGTCAAAATCCGACCACTAATCATCGGTGACGTCAATATCTCAGTGTCAGCCTTCGTGGACAGTGGACTCTCTGGCTCCTGTGGAGCAGTTGATGCTCGTTTCCAGATAAGGTAGGATTGACTAAGTGTTTGGTTTTTTTTATTCTTTTTGATAATACCAATGTTTATATTAGGAGAAAATACACAAATATTTTTTGTTCTATAAAATCTATCCATAAAGAAAAAATTAAGAAACTTCACATACCTGAATGACTGCATCCCCTGTCAAGAGTAAAAATTATCTTGGGAGTACTGTAGTGCCTTCAGTCCACTTCCCATGCTGCAATGTAGGCGTTATTGAAGTGCCTTTGCTATCTCAAAGTGAACTTTAGCTGCACCCACTTTTTATGCTTCTGTTCTACTTCCTCTCTTCCATCTTACGGCATAGTACGGCTTTCTTCCATTTACACCTGAACATTGATTGGCCTCCCTGCACCCAGAACTGGTTCGTACCTACAATAAAAAGGAAAATTTATGTTGAGTCTTTTCAGTACTCTTGCGGCCCCTCGATCCCCTCACGTTTTAGCCTTCTACTTACTTCATTTTCTGCTTCCATTCTTCCGTCTTTCTTTCCAACCTCTTTCAAATTTGAGTTTATAGTTCAACTACTGGACTTCCTTTGGTGCTGTATAGTTTTCCTGGCCTTAGCGACAGGCCATGTGGCCAGAATTCCTTATGAATAAACAAGCTCTTGGCATGCATCCCTGACAACTAGCAGACTGTCTAAGAGATATACTCCTCTTTGTAAACTTTGTAAAATTTGCTATTGTTGATGAGGCTCAGTTTCCATTCCTTTTAATTCCAGCGGTCTTTAAGGATGTATTTTATCACTTGATTTGTAATATTCTTTATCAGTAACTCTCTTCATTTGGGATTATCTACCATGACTCAATATTCACATTTCATATTCAATTGCTTACAACCATTCTCAATTTATTCTTATAGTTTCCGATGTCAGACTTCTACCTAAACAGAAGGACTGCAATTTAGTCTGGCTTATTGTCTTCAAGGTCATTTGTTTCTTTTTTCTCCTGCTGCTTTCTTATTCAGTGCATTGATACTCTTTAATGGCAATGAAATTACATTCCCTCATCTGATAAATTCTTGATACTAATAGTTACAAAAACTTGCCCTAAGAGGATTATAGATGATTGGTGATGATTTACTTGATTCTGTTCTTGTAGACACATTATTGCAAATAATTCATTGTAATTTCAAGGTTCAATGAAAATCCTATGAAAAAGATAACTGTGCATGTGGACTTGGACAAATGTAAGAATGCTATGATGTAATTAAAAGAAATTCTTTGATGAAATAGTTAATTAAAATGTTTTGGGATGGTTTGATCATGTTAAGAAAATCCAAGAAGATAGGATTGTCGAATGTGTATTTTTTGGAAAATTTTGAGATAAAGGAATGAAACCAGAGTTGTGAGGATTTAGTAGTGTGAAAGAAGTGATGAAATTGATGGGGTTTGATATGCAAGAGCTTTGAAATTGTATGTAAGAACGAAATAAAGGCTGGCCTATGCAAAGGTAGGTAGATGCGTTCCTGATAAATATTTTGATTAGATTTATGAAGAGGGTGTTGTTGTGGGAGCTTTCTGTCAAGGGATTCAGTTCTTGATAGAATATTTTAAAGAATGAATGTAACTAGGACAGATACCTAGGGTTTTTTTTATCCATTGAGCCCCCTCCCCTCTATGGATAAAGGATCTGGATTCTCTCTCTCTCTCTCTCTCTCTCTCTCTCTCTCTCTCTCTCTCTCTCTCTCTATGGTATATATACACACTAGTGTACATGACCCATCAAAAATGATGGGTAAATATTTATAGATATGCACACACATGCATCCCCTCTCACTAGGGTATGACTACTCTCTCACCCCTTACCCAAAGGACGGGAAGAGCTAAGCATGGCGGGAAAGAAATATATATATATATATATATATATATATATATACAAGACAATTGTTCTTTGTTATATAGGGAGATGTGTGTGTGTCTGTTTGCTCGTTTATGTCCCGCTGTGTTTATGTATATATTTAATGATAATTGTATGCAAGTCCTATTACTAGCAACTATCTTTGAATTAATATACTTTAGATATAAATAGGATTATTGAATGATATTCAGTACGTAATTCCATTTCTTCAGGGATGCGATGATTAAGCCAATTGTTGTTTTATCTGATGGCTTCCCAAGAGAAAAGACCTGGAACAGATATATCTGCTCGGATGGTACGTAAAAAAAACTTGTTTCCAAACTAAGATTAAAGATTTCTGTCGTTGGAAAATAGTTTTCTTTTCACATTTAGTATGTCAGGATGCCAGAGAACTTCAAATCATTCATTCATTCATTCACATTTAGTCTAAAATATTTTGAATTTTTCTTCAACGAATTGCTAAAGCTGTATGAAATCATTACCCATTATTTACTAATTGTTGTGTCACCACCCTGAGCAGATGTAGCAACCGGAGATGCCTTGGAAAGCTGGGAAGTCAGTGCCCCGCCTGCAATTGTGGAAGGATCAGACAGGGGATGGGTTGGCGTTGCTGGAGATCTGCTGGCGATATCTGTTGATGTAAGATGAATAATATATTGTGTTACAGGATTTTTAATGAAGCATTTGTTTTTATATTTCAGACATGCGCATTGTCATATTTTAAATTTTTGGCAATGTTTGCTTGTCTAGATACTCTTTCCTGTTGATTTCATAAAACACAGCTATAAAGGGCTGATATAGATATAATTTATTCTTCTTCATTGTCTTGATCAGTTATGTATGGATATCATTAGCTTAATCTGAGAATCATTGTAATTTTAACTTCAAAATCCAAAAGTGGCCGAGTGCACTTCTGGGAACATTGTGGTACTATAACAAACTGCATAGCTTCAAAATGAACCACTTCCTAGTATAGTTAGATTATGAAAAGTGAAATTAGAATAGCTTATGAAAGGCAACATAAGTACTTGGTAATCCTCATTAATGCTCCCATTTTGGAGGATTAAATATTGATGGTAATACTTTTTTCAGAACCTCGGCCATCTCATCAATATGCCTTACGGATGTGGAGAACAGAACATGCTTAACTTGGCCCCCAATATTTTCATCATGCAATACTTAGAGGCGACAAAACAAAATGTGCCAGAGGTCATGGAAAAGCTTATGAGATACATGAAAACAGGTATGGTCAGTTTTTTCTGACAGAAATGTTAAAAAAAAAAAATTCAATTTAAATTGTTAAAGGATATTGTTGGTTTATTTGTTTTCTAGATACAATATATACTGTACTGGAGTAATTTTAATACCATTCTTCATTAGTCTTATCTTTATGAAATTTCATTATTTTCAAAAACTTAATCGCAGTATTCAAGTGTAATAACAAGTTAAGGGATAAGAGAAAGATTCAAATGGAATTGATTCAATATTTTAATTTCATTACAAATTACCAGGGCTAAAACATAAAAAATATAGTATTTAGAAATGTATCAATTGGCAGATAATGTTCGGTAACCTGTATTTTTTAGCTTCAATGTGACTTTTATTGAACACAGTGTTACAAGATTCAAATTTCTTTATTCCCTCTTCTCAAATGTTCCCAGAAAAGCCAAACAAATATGTTGAAAGGAAGCATAGTTATTAATAGTTGAATTTCTATTTTTGATAATGCCTACTTTCAATGATGGTCTTGAGTATAAAATATATTTTCACTTATGGGTATCACTAATTTTATTTTCTCTTCCAGCAGATGTATTTTGAAAGAAGAAAAAATTATTTGATTAAATTGTTAGGTCTTTAAAGGCCATAGTAGACATATTTTCTCTAATTCACAAAACTTTGGCAATAAACATAATTTCCTTCGCCAAAATCGAAGATTTTGCGAAGGTTGTGTATTCATCCCTGTTGTCTGTTTCTCAGTTAATTATTTGTTTGTGTGCAAATTTACACGAAAAATACAGTACCAATGTTTACCAAAATTATTATTCATGTTGGGTATAATGCAAGGATGAATTGGTTACATTTTGGATAAAGTACAGCACATCAAAGTGCAAGTACTCAGCAGTACTTTGAAAATAATTGTAATGTTAATTAAATGGCAAATATTTTGTTAGTTTATTATGTGTTTGTGAACAATTTTATGCAAAAACTACAAAACCAATTGCATCAAAACTTGGTGGACATGTGGTGTATAACCCAAGGATAAATCCATTAGATTTTGTAAAAAATACATAGAAGTACAAGTATGCAGTAGAGTTAAGAGCAAAATAAGACTGCTTGACGTGGTGAAGGCATGCTCTCTACTGAGTGCCCCTCTAGTTTGTGTTATAAAACCGGGCAATGGTTCAACATTTGTCTCCTTCCAGGCTATCAACGACAGCTTCTGTACATGCGTCACGATGGCTCCTTCAGTGCATTTGGAAATGCTGATGACTCTGGGTCTACATGGCTGACAGCATTTGTGCTCAAGTCCTTTGCTCTTTCAAGGCAATATATTTTGGTGGGTCTTTAGAACAACAGTTCTAGTTCAGAGAGATAAAAAGGGTCTCTTAATCAGAGAGATTATTATTGTATTTCACTTTTTGTTGCAAGGAATTACCATCCTTGATAAGCAAAGTCCAGTGGAAAACAATTATTGCTTTTGTAGTCCATTCTAATACTTTTGTATAACTTCCATAGGAATAAATATGTTGGTAATAAGGTGCTTGTAGTTGATAGATCCATTTCCAAATGGTTAAATTTTCAAAGTATATCTTGTCTAATGTGACTCATACAAAGGACAGATTTACGTGTGTATCCAAGTGCCATAGTTTATTAGACATGTTTTATTATGCTCCCAAAGTGGGTTTTATATTATAAAAAGAACAAATGATAGCCAATGTGCTTCATAGAGAGTTTCAATGACAAGAATGATGATATGAGTAAAATAGGTGGAACAAGAGCAGTAACTAGAATTGGATGTAGAATTGAGTAGGAGCTTGTGAAAAAAAACTCTAAATATAGGAACAGAAATGTGGTATATGCTATCAACTTATGATAGCCCTATTGGAACAAGATAACAAATTACATTAAATTCCATTAAACTGAAGGGAGGAGAATACATAATTATCTAATTAATTCTGGGGTAAAATTGATGTACACTAATTTCTTTTCCAGGTTGACCAAAATAAGATGAACAAGACAAGCAAATGGCTCCGAAAGCAGCAACGCCCAGATGGTTGCTTCCAGTCTGTTGGAACAACATTCAGTAAAGCCATGAGAGTACGTATTTTCTGCATATATATATATATTTCTGATTATTCACAATTGAATCTATCTCAGATTAGCAAGAAGTTTCAGGAACGATATAATTTTAAAAGAATCGTGTATTCTAAACCCCAGCAGGAAGGCATTCAATATTTTATCATATTCATATAGTAATTAGGGTCAATGGATGTCATATCACAAAATCTAAAAGATATTTCAGTAACGTTATTTTGAAGGAACATATAAATCAGGTGAGGTATTCTGTAATCTATTTTCCTCCACAACAACAGGGTGGCATAAAAGAGGATGGCTCATCGGTGCCATTGACTGCTTACACCATGATTTCTCTCCTGGAAGCTGGCGAGGAGAGTTCACTGTCTTCGGCGACTTCAGCAGCTGAGTGTCTGAGAGCAGACTCCTCCAAGGACCCCTACATTCTGGCTCTTAAGGCTTATGCCTTTGCCCTTGCCAAAGACGACATTGCCCAAAGTCTTCTGGGCCAACTGCTCTCTCTTGCTACCGATGAAGGAAAGTCCATGCATTGGGAACTCCGGCGCTCTGAATGTATGGATGCCTTAGATGTCTTTTGATTATTGAGTGATACAAATTTTGTAAACTGTGCAAAATTTTTTAAGCTATTTTTAAACTTTTCTAACCTTTTATCTCTTTACAATTCAGGGGGAAGCAGATCAATTGAAGTAGAAACCGCTGGGTATGCCATCCTTGCCATGTTAAAGACTGATGCAAAGACGTATGAATTGGAAATCTTGAAAATTGTTAAGTGGATCACTTATCAGAGAAATGGATATGGAGGCTTTATCTCAACCCAGGTAGATTATTTTCATGCGCTTAATTATTATTAGAATGTCGAAACATCCTGAATTTTTATGAAGGATTTTGTAGGAACAATATTTAATGAAGAGCTACATGATTACTCTCTCTCTCTCTCTCTCTCTCTCTCTCTCTCTCTCTCTCTCTCTCTCTCTCTCTATATATATATATATATATATACATATATATATATATATATATATATATATATATATATATATATATATGCATAAAGAGAAAGTGAAATACAGTGAACCCTCGCTACTTCGCGGTTCGACCATCGCGGATTCACCATTTCGAGGGTTTTTTTCCATAACCCATATATATATATATATATATATATATATATATATATATATATACATATTGCGGATTTTCCGGAAATTTCGAAAATACCGCGAAATCTGAAGACCCCCAAATACGATATTTCGTTACCTGTAATTCCATTAATACTGTAATTAGTAATATCTGCTCTTACTGATTGTTCATTGCATTACATATGATATATAATTCAGCACAGAAAGAAATAAAACACGAAAAGAGAATGTGATCATACGATAATACAGTACTGTATACAGTACGTAGTAAAATTAAATCGAACATGAAACGCAAATCAGATGCAGTCATACCATATTAGAATGGTGTAAGGCTGCTGATGGCTACTACTGTACAGTACTACAAATGTAATGGATGTGCTTCTTTTCCATGAATCTTTGGTATGTATACGTACGTAGCTGCATCCAATAATATTCTTTGTTGCAAAAATCCCATTTCGAATAAGCGTACGAGAGAGAGAGAGAGAGAGAGAGAGAGAGAGAGAGAGAGAGAGATCCTACAAAAGAATAAAATAACATAGGTAAAGCTATTATTATTATTGTTATTATTATCATTATTGTTGTTGTTGTTAATAAAATTATTATTGTTATTATTTTTATCATTATTATTATTATTATTACTGTATTATTATCATTATTTATTATTATTATTATTAATACTGTACGTACGGTATCTTGTACTTTGAGTTGGTAACCTACGCATCATATAAGACGGGTTGTTATTGGTTCAAGCGCTGATAGATGACGAATCAGAACTCAAGTTTTGTTATCTAGCCTGTGATTGGTGTTTTGCCCGCATCTCCAGCTTCCAGCCTCTGTTCGCGGCCACTTTCTCTTACGGCGTATCGCTGAGTAGACGTTCTTAAGTTTGTGAAGTTTAATCTGTGCTGTGTGTGACTGTTTTAAGTTGAACTTTTTGTTGAACTTTCAGTTAAATCCTACTGTACAATGCCTCCCAAGCGTTCTGCTTCTACTAAGGCTGGTAGTGAGCCTAAACGCCACCGAAGGATGATGACTTTTGCTGAGAAGGTTACGCTTCTCGATATGTTGAAAGACGGTAGAAGCTACGCGGCCGCAGCGCGCCATTTTGGAATCAACGAATCTACTGTTCGCTATATCAAGAAGGACGAGGCGAACATTAGAAAGACGGCTGCAATCACCTTTAGCAGATCAGCGAAGCGAGTCGTTACAATGCGTAATAAAACGATCGTACACATGAAAGGTGCTTTAGCTGTGTGGATTGCCGACTGCCGGAAGAAGAACATAGCCTTGGATACGAACACCATCCGAACAAAGGCTTTGAGCTTGTATGAGAATTTTGCTGCAAAGGAACCTCAAGACGACGACGGCAACCATGCTGAAGAAGATGATGATGCAGATGAACCTCAACCAGGGACATCCACTGATTCCCAGCCTCAGAAACAACGTTTTTCCGCCAGCAAAGGATGGTTCGCGAAGTTTCAGAAACGCTTCGCCCTGAAAAGCGTTTCCCTGCATGGCGAGGCTGCTTCGGCTGACACTGCCGCTGCTGAAACTTACGTGAACCAAACATTCAAGAATATTATCGCCGAAGGTGGATACAAGCCGGAACAAGTGTTTAATATAGATGAGACCGGCTTGTTTTGGAAGAGAATGCCGTCGCGAACTTTCCTGTTGAAAGAGGAAGCCAAAGCCTCTGGCTTTAAAGCATTCAAGGATCGTGTTACCCTCGTGATGTGTGGCAATGCTGCTGGATTTTTGCTAAGGCCGGGGCTTATTTGTAAGTCGAAAAATCCTCACGCTTTGAAAAATAAAAACAAGAATCTCCTTCCCGTGTACTGGATGCATAATCC
Source organism: Palaemon carinicauda (assembly GCF_036898095.1). Classification (NCBI taxonomy): domain Eukaryota; kingdom Metazoa; phylum Arthropoda; class Malacostraca; order Decapoda; family Palaemonidae; genus Palaemon; species Palaemon carinicauda. Next base: position 137,286,605 of record NC_090733.1, on the reverse strand, counting down.
AAAAGCATGGATTACGAAGATGCTGACCTCCAACTGGTTCCACCAGTGTTTCATCCCGCAAGTCAGTGAATATCTCTTAGAGAAGGGCTTGCCATTCAAGATCCTTCTCCTTATGGATAACGCTGGTGGACACGCAACTGACCTGTCGCGTGAGGGCGTTCAGGTTGAGTTCCTGCCACCCAACACCACATCATTAATTCAACCGATGGACCAGGGGGGTTATCAGGGCGTTCAAGGCCCTCTACACGAAGAATACCTTGGCGGACCTCGTTGCGTGTGTGGATGCTGCCCAAGAGGATGAGGATGAAGATTTTAACTTGAAGGCGTACTGGCGGCAGTACACCATAGCCACGTGCCTGAAGAATATTCAGAAGGCACTTCAAGAGATGAAACCTGCAACTGTGAATGCGAGCTGGAAGAAGTTGTGGCCCGAGATTGTTTACGACGACGAGGGATTTACTCCGTCGGAAATCCAACACTCTGCAATACGCAAATCTGTGCAGTTGGCTGCCATAATTGGAGGTGATGGGTTTGGCGACATGACGACTGAAGACGTCGACGAGTTGTTGGACTGCCATTCCCAGCCCCTAACTGATGCAGACCTCGAAGACCTGACGAAATCGGCAAGCGAAGAAGAGAGTGAAACCCAGGAAGAGACCCAAGAAAATTTCGAAGAAACGGGCTTAACATTAGAACGGCTTGCCAAGGCCTGCAACCATGCGAAGGAGTTGAAAGAAATGTTGCAAGAGTGGGACGAGGATATGGTTCGGTCTATGCAATTCTCTAACAAGGTCGATGGCATCATGACTCCCTACAGGATGCTCTTAGATCGAAAAAAGAAGCAGTGGCAACAACTTCCGATCACAATGTTCTTCCAGCCTCGCAAAAAAGAGCCAGTTCCTCCTGCTACTACGCCTTCGGAAGAAATTGAAGAAGTTGAAGAGGTGTCCCAGGAAAAGACACCTCCGTCTGAAGAGACGTAAAATTACTATCATTGGCTGCACAGTAGAACACATCATCAGCTTCATCATCATCATTTCTACTGTGCAGCAATTCATCGCCATCATCATTCAAGTTTTTCTTGAACTTCTTTCGTGGTGAGTACAGTAACAATCTTTATTTTTTACTTAAATATTCTAACATTTTAATATTTGTGCCTGTTTTATAGTTTAGTACTGTATGCATTAAGTTAAAGGGAAGGTTTTAAAAGTCTACATGTTGTAACCTATCCTTTTTTTTTTGTTTAAAATTTACATTTACGTACGTAAAACAATCTCTCTCTCTCTCTCTCTCTCTCTCTCTCTCTCTCTCTCTCTCTCTCTCTCTCTCTCTCTCTCTCTCTCGTAAATTGATTTTTTTTGTTTAAAATTTACATTTACAGTACGTACGTAAAACAACCTCTCTCTCTCTCTCTCTCTCTCTCTCTCTCTCTCTCTCTCTCTCTCTCTCTCTCTCTCTCTCTCTCTCTAAATTGTTTTCCTGCTTTGCTACGTACAATATGTACTATACAGTACTGTATGATTTTATATAGATACGGTAAATTATATTTGTAAGGTAACATATTTTGTAAATGCTTTTACTGTAAATACTGTATCATTATTTATCACTTTCATCATGCGCGTTAAATGCCTTGTTTGTTCTGAGCGTGGTTGTTTACTGAGCGTACAGTACTTTATGACACCGTCGTTTCAGGCGGCGTCATAAAGAAAAACATTTCATTTGGAAGTCCTAAGAAAAATTAAGTAAAACATTGGTAATAACAAAATCAACATACTGTATAATCAATATAATCGATGCAAAAACTAACCTATACATATATGTGTACACTAAATGAGTTTGTTTCTTCATTATGATCAGAGATGAACGTAAACAAAACATTGGTTGCCATTTTTTATCGTGCTTTTTAGGTGTTTAGGAAACGCATGATATAAAATCGCCTTTAATATTTGTGCCTGTTTTAGTTTAGGGTGCTGTAGTACATGCATTAAGTGTTCTGTACATTAAAGGGTAGTTTGTTAACAGTACTACGTACAAGGGAAGGTTTTAAAAGTCCGAATATACATGTTAAATAAATAGGTAAATATGATGTCACTACTTCACGGATTTTCACCTATCGCGGCCGGGTCTGGAACCTATCTACCGGGATAAACGAGGGTTCGCTGTATACACATACATTTATATCTTTGTTTTTGTATTTCCACAGGACACAGTGATAGCTCTGCAGGCAATGGCTAGTTTTGAGACTTACTTGAGCAGGGGTGAATTGAATGCCGTCGTCTCGGTCAAAACGACAGACTTAACGCACTCCTTTAAAGTTGATGAGAACAACAAACTTGTACAACAGCAGGTTACAGTTCCTTCTTTCCCGACAACCATTAAATTGAACATGGAAGGAAGTGGTTGCACTCTTATGCAGGTAAAAGGTTGGGAATAATGGTCAATAATTACAATCAATGAACCTAGTTAGAACTATTCTGTATGGTAAGAGTTGTATAAATAAAAAAGTACAATAGTGACCGAATTCTTCCACATTTACAGTAGTATTACTGAAGAAACAGAAGCAACAATTTTTTTTTTCTTATTTCTAATTAATAAAGAATTCCTTCCTAGTAACAAACTTTTGTAAATCATTCTTATTTAGGGTGTCCTTTTCAATCATAACATTTTAAGAGCTGCAATTTATATCATTGGAACAGGCTGTTCTCCGTTACAACATCCCTGAACCGGAAGCTAGCGATGCCTTTGGCTTGACGGTAAGTGCCCGAACTGTTCGTGATAAGGCCTGTGTCACCAAGCAGGTGGATTTCTGCGTGTCATATCTTCTCCCAGATGGAAATACCAACATGGTGGTTATCGAGCTCAACCTTGTGTCTGGGTATATCCCAAGCAAAGATGATCTTAAAAGATTGGTCGGGGATTCGGGCCGATTCAAGCGTTATGAAGTAGATGGAAGCAAGGTGTCACTTTATGTTGATGAGCTCACAGGTGAAAAGCTCTGCGGCGACATCAGAGTGATACGTGAAATCACTGTGGAAGACGTTAAGCCTGGTTCAATAGTCGTCTATGATTACTATCAGCCTGAGTTCTCACTTAGCAAGGTAAAGTGTATTGCAGAATTGATTGTGATTCTTTTTGCTGTGACTTTGGGCATTAGTTTATTGCTTTTGAATAACTTTTTCATAACAAATTGATAGTTGAAGGGAAACCAGTATAACATGTTTTTTTCCTTCCTTTCTAGTCGTATGAACTACCTCCAGTAACTGACTGTCTTCGTGCCTGGTAAGGGATGGCTCTGCAAGTGTTCCTGTTCCATGGGTCTTTAAACATCACAGGAGGAAACTCAAATGAAAGCCAATAACTTCCGAACATCCAATTTCTGGATTATATCGCAATTAAAGAACAAGAGATTGAAACTACACAGCCTAAATAAATTTTTACATTTACCCCATGGTTGCCTACATACTTATTTCAGGTTCATCCATTAACATGAGATACATTTCTTAATGTTTGTCAAATCTTGACATCAACTATTAAATCATAATTGAATGAATTAATCTGTACAAAAGAGATGTGTTTCTCTTGACAAACAATAGAGCAAGAAAACTTGGTGTTTTGTTTCATTTAGACACAACTGCATAGCTGTCTACCATTAACTTTCACTCATAGTCTTTGCATCATCTCTTTGCCTCCTAGTTTCACTTACTTTTTACCCTTCTGCTATACCTCCATATCTGCTGCATTTTGTCTATCTTGCTGTCTAATCTCTTTTAACTTTAATTCTCTTGTAATATCACTCACAGAAACATTATACAGTAGGAAGCTGCCCGAAGGAACTTCCATCAGGATGACATGGCTATCTCACCCAAAAATAGATTTTTCCTACGTCAAAACCCATTTTTGGGCTCAGCCATGTCGTGCTGATGGAAGGTTCCTTTAGGCAGCTTTTTAAGGGATATTTGGCTACTACATGCCTTAGAAAGCTGCCTAAAGGAACCTTCCATCAGGACGACATGGCCATATCACCAAAAAATAGATTTTTAGCTTTGCTCAAAATCTGTTTTGTAGTGTGCCTGTGAAATTCTCCCCTGATTGCCCCTTGTCATTAAAATTGCGTCACACAGTATGTAAATCTACGTATCCCATTGGCTTTAAATAGGATCCCAGGTCCCAGCACCAGGTTATATGATATAAATCCCATAAATGCAATTCCTTGTCCTCTTCCAACATTACCATCGAACTTGACCTAGCTTCAAATTTCCCCTATTCAGTAATGAATCTCCAGAAGCCCACATGAGAGATTTGAATATGACTCAATGGTCTTGCTAAATTTGATAAAAAAAATAAATTTCTGGTCTCGGTGATGTAAATAAGACATTACCCAGTATTAGGAGGATCAAAATAACTTGAACCATCACGGCAATTTTATTGGATGTCGGTGATTTTACAACTGATTCAGTTTTTTTTTTTTTTTTTTTTTTTTTTTTTTTTTTTTTTTTTTTTTTACTGTGAAATCATGTTCTTGTATGAAGTGAATATGTCTGAATATTAATAAGGTTACATGTAAAGTATGATTTATTAATAAACTATAAGCCTTTTTATATGTACTACATTGGAGGTGGGATAAATGTGATGTGAAGGCATTCGTAAGAAGACACGACAACCTGCTGGAATTTTACTACCTTTGGTTAAACTCCAGAACATACATTAGAAGTAAATATATAGCAATGTTTATGCACTTCTTTCAATTATGTATGAGACATGGACAAGTCTGCATAAAATACTATGGTTCTTTAAATGTCGAAAATTACTCTTCACAACTTAGAAAAATTATCTTACCCATGAGTGTTTAATTGTAGTTGTGATTACTTGAGCCTAGAAAGTAATGGCAGCCATTTTTTTGTTTCTATCTGAATAACATCATTTATGATCATTCTGTTTTTACAGGGGTTAAAGGATGGGTCATTTAATTTGAAATAGTTAACAGTGCAACTTTGGAGTTTGGAACTGCTAGGTAAGCTGCTTTTATCTTTGAGTTAGTAGAATAGAATACATAACATTTTGAAAAGTCCAATAATAAAAATGTTTGGGATATTGAAACAAAGAATTATCTGCTATGTTTGTAGCAAAGAGGCTAACTTAAATTACTTATAGTCAATCCCTGCTACAAATTAGAAATGTATATTTCAAAAGCCAGTCACAATCGCGACTGTAGTATCTTTTTATAATGTGATCCTGAAATTCGAAAGCCGTTCATGATAATAATGATGAATTTATGTTATGATGAGGTTCTTATGACATAGATGACAAATACAGTACAATACTACCGTATGTGCTAATTAATAAAATTGGCCAGGAATATAAGTTAGAAATAAGTCTGTGGAAACTGCAGGTATTCACTGTTTGAGACAGAAAAACAAGATACCAAACAGGTTGCATTCAAAATCAATATCTTATATAAAAATGAAAGATTGTCATTTTGCAAATGAAATATATTTGAATAAGATTGCACATTATTGATAATGATGAAAATAAACTATTAAACAGCAAGACTAGCAAACAATAAAATTCTGTAACACCCAAAGAAAATTAAACTTTAATATTCTTCAAGGAATATGATCATCCACGTAAATGTGAATCCTTCCCCTTAGTGGATTAGACTGGTAAAGTCTATTGGGGGTGCAGATATCTATTGTTATCTCAGGATACGTCCCTGATTATAAACGATATCTTCGGATAGTCGTTCTGGGGTTTGGAACCCTGTGATACCTGACGGTAATTCTCTTGTAATATCACTCGCAGTAATATTATACAGTAGGAAGCATCTGAAGCGAACTTCCATCAGGACGACATAGCTTGAGCCTCCCAAAAAATTGTCAAGAAGAATAGACAGAGAAGAGTTTGTCAAGAATGGTAACAAATGAGACCTTCGTTAGCCACCACGTGACGAGAATATGTCAATTGAAGATTTCCTTAGAAATACCAAATGAATGAATAAATATATGGTTATGTTAAACAAGAACATTATTAACTCTCATCATTTCTAGATTCAGATATGTGACACTATGCTATGCACCTAGGGTCGTCTATAAGTATTCTAAATAAGGATTAAAAAAAAAAAAATCTTTCAAGTGATATTCTTACAACTACAAATTATTATTGTTATTGTCATCATTATAAATATTATTATTGGAAAACAAGAATGGGCTCCAACAGGGGTAGTAGCCCAATACTAGAAGGAAATTGAAGTAATGAATGAATTATAAATGGAAATTAATAAAAAGAATATGAAACACATTAAGGTCAGTTATAATGTTATATAGATAAGTCATGGTTATGAGATATACAGTGGCTACCCCAACATAGATTGGGAACTAAAAAAAAAGGTGACCCTCATTTGCTACTTGTCAATAACAATGGCAATAATAATAATGCTAATAATTAGCCGTTGGAATACTAAAGTATCATCTTTACTCCCTGTTCGAAATGTTCTGGAATAGCTTATTGCTAATTCTTTCATTCTACCTTGTTTCAAGTAATATTCTCTTGTCTGTTCCTGACCTGTTAATTATCTTAATTTGTTGGGCAGGAACTTACGGTCTATTAAATTTCTTATTCCTGATATAGATATTAATCTCTGGCACCGTCGCTCAATTAGTTCGTTATGCATGTTCCATAATTTTTTTTTTTTTTTTTTATTCTGACCATCCTTTACATTCAGATCTTCCCAGTCAGTACCATCCTGTTCGTAATACTAGGTATGCAGTTAATTCTAATAGTCATGCATTCTCCATCATGAAGCTACACAGTATTCTAGAAATTTTATTCCTGCTATGACCAAGTTATGGAATGATCTTAATCGAGTTGTTGAATCGGTAATCGTCAACAATTCAAACTTTCAGCAAATCTTTTTTTGTTGAACTAGCGGAGAAATATTATAGTTTATATGTGAAACATATGTTGTAATGTTGCTACTGCTCTTAAATTATTTCATTTTAAATGTGCATTACTTCCTATGTAGTTTGTTTGTTTCCTTATTTATTTTCCATACTGGGCTATTTTTCCCTGTTGGAGCCCTTAGCCTTATAACAGCCTGCTTTTCTAACTAGGGTTGTAGCTTAGCTAATAATAATAATAATAATAATAATAATAATAATAATAATAATAATAATAATAATAATAATAATAATAAAACATTAATGATAATTGTATTACGTTTAAACGATTGTTTAATATCTTAGATTTATATTAGTCTTACTGTACAATGAAAAACATTAATTTTTTCATATTTAAATGATTCATATTTGAGTAAATTGATGACAACAAGTATTGTTCTTTATTGAAATATGAAGAATTTAATATATCAGTTTCTATTTAGATACTCAGGTTCAGGTTCAGGTTCCGGGGTGAGGCATAGCCTTTACAACGGCGCCTCTAACGCTTATCTTCTTGTACTGTTTTGTCTTTTCTTCCACATTAGGTTTAATACTTCTTTTTTCTTTTCTATATTTGTTTCACTAAATAAAAATAATCCTACTATTTTCTTTGGGTCTTCCTCGTATGATTGTTGTAGCTCAATTACTTTATTCCTTTCTTTTCTATATTCCTGGCAAAATAACAAAAAATGTATCAAATCTTCCTCCTCATTTTCACAAAAATTACAGTTTACATTCCCTCCATTGTGTCTATTTACAATATTTAGTTTTAACGTATTAGTTCTTGCTCTAAAAAATATCACTGAAGCAAATGTATTGTCATAAATTAACTCTTCTTTAATTTCTTTCTTCCACGTTCTATATATTTCTAGGCTCACTTTACTTTCGATTTCTTCTTTCCACTTTTCAGTATCCCACTTTCTGGTTTCCGTTTTTATTTCTGCCTTGTTCATTCTTCTTATTTGTCTTATACCTAAACTTAATTCTTCCAAATACTTTGCAGGTTGTTTCCACCATCTTCCTTCTTTTTCTTGAATATCCTGGATAATTATTTTCAGTATTTCCTTCTTTCCATTCAGGGTACGATTTAAGTACTGCAGCTTCCCATCCATCACCCTTGTTTTCATAGAAGATGCACCTATCTCCCCTCTTAGAGCAGTATTAGCTGTGCTTTTAGTGGCACCTAAAATCTTCCTATATACCCCATTCTCTATTCTTTGTAGTTTCTCTATTTCAGTTTCTGTTAGATTTATAACATTTGTTCCATACAAAATAGATGGTAAAGCAATACTTTTCCAGAACGTTTTTCCTATCATCACTTTATTGCAACTTTTCTCTATAACTGAATATGTTAGATTAGCTAATTTTTGTGCCTTTTCTATCATTACCCTTTTCTGAGTTTTAAATATATTCCTACTATTGTCTAGCTTTATTCCTAAGTATGTCAAACTTTCTACTACTTTGATTCCCACTATGTTATCTGGCTTTTCTTTCATATTGTAAATCATAATATTACTCTTCTCTTTATTAATTTCCAACCCACATTTTTTACTAGTTTCTACTAATATCTGAATGTTACGCTTAGCATTATGTATATCCTGTGCAATTATTAAGGCATCATCAGCAAAAAATAATGATTCTATCTTTATTAACTGATTTCTGAAACCGTTTCCTTCCTCTTCTATTTTCTTCATGATAATATACGTAATCAGTTTAAAAAGTGAAGTTGATCCTGTGCAACCTTGTTTAATTCCACTTGTAACTTCCATTTCTTGTTCTATACCTTCTCCTAAGTCAATGCCCGTAGTATCTCCTTGATAAATATTTGCAATTGCACTTATGATTTTGGTGTTAATTGTGAAGAATTTTCTTCACTCTTCTTCTTTCAATCGTATTTTTAGCTCTCTTCTACTAATACTATAGCTACCCCTTAAACATTCTCTCCTACATCTAGTTTTCTTTAACGAAACATAGGGAGGACTAATCTAAACTTGAACTTGTTGACAGTGGCGCACGCCATGCTCGTGACGTCACAGCGTAAATACGCACAACAGAGGGCCTTAGTAACAACCCCGGCGTATGTTGGTTCTTTCCTTAAACTACATGGGTCGAGATTAAATTCCTAAACTGCACATTTTATATAAATTCCAATACTGCTGAATTAATGCATCTTATATTTCTCAATACCAATTAAGGTTTGTTAATTTTAAGATGTATGCCCATTGCACCAGTCCATTGCTAATTAATCATTTTAAATATTAATTTTTAGCAAGCCAGAATAGGTAGGATTATTGTATATATAACCTCCCTCAGAGCAGCAAGATTTATCTGAGTATTTAGTACAAAATCCTGCCTCCTCTGTACTCCTTGCAACAATATATTGCCCTGTCCTGAAGTCCCGATATGGCAACCCCAATGGATTACCGTGTGCATCAAGCTCTTCACCTGTCTGGAAAGGTGAAGCCAGGTGATCTCTTCGACCGTAGTGTCGAGCCCATTCTACGAGAAGCTGCCCTAGCCTGCTGACCTGCCTGGTCATTGAACCCGAGTACTTCTGGCTCACCCCCCCCCCCCCCGCACTCTCTCTCCCAAAACTCGACTCACAAAAGGTTGCTGCCGGTCGGAGAGATTGAGAAGAAGAGGACCCTGATGTACCTAGTTACAGCTACAGTGAGAATTCTTGGGGTGAGCCAGGCAAGAGATTAGTGCAACAACCAGGTCAACAGCTATCAAGGGCATAGGACTAAACTTCAAAGGAGCGCAGGTACTACATCAATGGCCATTTAGTTTTCCCCCATTTTTTATTAGCTTAGACTAATTTTAACTTGATAGGGAACCTGGCTAATTACACTATTCGGACTGTGTGCGGTGGGATTGTGTGTAAATATTTTTCCATTATTATTTCTTGTTTGGAGACTAGCATAGTCTGTGGGTCACGTGGGCCACGTGCCAGACCCCATTTTGATTATTGCAGACCGCGTGTCTAAACCATCATCTTTATAATTTTGAATTGCTCTTAATTTGAATTCTCTTTATTATTCCATTTTTGTCTTTGTTAAGATGTCTGTTTTGTTTTAATGTCAACTTGTGAAATAAATCAATATTAGGTTAATTAAACCTCCTTAGTATTTTTGCTCCCTCATTTATTTTAATGTGTGAAATGAATAGTTGATCACGGGACAAAATACCCCATATTTAAAGAGTAAGTCTATAGGTGGTAACAGCGAGGTACTTTGCATTGATATATTTGCTTCGAAGGTAAAGATCCTTATCTTTAAACTTTTAAACTACTTTACATCACTGCTCCCATTTTGGATTTTGTCTACCTTACATTAACGTAAAATAACTGTCCAGCATTTCATTGGGGTAGCTGGGACGGAGCCGGAACAGAGCCTGAGAATGAGATGACTATAGACCTGACAAAGCTAGAGTAGGCCATAAATTATTGTTAATCCTACGTGTGGAGTGCTTCGGCCTCTGGACAGTAAAATTTCCCCCTTTTGTATTTAAAGAGTGTTGGTTTGTGAATTGTGACAGTAAAGTATTAGCAGGGTGTTTGTGCCCCGAGAGTAAGTGCTCATATCCTCCCCTGTAGAACTTTATGTAACTGTTATAAGGAGACTTTCCCGGACTAAGTTCCCACTCAGAATATAACCAACAAAAAATTCTCCACATTAATTTTATATTCTTTTAAAACTTCTATTAATACCTCCCTTTTTACAGAGTCAATGCTTTGCTAAAGTCTATCGCAGTTACTATTAGAGGTTTCTTGTTACTATAGCTCTCTTCCACACAATACTGTAATATAAAGATATTGTCCTCTATCCTGCCTCCACCTGTAAATCTTGCTTGACATTCATTGTCTTCTTCATTCATTCTTATGTGGTTTTCTATTTCCTCTTTCACCATCATCATGAATATTTTATAAGAAATATTTAATAGAGCTATGGGTCTTAAGTCTTTTGCCATTGGCCTTCTTTTCTTTTCAATCATCTTTGTTCTTGACTTCTTCCACATATTTGGTTTTTCTTTTTCGTCCAACTCATTTTGATAACATTTCTGTAAGGTTTCAAGACATATTTTGCTTTTTCCTAGTGCCTTATATAGTTCGGGTTTTAGGCCATCTGGTCCTGCCGCTTTTTTTGCCTTTAATTTTCCCAGGCAATTCTTTACTTTTTCTGTTGTGATTTTTGGATTTTTCATTGGTTTTATTTTCCCTTTTGTTACCATTACAAGGTCATAGTGTTCCCTAAGTATGTCCGGGATATTATATTCATCTATTCTTGTTGTGTCTTCCTGATGTGCTATTTCATTTTCATATTCTATCTGTTTTTCTTCATTCCAAACTGAGTCTATTCTATTTTCATGTTTACAATATATAGTTTTCCAGTACTTGATTAATTCCTCTTTTGTTTCTTCCTTATTTAGCTTATTTCCTTGTTCTCCATAAAGCTGTATAACTTTGCCATGGGCTTTCTGTCTGTTCCTTATTCTATCAATATTCTCCCAGAGTTTTTTATTTTTATCCATTTTTATTTCTTTTGTTACCTTTTTTTCAAATCTAGTAATTTCCCTCTTTATCATTTCTTGCACTTCCCTCTTCTTTTGATCATATCTCTCTTCTAATACATTTTTTACTTCGATGTTGGATTCATTTCTTTTCTTTCTGTTTAAATCCTTCCTTTCCTTTATGCCTTTTATTATTTCATCGTTCATCCAGGGTTGCTCATGTACCTTTTCTTCATCAAGAACTTTCCTTTTATATACTCTTGCCAATTTTTCTTCTGCAGCCTCTTTTATTATCAGATCCATTCCTTCTATTCTGTCTATTTGTCTATCTCTTACAATTTCCTCTACTCTCGTTGTATATTCTCTTAAACTATTTTCATCTGTCCTAAAGTATTTTACTTCCTCCCACCTTCCTTTATTAAAATTTTTGTTCTGTTCTGTTCACTCACTGAAAGTAAACACTGTACTGCGATTGGATACAATTTGATATTATAATTAAACTGTTAAGATATTACAAATGTTTTCTAAAACATTGTTAGAAAAAATCCAGAATTATAATATATAAATGTTTATTATTTATTTTTAATTTTTTAAAGAAGATAGAAAATAGTTTCAACATTTTATTTATCGCAATCGCAAAAGTCTTGGCTTTTGTAGATTACTGCGATTGGATACAAATGATATTATAACTAAACTATTAATATCTTACAACTATTTTCTAAAATATTATTATAATAAATATAAAATTAAGATAAATAAATGTTTATTATTTATTCCTAGTTGGTGAAAGAGGATAAAAATAAAAAATTTCAACATTTTATGTATCGCAATCGCAAAACCTCTCAGCTTTCGTAGATCTGCAGTAATTATTATCATTATTACTATTATTATTATTATTATTACTATCCAAGCTACAACCCTAGTTGGAAAAGCAAGATGCTATAAGCCCAGGGGCTCCAACAGGGAAAAATAGCCCAGTGAGGAAAGGAAATAAGGAAATAAATAAATGAAGAGAACAAATTAACAATAAATCATTCTAAAATAAGAAACAACGTCAAAACAGACATGTCATATAATAAACTATCAACAACATCAAAAACAAATATGTCATAAATAAACTATAAAAAGACTATGTCCGCCTGTTCAACAAAAAAGCATTTGCTCCAACTTTGAACTTTTGAAGTTCTACTGATTCAACCAGCCAAGCTACAACCCTAGTTGGAAAAGCAAGCTGCTATAAGCTCAAAGGCTCCTACAGGGAAAAATAGCCCAGTAAGAAAAGGAAATGAGGAAATAAATAAATGATGAGAACAAATTAACAATAAATCCTTCTACAAACAGCAACAACGTCAAAATAATAACGAGAAGTCCCACTATTGAAAAATATATCTTATTTTTCCTGGAGTAACATTTTACACAGTCATATGAATGTCTATTGACATTATATATATATATATATATATATATATATATATATATATATATATATATATATATATATATATATATATATATAGATAGATAGATAGATAGGCCCATATATATATATATATATATATATATATATATATATATATATATATATATATATATATATATATATATATATATATATATATATATATATATATATATATACATATAAAGTGAATGGCATTTTCGCTTCTTTAAAGTTTGAGATTTAGTAGAGAGGCGAAGGAAAGCAGATACTTGAGCATTTGGACAGTTTATTTGCTAAGCTTTCGGGAACATTTCTCAAAATTGAACATAAAACAAATCAATAGTTATGATTACGTTAAATCAATGAAATTCAGTTAAAAGGACAAGAATTATAACAAATACATCGAAATACATAAAAAATGAAGTGAATGAAATAGGCCTATACTATAAAAAATAAGAAATCAATGCAGGAGTTATTCTCTCCCGTAGTTTAATGCCTTTTATCAGTCTAGCCGCCCGGCTTTGCACATTTTGTAGCTTTTTTAGTAGTGTATTGGACAATTCATAGTACAGAGAATTACAATAATCAAGCCTTTAACCACTGCGATGTAATTGTTCAGTGGCTACTTTCCTCTTGGTAAGGGTAGAGGAGACTCTTTAGTTATGGTAAGCAACTTTTCTAGGAGGACACTCCAAAATCAAAATAGTGTTCTCTAGTTTTAGGCAATGACAATTGGAAGATCCAACCACCTTGTTTACTTGTTTGCCAAGGTCAATTTTTCTTTAAATTTCACGTTTTATTATAAATCTAAATTCTGCTTTTTAACAAATTTCTAGTTTGGCGTATTAATTCATTTATTTATTATTAGTTTATGTCAAATAAATTGTTTGATATGTCACTCTACGCAAGATAATTTGTTGTGGTAATACCCCTGGAATCAAAATTGACTGGAAGTGTCTAACCAATAGGAGGACAGCTTCTAAACACCTTAGCCAAATAGCGGAAGTTTAAGCCAATAAGAGACTGGCTTACAAAGGGGTTCTGTTGAAGACCTCTGATTGGCTGAGGGAAATTCCATGGTTTTCAGAGCATTTCCCTACGAGCCTTGAAGGAGTGAAGATCAAAGGTCAGTTGAGTGTTGGTTATTCAAATTTAATTTTGATTTAGATATACATTAATTGGTAGGGTTATACATGGCTGCTATTGAATCCATAGAAAATGTAGGCATTTTATTTTTGATAAGGTGACGTTGGTTTTATTAAAATGCAAAAAATATGATGAAAATTGGCTAAACCCTAGACATATTTAAAGACATGTCTGAAGATTTTATCCGGCTGTAGACTAGAAACTTATGCATTTGTTTATATATATATATATATATATATATATATATATATATATATATATATATATATATATATATATATATATATATATATATTTATTTATATATATTGTTATTAACTTTAAACAACCATGTAAAAGAATCATAAGCTGCAAAAGAAACATGCTCTTTTCCTTTTTATGATCAGTGCCCCAAAAGTTAGAACTCCAAACAGTGAAAACCACAATGAAAACACTCTGAGGATAACAAAAATTACTTATCAAAACTTGAACATTTATTATAAACAAAGAAATTTTACGTTTAACCCACAAATATATATATAAAAAAAACTGATGAGGCTGTACAAAAAAATTCACCTAGAAACATCCTCATTCATAAGATAGAACAAGAGGCAGTAATTATTAAGAGGAGGAAGGAAAACAATCTATTTCTAGAAAGCCATGAAAATTTTCACGAGGATGATAGTAAAAGGGGGAAATAACCTTAATCCTAGCTTATACAATTCAAAAAATCTAAACATACATAAATACTTAAATTAGTTATCACTTATCGATACTGACTCGACATCAAAGGCGGTTGCACGAAATAAACTATAGAGGAATGCTCCACCATACATCACAAACTACTGTCATATCCACTGCTCTGGAAATCACGAGGTGGTCTGCAACCGGAGGATACACTGACCGGCGTCAGTAATGTCAACATTAAAAGACTCGGTTATATCCTTACCGGTTTGACGGTCTGAACGATCCCCCGGTCTCAGAATTCTCCTTGATAATCTGCGCATGCGTGAACATTACCGTTTGCCAGTGCATACGAGGTTGATGTTTTATTTTCCTGTAATGTTAGCCTGCGCAGCTCAACATTACCGCTTGCCAGTACATACGAGCTTGATGTTTTATTTTCATGCGAGCGAAGCGAGCTAATGGCGGAAAAGAACCATTATACAATGTCAAGGAGAATTCTGAGACCGGGGGATCGTTCAGACTGTCACACCGGCTATCATAACAGAATCAAGCATTTTCACGACTCCGGAGGTTTCAAGACGAAGGCAGGACCAGGATGCCCTCACAGGAGCAGCAGGAATGTCTCGAAGTGTAGAGACGAAAATGGTACAGTATATCACACTGTCTACAGCACATAGGAAGAGCACTCAATCAGGGTACAGGAGGCGTCTCAAAAACAAGGCTGCAGCTTCGGCAGCAACTTCTGTAATCAGGAGGAAGAACACCATCAATATCCTCCACAATACAGTTGAAAAGGGGGTCCTTAAATGCAGCAAGGCTTTTAGAATGTAGATATCTCCGTGGTATTTAAAATATCCTTTAAGGAATACGGTCGGAGAACCTCCAAGACAAGGAGCCGAATCCATACTCCCTTTTATCCTTAGCCAAAGGTCCCTATAAAGAGTCAGGCAACGAACAGCTAATTACCAAATAACCATCCAGGCGATTAATTACAAAAAAAAAAAAAAAAAAAAAAAAAAAAAAAAAAAAAAAAAGTCATGGGTGAGGTACCACTTATATAATAACAACCTTCGGTGGGAGCGAGAATAACCTTAACCAGTCTTTTCTTATTTCCGTTTTGTGGCATAACAAAAATATATTGAAATCAACTAGATGAAATTTACTTTGCAGGTCACGAATAAAAATTAAGCAAATTATTACAATATATATATATATATATATATATATATATATATATATATATATATATATATATGCATATATGATATGCATATATGATATATATATATATATATATATATATATATATATATATATATAGGCTATATATATATATATATATATATATATATATATATATATATATATATATATATATATATATATATATACTTTATATATAGATATACACACACGCACGCACACACACACACACACACACACACATATATATATATATATATATATATATATATATATATATATATATATATATATGTATATATATATATATATACATATTATATATATATATATATATATATATATATATATATATATATATATATATATATATATATTTATATATATATATACACACACACACACACATATATATATATATATATATATATATATATATATATATATATATATATATATATATATATATATATATATATATATATATATATACTTAATGTAATGCAGCCCTTTCTAGTCCACTGCCTGCCAAAGGCTTCAGACATGTCTTTTGTTCATGATTGGGGTGTGGTCATTTTTCCTCAACACGTTGACCACCTCTTATAGTTGATAAAAGGAAATTTCCGCCTGACCGTTCACAGCAAACCAACCTAGTATAAGTGTCCCTGACCAGTGACCAGTACAGCTTTGCTGATCATGACGATGAGCAAACCCTTTCACCACGTTCAGGTGTGCCCACTCAGAAAGAATCGCTTCGATTATATATGTGAGGTCAGTGAAACATGGTAACCTATTTTATGAGGTCATAGACACTATATGAAATATGTATAATTAATTAGCGTTCATATATATTACTGGAAAGATGGTAGTCACCTTCCAACTGAGAAAGTACTTTATCCTATAATGTAGCCTTGTACCTCTACATCAAAGGATATTTCCTCCTCAAAACAAAGTTCCTTTTTCTGTCCATCTTCCATAGTCCAGCTACTTGATCCTTCCAACTGAGAAAGTACTTTATCCTATAATGTAGCCTTGTACTTCTACATCAAAGGATATTTCCTCCTCAAAACAAAGTTCCTTTTTCTGTCCATCTTCCATAGTCCAGCTACTTGATCCTTCCAACTGAGACAGTACTTTATCCTATAATGTAGCCTTGTACCTCTACATCAAAGGATATTTCCTCCTCAAAACAAAGTTCCTTTTTCTGTCCATCTTCCATAGTCCAGCTACCTGATCCTTCCAACTGAGAAAGTACTTTATCCTATAATGTAGCCTTGTACCTCTACATCAAAGGATATTTCCTCTTCAAAACATAGTTCCTTTTTCTACATATCTTCCATAGTCCAGCTACCTGATCCTTCCAACTGAGAAAGTACTTTATCCTATAATGTAGCCTTGTACCTCCACATCAAAGGACATTTCCTCCTCAAAACAAAGTTCCTTTTTCTGTCCATCTTCCATAGTCCAGCTACCTGATCCTTCCAACTGAGAAAGTACTTTATCCTATGATGTAGCCTTGTACCTCTACATCAAAGGATATTTCATCCTCTAAACAAAGTTCCTTTTTCTGTCCATCTTCCATAGTCCAGCTACTTGATCCTTCCAACTGAGAAAGTACTTTATCCTATAATGTAGCCTTGTACCTCCACATCAAAGGATATTTCCTCTTTAAACAAAGTTCCCTTTTTTGTCCATCCTCCATAGTCCAGCTACTTGATCCTTCCAACTGAGAAAGTACTTTATCCTATAATGTAGCCTTGTACCTCTACATCAAAGGATATTTCCTCCTCAAAACAAAGTTCCTTTTTCTGTCCATCTTCCATAGTCCAGCTACCTGATCCTTCCAACTGAGACAGTACTTTATCCTATATTGTAGCCTTGTACCTCCACATCAAAGGATATTTCCTCCTCAAAACAAAGTTCCTTTTTCTGTCCATCTTCCATAGTCCAGCTACTTGATCCTTCCAACTGAGAAAGTACTTTATCCTATAATGTAGCCTTGTACCTCTACATCAAAGAATATTCCCTCCTCAAAACAAAGTTCCTTTTTTCTGTCCATCTTCCATAGTCCAGCTACTTGATCCTTCCAACTGAGAAAGTACTTTATCCTATAATGTAGCCTTGTACCTCTACATCAAAGGATATTCCTTCCTCAAAACAAAGTTCCTTTTTTTGTCCATCCTCCATAGTCCAGCTACTTGATCCTTCCAACTGAGAAAGTACTTTATCCTATAATGTAGCCTTGTACCTCTACATCAAAGGATATTTCCTCCTCAAAACAAAGTTCCTTTTTCTGTCCATCTTCCATAGTCCAGCTACCTGATCCTTCCAACTGAGACAGTACTTTATACTATATTGTAGCCTTGTACCTCCACATCAAAGGATATTTCCTCCTCAAAACAAAGTTCCTTTTTCTGTCCATCTTCCATAGTCCAGCTACTTGATCCTTCCAACTGAGAAAGTACTTTATCCTATAATGTAGCCTTGTACCTCTACATCAAAGGATATTCCCTCCTCAAAACAAAGTTCCTTTTTCTGTCCATCTTCCATAGTCCAGCTACCTGATCCTTCCAACTGAGAAAGTACTTTATCCTATAATGTAGCCTTATACCTCCACATCAAAGGATATTTCCTCCTCAAAAAAAGTTCCTTTTTCTGTCCATCTTCCATAGTCCAGCTTCTTGATCCTTCCAACTGAGAAAGTACTTTATAATATAATGTAGCCTTGTACCTCTACATCAAAGGATATTTCCTCCTCAAAAAAAGTTCCTTTTTCTGTCCATCTTCCATAGTCCAGCTACTTGATCCTTCCAACTGAGAAAGTACTTTATCTTATAATGTAGCCTTGTACCTCTACATCTAAGGATATTTCCTCCTCAAAACAAAGTTCCTTTTTCTGTCCATCTTCCATAGTCCAGCTACCTGATCCTTCCAACTGAGAAAGTACTTTTTCCTATAATGTAGCCTTATACCTCCACATCAAAGGATATTTCCTCCTCAAAAAAAGTTCCTTTTTCTGTCCATCTTCCATAGTCCAGCTTCTTGATCCTTCCAACTGAGAAAGTACTTTATCCTATAATGTAGCCTTGTACCTCTACATCAAAGGATATTTCCTCCTCAAAACAAAGTTCCTTTTTCTGTCCATCTTCCATAGTCCAGCTATCTGATCCTTCCAACTGAGACAGTACTTTATCCTATAATGTAGCCTTGTACCTCTACATCAAAAGATATTTCCTACTCAAAACAAAGTTCCTTTTTCTGTCCATCTTTTATAGTCCAGCTACCTGATTCTTCCAACTGAGACAGTACTTTATCCTATAATGTAGCCTTGTACCTCTACATCTATGGATATTTCCTTCTCAAAACAAAGTTCCTTTTTCTGTCCATCCTCCATAGTCCAGCTACCTGATCCTTACAACTGAGACAGTACTTTATCCTATAATGTAGCCTTGTACCTCTACATCAAAAGATATTTCCTACTCAAAACAAAGTTCCTTTTTCTGTCCATCTTTTATAGTCCAGCTACCTGATCCTTCCAACTGAGACAGTACTTTATCCTATAATGTAGCCTTGTACCTCTACATCTATGGATATTTCCTTCTCAAAACAAAGTTCCTTTTTCTGTCCGTCTTCCATAGTCCAGCTACTTGATCCTTCCAACTGAGAAAGTACTTTATCCTATGATGTAGCCTTGTACCTCTACATCAAAGGATATTTCATCCACAAAAAAAAAAATTCCTTTTTCTGTCCATCTTCCACAGTCCAGCTACTTGATCCTTCCAACTGAGAAAGTACTTTATCCTATAATGTAGCCTTGTACCTCTACATCAAAGGATATTTCCTCCTCAAAACAAAGTTCCTTTTTCTGTCCATCTTCCATAGTCCAGCTACTTGATCCTTCCAACTGAGACAGTACTTTATCCTATAATGTAGCCTTGTACCTCTACATCAAAGGATATTTCCTCCTCAAAACAAAGTTCCTTTTTCTGTCCATCTTCCATAGTCCAGCTACTTGATCCTTCCAACTGAGAAAGTACTTTATCCTATAATGTAGCCTTGTACCTCTACATCAAAGGATATTTCATACACAAAAGAAAAAAAATTCCTTTTTCTGTCCATCTTCAATAGTCCAGCTACTTGATCCTTCCAACTGGGACAGTACTTTATCCTATAATGTAGCCTTGTACTTCTACATCAAAGGATATTTCCTCCTCAAAACAAAGTTCCTTTTTCTGTCCATCTTCCATAGTCCAGCTACTTGATCCTTCCAACTGATAAAGTACTTTATCCTATAATGTAGCCTTGTACCTCTATATCAAAGGATATTTCATCCACAAAAAAAATTCCTTTTTCTGTCCATCTTCCATAGTCCAGCTACTTGATCCTTCCAACTGAGAAAGTACTTTATCCTATAATGTAGCCTTGTACCTCTACATCAAAGGATATTTCCTCCTCAAAACAAAGTTCCTTTTTCTGTCCATCTTCCATAGTCCAGCTACTTGATCCTTCCAACTGAGAGAGTACTTTATCCTATAATGTAGCCTTGTACCTCTACATCAAAGGATATTTCCTCCTCAAAACAAAGTTCCTTTTTCTGTCCATCTTCCATAGTCCAGCTACTTGATCCTTTCAACTGAGAAAGTACTTTATCCTATAATAGAGCCTTTTACCTCTACAGCAAAGGATATTTCCTCCTCAAAACAAAGTTCCTTTTTCTGTCCATCTTCCATAGTCCAGCTACTTGATCCTTCCAACTGAGAAAGTACTTTATCCTATAATGTAGCCTTGTACCTCTACATCAAAGGATATTTCCTCCTCAAAACAAAGTTCCTTTTTCTGTCCATCTTCCATAGTCCAGCTACCTGATCCTTCCAACTGAGAAAGTACTTTATCCTATAATATAGCCTTGTACCTCTACATCTAAGGATATTTTCTTTTCAATACAAAGTTCCTTTTTCTGTCCATCTTTTATAGTCCAGCTACCTGATCCTTCCAACTGAGACAGTACTTTATCCTATAATGTAGCCTTGTACCTCTACATCAAAAGATATTTCCTACTCAAAACAAAGTTCCTTTTTCTGTCCATCTTTTATAGTCCAGCTACCTGATCCTTCCAACTGAGACAGTACTTTATCCTATAATGTAGCCTTGTACCTCTACATCAAAAGATATTTCCTACTCAAAACTAAGTTCCTTTTTCTGTCCATATTTTATAGTCCAGCTACATGATCCTTCCAACTGAGACAGTACTTTATCCTATAATGTAGCCTTGTACCTCTACATCAAAAGATATTTCCTACTCAAAACAAAGTTCCTTTTTCTGTCCATCTTTTATAGTCCAGCTACCTGATCCTTCCAACTGAGACAGTACTTTATCCTATAATGTAGCCTTGTACCGCCACATCAAAGGATATTTCCTCCTCAAATCAAAGTTCCTTTTTCTGTCCATCCTCCATAGTCCAGCTACTTGATCCTTCCAGCTGAGAAAGTACTTTATCCTATAATGTAGCCTTGTACCTCTACATCAAAGGATATTTCCTTCTCAAAACAAAGTTCCTTTTTCTGTCCATCTTCCATAGTCCAGCTACTTGATCCTTCCAACTGAGACAGTACTTTATCCTATGATGTAGCCTTGTACCTCTACATCAAAGGATATTTCCTCCTCAAAACAAAGTTCCTTTTTCTGTCCATCTTCCATAGTCCAGCTACCTGATCCTTCCAACAGAGACTGTACTTTATCCTATAATGTAGCCTTGTACCTCTACATCAAAGGATATTTCCTCCTCAAAACAAAGTTCCTTTTTCTACATATCTTCCATAGTCCAGCTACCTGATCCTTCCAACTGAGAAAGTACTTTATCCTATAATATAGCCTTGTACCTCTACATCTAAGGATATTTTCTTTTCAATACAAAGTTCCTTTTTCTGTCCATCTTCCATAGTCCAGCTACCTGATCCTTCCAACTAAGAAAGTACTTTATCCTATAATGTAGCCTTGTACCTCTACATCAAAGGATATTTCATTCTCAAAACAAAGTTCCTTTTTCTGCCCATCTTCCATAGTCCAGCTACCTGATCCTTCCAACTGAGAAAGTACTTTATCCTATAATGTAGCCTTGTACCTCTACATCAAAGGATATTTCCTTCTCAAAACAAAGTTCCTTTTTCTGCCCATCTTCCAGAGTCCAGCTACCTGATACTTCCAACTGAGAAAGTACTTTATCCTATAATTTAGCCTTGTACTTCCACATCAAAGGATATTTCCCTCTCAAAACAAAGTTCCTTTTTCTGTCCATTTTCCATAGTCCAGCTGCTTGATCCTTCCAACTGAGAAAGTACTTTATTTTATACTGTAGGTTTGTACGTCTACACCAAAGGATATTTCCTCTTCAAAATAAAGTTCCTTTTTCTGTCCATCTTCCATAGTCCAACTACTTGGTCCTTCCTACTGAGTCAGTATTTTATCCAACGATGAAGGCCTGTACTCCTACATCAAAGGATATTTCCTCTTCAAAATAAATTTCCCTTCTCTCTTCATCTTCTATGGTCGAGCTACTTGGTCCTCTCCACTGAGTCAGTACTTTATCCAACGATGAAGGCCTGTACTCCTATATCAAAGGATATTTCCTCCTCAAAGCAAAGTTCCTTTTTCTGTCCATCTTCCATAGTCCAACTACTCGGTCGTTCCCACTGAGTCAGTACTTTATCCAATGATGAAAGCCTGTACTCCTACATCAAAGGATATTTCCTCCTCAAAGCAAAGTTCCTTTTTTGGTCCATCTTCCATAGTCCAACTACTTGGTCCTTCCCACTGAGTCAGTACATTATCCAACGATGAAGGCCTGTACTCCTACATCAAAGGATATTTCCTCCTCCAAGAAAAGTTCCTTTTTCTGTCCATCTTCCATAGTCCAACTACTTGGTCCTTTCCACAGAGTCAGTACTTTATCCAACATTGAAGGCCTGTACTCCTACATCAAAGGATATTTCCTCCTCAAAGCAAAGTTCGTTCTTCTGTCCATCTTCCATAGTCCAACTACTAGGTCCTTTCCACTGAGTCAGAAATTTATTCAATGATGAAGGCCTGTACTCCTACATCAAAGGATATTTCCTCCTCAAAGCAAAGTTCCTTTTTCGGTCCATCTTCCATAGTCCAGCTACTTGGTCCTTCCCACGGAGTCAGTACTTTATCCAATGATGAAGGCCTGTACTCCTACATCAAAGGATATTTCCTCCTTAAAGCAAAGTTCCTTTTTCCGTCCATCTTCTATAGTCCAACTACCTGGTCCTTTCCACTGAGTCAGTACTTTATCCAATGATGAAGGCGTGTACTCCTACATCAAAGGATATTTCCTCCTCAAAGCAAAGTTCCTTTTTCTGTCCATCTTCCATAGTCCAACTACCTGGTCCTTTCCACTGAGTCAGTACTTTATCCAATGATGAAGGCCTGTACTCCTATATCAAAGGATATTTCCTCCTCAAAGCAAAGTTCGTTCTTCTGTCCATCTTCCATAGTCCAACTACTTGGTCCTTTCCACTGAGTCAGTGATTTATTCAATGAAGAAGGCCTGTACTCCTACATCAAAGGATATTTCCTCCTCAAAGCAAAGTTCCTTTTTCTGTCCATCTTCCATAGTCCAACTACTTGGTCCTTCCCACTGAGTCAGTACTTTATCCAATGATGAAGGCCTGTACTCCTACATCAAAGGATATTTCCTCCTCAAAGCAAAGTTCCTTTTTCCGTCCATATTCTATAGTCCAACTACTAGGCCCTTTCCACTGAGTCAGTAATTTATCCAACGATGAAGGCCTGTACTCCTACATCAAAGGATATTTCCTCTTCAAAGCAAAGTTCCTTTTTCTGTCCATCTTCCATAGTCCAATTACCTGGTCCTTCCCACTGAGTCAGTACTTTATCCAACGATGAAGGCCTGTACTCCTACATCAAAGGATATTTCCTCTTCAAAGCAAAGTTCCTTTTTCTGTCCATCTTCCATAGTCCAATTACCTGGTCCTTCACAATGAGTCAGTACTTTATCCAATGATGAAGGCCTGTACTCCTTCATCAAAGGATATTTCCTCCTCAAAGTAAAGTTCCTTTTTCCCTCCATCTTCTATAGTCCAACTACTAGGCCCTTTCCACTGAGTCAGTAATTTATCCAACGATGAAGGGCTGTACTCCTACATCAAAGGATATTTCCTCCTCAAAGCCAAGTTCCTTTTTCTGTCCATCTTCCATAGTCCAACTACTTGGTCCTTTCCACTGAGTCAGTACTTTATCCAACGATGAAGGCCTCTACTCCTATATCAAAGGATATTTCCTCCTCAAAGGAAAATTCCTTTTTCTGTCCATCTTCCATAGTCCAACTACTTGGTCCTTCCCACTGAGTCAGTACTTTATCCAATGATGAAGGCCTGTACTCCTACATCAAAGGATATTTCAACCTCAAAGCAAAGTTCCTTTTTCTGTCCATCTTCCATAGTTCAACTACTTGGTCCTTTCCACTGAGTCAGTACTTTATCCAACGATGAAGGCCTGTACTCCTACATCAAAGGATATTTCCTCCTCAATGCAAAATTCCTTTTTCTGTCCATCTTCCATAGTCCAACTACTTGGTCCTTCCCACTGAGTCAGTACTTTATCCAACGATGAAGGCCTGTACTCCTACATCAAAGGATATTTCCTCTTCAAAACAAAGCTCCTTTTTCTGTCCTTCTTCCATAGTCCAACTACTTGGTCCTTCCCACCGAGTCAGTACTTTATCCAACGATGAAGGCCTGTACTCCTATATCAAAGGATATTTCCTCCTCAAAGCAAAGCTCCTTTTTCTGTCCATCTTCCATAGTCCAACTACTTGGTCCTTCCCACTGAGTCAGTACTTTATCCAATGATGAAGGCCTGTACTCCTACATCAAAGGATATTTCCTCCTCAAAGCAAAGTTCCTTTTTTTGTCCATCTTCCATAGTCCAACTACTTGGTCCTTTCCACTGAGTCAGTACTTTATCCAACGATGAAGGCCTGTACTCCTACATCAAAGGATATTTCCTCCTAAAAAAAAAATTCCTTTTTTTGTCCATCTTCCATAGTTCAACTACTTGGTCCTTTTCATTGAGTCAGTAATTTATCCAACGATGAAGGCCTGTAATCCTACATCAAAGGATATTTCCTCCTCAAAACAAAATTCCTTTTTCTGTCCATCTTCCATAGTTCAACTACTTGGTCCTTTCCACTGAGTCAGTACTTTATCCAACGATGAAGGCCTGTACTCCTACATCAAAGGATATTTCCTCCTCAAAACAAAGTTCCTTTTTCTGTCCATCTTCCATAGTTCAACTCCTTGGTCCTTTCCACTGAGTCAGTACTTTATCCAACGATGAAGGCCTGTACTCCTACATCAAAGGATATTTCCTCTTGAAAACAAAGCTCCTTTTTCTGTCCATCTTCCATAGTCCAACTACTTGGTCCTTTCCACTGAGTCAGTACTTTATCCAACGATGAAGGCCTGTACTCCTACATCAAAGGATATTTCCTCCTCAAAACAAAATTCCCTTTTCTGTCCATCTTCCATAGTTTAACTAATTGGTCCTTTTCACTGAGTCAGTACTTTATCCAACGATGAAGGCCTGTACTCCTACATCAAAGGATATTTCCTCCTCAAAACAAAATTCCTTTTTCTGTCCATCTTCCATAGTTCAACTACTTGGTCCTTTCCACTGAGTCAGTACTTTATCCAACGATGAAGGCCTGTACTCCTACATCAAAGGATATTTCCTCTTGAAAACAAAGCTCCTTTTTCTGTCCATCTTCCAGAGTTCAACTACTTGGTCCTTTCCACTGAGTCAGTACTTTATCCAACGATGAAGGCCTGTACTCCTACATCAAAGGATATTTCCTCTTGAAAACAAAGTTCCTTTTTCTGTCCATCTTCCATAGTTCAACTACTTGGTCCTTTCCACTGAGTCAGTACTTTATCCAACGATGAAGGCCTGTACTCCTACATCAAAGGATATTTCCTCCTCAAAGCAAAGTTCCTTTTTCTGTCCATCTTCCATAGTTCAACTACTTGGTCCTTTCCACTGAGTCAGTACTTTATCCAACGATGAAGGCCTGTACTCCTACATCAAAGGATATTTCCTCCTCAAAGCAAACTTCCCTTTTCTGTCCATCTTCCATAGTCCAACTACTTGGTCCTTCCCACTGAGTCAGTACTTTATCCAATGATGAAGGCCTGTACTCCTACATCAAAGGATATTTCCTCCTCAAAACAAAATTCCTTTTTCTGTCCATCTTCCATAGTCCAACTACTTAGTCCTTTCCACTGAGTTAGTACTTTATCCAATGATGAAAGCCTGTACTCCTAGATCAAAGGATATTTCCTCTTCAAAACAAAGTTCCTTTTTCTGTCCATCTTCCATAGTCCAACTAATTTGTCGTTCCCACTGATTCAATACTTTATCCAACAATGAAGGCCTGTACTCCTACATCAAAGGATATTTCCTCCTCAAAGCAAAGTTCCTATTTCTGTCCATCTTCCATAGTCCAACTACTATGTCTTTTCCACTGAGTCAGTACTTTACCCAACGATGAAGGCCTGTACTCCTACATCGAAGGATATTTCCTCTTGAAAACAAAGCTCCTTTTTCTGTTCATCTTCCATAGTCCAACTACTTGGTCCTTTCCACTGAGTCAGTACTTTACCCAACGATGAAGGCCTGTACTCCTACATCAAAGGATATTTCCTCTTGAAAACAAAGTTCCTTTTTCTGTCCATCTTCCATAGTTCAACTAATTGGTCCTTTCCACTGAGTCAGTACTTTATCCAACGATGAAGGCCTGTACTCCTACATCAAAGGATATTTCCTCCTCAAAACAAAGTTCCCTTTTCTCTTCATGTTCTATGGTCCAACTACTTGGTCCTTTCCACTGAGTCAGTACTTTATCCAACGATGAAGGCCTGTACTCCTATATCAAAGGATATTTCCTTCTCAAAGCAAAGTTCCTTTTTCTGTCCATCTTCCATAGTCCAATTACTTGGTCCTTCCCACTGAGTCAGTACTTTATCCAATGATGAAGGCCTGTACTCCTACATCAAAGGATATTTCCTCCTCAAAGCAAAGTTCCTTTTTCTGTCCATCTTCCATAGTCCAACTACTTGGTCCTTTCCACTGAGTCAGTACTTTATCCAACGATGAAGGCCTGTACTCCAACATCAAAGGATATTTCCTCCTCAAAGCAAAGTTCCTTTTTCTGTCCATCTTCCATAGTTCAACTAATTGGTCCTTTCCACTGAGTCAGTACTTTATCCAACGATGAAGGCCTGTACTCCTACATCAAAGGATATTTCCTCCTCAAAGCAAACTTCCCTTTTCTGTCCATCTTCCATAGTCTAACTACTTGGTCCTTCCCACTGAGTCAGTACTTTATCCAACGATGAAGGCCTGTACTCCTACATCAAAGGATATTTCCTCCTCAAAACAAAGTTCATTTTTCTGTTCATCTTCCATAGTCCAACTACTTGGTCCTTCCCACTGAGTCAGTACTTTATCCAACGATGAAGGCCTGTACTCCTACATCAAAGGATATTTCCTCCTCAAAGCAAAGTTCCTTTTTCTGTCCATCTTCCATAGTCCAACTACTTGGTCCTTCCCACTGAGTCAGTACTTTATCCAACGATGAAGGCCTGTACTCCTACATCAAAGGATATTTCCTCCTCAAAACAATGTTCCCTTTTCTCTTCATGTTTTATGGTCCAACTACTTGGTCCTTTCCACTGAGTCAGTACTTTATCCAACGATGAAGGCCTGTACTCCTACATCAAAGAATATTTCCTCCTCAGAGCAAAGTTCCTTTTTCTGTCAATCTTCCATAGTCCAACTACTTGGTCCTTCCCACTGAGTCAGTACTTTATCCAACGATGAAGGCCTGTACTCCTACATCAAAGGATATTTCCTCCTCAAAGCAAAGTTCCTTTTTCTGTCCATCTTCCATAGTCCAACTACTTGGTCCTTCCCACTGAGTCAGTACTTTATCCAACGATGAAGGCCTGTACTCCTACATCAAAGGATATTTCCTCCTCAAAGCAAAGTTCCTTTTTCTGTCCATCTTCCATAGTCCAACTACTTGGTCCTTCCCACTGAGTCAGTACTTTATCCAACGATGAAGGTCTGTACTCCTACATCAAAGGATATTTCCTCTTCAAAACGAAGTACCCTTTTCTCTTCATGTTCTATGGTCCAACTACTTGGTCCTTTCCACTGAGTCAGTAATTTATCCAACGATGAAGGCCTGTACTCCTACATCAAAGGATATTTCCTCCTCAAAGCAAAGTTCCTTTTTCTGTCCATCTTCCTTAGTCCAACTACTTGGTCCTTCCCACTGAGTCAGTACTTTATCCAATGATGAAGGCCTGTACTCCTACATCAAAGGATATTTCCTCCTCAAAACAAAGTTCCTTTTTCTGTCCATCTTCCATAGTTCAACTACTTGGTCCTTTCCACTGAGTCAGTACTTTATCCAACGATGAAGGCCTGTACTCCTACTTCAAAGGATATTTCCTCATCAAAACAAAATTCCTTTTTCTGTCCATCTTCCATAGTTCAACTACTTGGTCCTTTCCACTGAGTAAGTACTTTATCCAACGATGAAGGCCTGTACTCCTACATCAAAGGATATTTCCTTTTCAAAACAAAATTCCTTTTTCTGTCCATCTTCCATAGTTCAACTACTTGGTCCTTTCCACTGAGTCAGTACTTTATCCAACGATGAAGGCCTGTACTCCTACATCAAAGGATATTTCCTCCTCAAAACAAAATTCCTTTTTCTGTCTATCTTCCATAGTTCAACTACTTGGTCCTTTCCACTGAGTCAGTACTTTATCCAACGATGAAGGCCTGTACTCCTACATCAAAGGATATTTCCTCTTGAAAACAAAGCTCCTTTTTCTGTCCATCTTCCATAGTCCAACTACTTGGTCCTTTCCACTGAGTCAGTACTTTATCCAACGATGAAGGCCTGTACTCCTACATCAAAGGATATTTCCTCCTAAAAAAAAAATTCCTTTTTCTGTCCATCTTCCATAGTTCAACTACTTGGTCCTTTCCATTGAGTCAGTACTTTATCCAACGATGAAGGCCTGTACTCCTACATCAAAGGATATTTCCTCCTCAAAACAAAATTCCTTTTTCTGTCCATCTTCCATAGTTCAACTACTTCGTCCTTTCCACTGAGTCAGTACTTTATCCAACGATGAAGGCCTGTACTCCTACATCAAAGGATATTTCCTCCTCAAAACAAAATTCCTTTTTCTGTCCATCTTCCATAGTTCAACTCCTTGGTCCTTTCCACTGAGTCAGTACTTCATCCAACGATGAAGGCCTGTACTCCTACATCAAAGGATATTTCCTCTTGAAAACAAAGCTCCTTTTTCTGTCCATCTTCCATAGTCCAACTACTTGGTCCTTTCCACTGAGTCAGTACTTTATCCAACGATGAAGGCCTGTACTCCTACATCAAAGGATATTTCCTCTTGAAAACAAAGCTCCTTTTTCTGTCCATCTTCCATAGTCCAACTACTTGGTCCTTTCCACTGAGTCAGTACTTTATCCAACGATGAAGGCCTGTACTCCTACATCAAAGGATATTTCCTCCTCAAAACAAAATTCCTTTTTCTGTCCATCTTCCATAGTTCAACTACTTGGTCCTTTCCACTGAGTCAGTACTTTATCCAACGATGAAGGCCTGTACTCCTACATCAAAGGATATTTCCTCCTAAAAAAAAAATTCCTTTTTCTGTCCATCTTCCATAGTTCAACTACTTGGTCCTTTCCACTGAGTCAGTACTTTATCCAACGATGAAGGCCTGTACTCCTACATCAAAGGATATTTCCTCTTGAAAACAAAGCTCCTTTTTCTGTCCATCTTCCATAGTTCAACTACTTGGTCCTTTCCACTGTGTCAGTACTTTATCCAACGATGAAGGCCTGTACTCCTACATCAAAGGATATTTCCTCTTGAAAACAAAGTTCCTTTTTCTGTCCATCTTCCATAGTTCAACTACTTGGTCCTTTCCACTGAGTCAGTACTTTATCCAACGATGAAGGCCTGTACTCCTACATCAAAGGATATTTCCTCCTCAAAGCAAAGTTCCTTTTTCTGTCCATCTTCCATAGTTCAACTACTTGGTCTTTTCCACTGAGTCAGTACTTTATCCAACGATGAAGGCCTGTACTCCTACATCAAAGGATATTTCCTCCTCAAAGCAAACTTCCCTTTTCTGTCCATCTTCCATAGTCCAACTACTTGGTCCTTCCCACTGAGTCAGTACTTTATCCAATGATCAAGGCCTGTACTCCTACATCAAAGGATATTTCCTCCTCAAAACAAAATTCCTTTTTCTGTCCATCTTCCATAGTCCAACTACTTAGTCCTTTCCACCGAGTTAGTACTTTATCCAATGATGAAAGCCTGTACTCCTACATCAAAGGATATTTCCTCTTCAAAACAAAGTTCCTTTTTCTGTCCATCTTCCATAGTCCAACTAATTTGTCGTTCCCACTGATTCAATACTTTATCCAACAATGAAGGCCTGTACTCCTACATCAAAGGATATTTCCTCCTCAAAGCAAAGTTCCTATTTCTGTCCATCGTCCATAGTCCAACTACTATGTCTTTTCCACTGAGTCAGTACTTTACCCAACGATGAAGGCCTGTACTCCTACATCAAAGGATATTTCCTCCTCAAAACAAAGTTCCTTTTTCTGTTCATCTTCCATAGTCCAACTACTTGGTCCTTTCCACTGAGTCAGTACTTTACCCAACGATGAAGGCCTGTACTCCTACATCAAAGGATATTTCCTCTTGAAAACAAAGTTCCTTTTTCTGTCCATCTTCCATAGTTCAGCTACTTGGTCCTTTCCACTGAGTCAGTACTTTATCCAACGATGAAGGCCTGTACTCCTACATCAAAGGATATTTCCTCCTCAAAACAAAGTTCCCTTTTCTCTTCATGTTCTATGGTCCAACTACTTGGTCCTTTCCACTGAGTCAGTACTTTATCCAACGATGAAGGCCTGTACTCCTATATCAAAGGATATTTCCTTCTCAAAGCAAAGTTCCTTTTTCTGTCCATCTTCCATAGTCCAATTACTTGGTCCTTCCTACTGAGTCAGTACTTTATCCAACGATGAAGGCCTGTACTCCTACATCAAAGGATATTTCCTCCTCAAAGCAAAGTTCCTTTTTCTGTCCATCTTCCATAGTTCAACTAATTGGTCCTTTCCACTGATTCAGTACTTTATCCAACGATGAAGGCCTGTACTCCTACATCAAAGGATATTTCCTCCTCAAAGCAAACTTCCCTTTTCTGTCCATCTTCCATAGTCCAACTACTTGGTCCTTCCCACTGAGTCAGTACTTTATCCAACGATGAAGGCCTGTACTCCTACATCAAAGGATATTTCCTCCTCAAAACAAAGTTCCTTTTTCTGTTCATCTTCCATAGTCCAACTACTTGGTCCTTCCCAGTGAGTCAGTACTTTATCCAACGATGAAGGCCTGTACTCCTACATCAAAGTATATTTCCTCCTCAAAGCAAAGTTCCTTTTTCTGTCCATCTTCCATAGTCCAACTACTTGGTCCTTCCCACTGAGTCAGTACTTTATCCAACAATGAAGGCCTGTACTCCTACATCAAAGGATATTTTCTCCTCAAAACAAAGTTCCCTTTTCTCTTCATGTTTTATGGTCCAACTACTTGGTCCTTTCCACTGAGTCAGTACTTTATCCAACGATGAAGGCCTGTACTCCTACATCAAAGAATATTTCCTCCTCAGAGCAAAGTTCCTTTTTCTGTCAATCTTCCATAGTCCAACTATTTGGTCCTTCCCACTGAGTCAGTACTTTATCCAACAATGAAGGCCTGTACTCCTACATCAAAGCAAAGTTCCTTTTTCTGTCCATCTTCCATAGTCCAACTACTTGGTCCTTCCCACTGAGTCAGTACTTTATCCAATGATGAAGGCCTGGACTCCTACATCAAAGGATATTTCCTCCTCAAAGCAAAGTTCCTTTTTCTGTCCATCTTCCATAGTCCAACTAATTGGTCCTTTCCACTGAGTCAGTACTTTATCCAACGATGAAGGCCTGTACTCCTACATCAAAGGATATTTCCTCCTCAAAGCAAAGTTCCTTTTTCTGTCCATCTTCCATAGTTCAACTAATTGGTCCTTCCCACTGAGTCAGTACTTTATCCAACGATGAAGGCCTGTACTCCTACATCAAAGGATATTTCCTCCTCAAAGCAAACTTCCCTTTTCTGTCCATCTTCCATAGTCCAACTACTTGGTCCTTCCCACTGAGTCAGTACTTTATCCAACGATGAAGGCCTGTACTCCTACATCAAAGGATATTTCCTCCTCAAAACAAAGTTCCTATTTCTGTCCATCTTCCATAGTCCAACTACTTGGTCCTTTCCACTGAGTCAGTACTTTATCCAACGATGAAGGCCTGTACTCCTACATCAAAGGATATTTCCTCTTGAAAACAAAGTTCCTTTTTCTGTCCATCTTCCATAGTTCAACTAATTGGTCCTTTCCACTGAGTCAGTACTTTATCCAATGATGAAGGCCTGTACTCCTACATCAAAGTATATTTCCTCTTCAAAACAAAGTTCCTTTTTCTGTCCATCTTCCATAGTCCAACTACTTGGTCCTTTCCACTGAGTTAGTACTTTACCCAACGATGAAGGCCTGTACTCCTACATCAAAGGATATTTCCTCCTCAAAGCAAAGTTCCTTTTTCCCTCCGTCTTCTATAGTCCAACTACTTGGTCCTTTCCACTGAGTCAGTACTTTACCCAACGATGAAGGCCTGTACTCCTACATCAAAGGATATTTCCTCCTCAAAACAAAGTTCCCTTTTCTATCCATCTTCCATAGTCCAACTACTTGGTCCTTTCCACTGAGTCAGTACTTTATCCAACGATGAAGGCCTGAACTCCTACATCAAAGTATATTTCCTCCTCAAAGCAAAGTTCCTTTTTCTGTCCATCTTCCATAGTTCAACTACTTGGTCCTTTCCACTGAGTCAGTACTTTATCCAACGATGAAGGCCTGTACTCCTACATCAAAGGATATTTCCTCCTCAAAACAAAATTCCTTTTTCTGTCCATCTTCTATAGTTCAACTACTTGGTCCTTTCCACTGAGTCAGTACTTTATCCAACGATGAAGGCCTGTACTCCTACATCAAAGGATATTTCCTCTTGAAAACAAAGCTCCTTTTTCTGTCCATCTTCCATAGTCCAACTACTTGGTCCTTTCCACTGAGTCAGTACTTTATCCAACGATGAAGGCCTGTACTCCTACATCAAAGGATATTTCCTCCTCAAAACAAAATTCCTTTTTCTGTCCATCTTCCATAGTTCAACTACTTGGTCCTTTCCACTGAATCAGTACTTTATCCAACGATGAAGGCCTGTACTCCTACATCAAAGGATATTTCCTCCTCAAAACAAAATTCCTTTTTCTGTCCATCTTCCATAGTTCAACTACTTGGTCCTTTCCACTGAGTCAGTACTTTATCCAACGATGAAGGCCTGTACTCCTACATCAAAGGATATTTCCTCTTCAAAACAAAATTCCTATTTTTGTCCATCTTCCATAGTTCAACTCCTTGGTCCTTTCCTCTGAGTCAGTACTTTATCCAACGATGAAGGCCTGTACTCCTACATCAAAGGATATTTCCTCTTGAAAACAAAGCTCCTTTTTCTGTCCATATTCCATAGTCCAACTACTTGGTCCTTTCCACTGAGTCAGTACTTTATTCAACGATGAAGGCCTGTACTCCTACATCAAAGGATATTTCCTCCTCAAAACAAAATTCCTTTTTCTGTCCATCTTCCATAGTTCAACTACTTGGTCCTTTCCACTGAGTCAGTACTTTATCCAACGATGAAGGCCTGTACTCCTACATCAAAGGATATTTCCTCCTCAAAACAAAATTTCTTTTTCTGTCCATCTTCCATAGTTCAACTACTTGGTCCTTTCCACTGACTCAGTACTTTATCCAACGATGAAGGCCTGTACTCCTACATCAAAGGATATTTCCTCTTGAAAACAAAGCTCCTTTTTCTGTCCATCTTCCATAGTTCAACTACTTGGTCCTTTCCACTGAGTCAGTACTTTATCCAACAATGAAGGCCTGTACTCCTACATCAAAGGATATTTCTTCTTGAAAACAAAGTTCCTTTTCCTGTCCATCTTCCATAGTTCAACTACTTGGTCCTTTCCACTGAGTCAGTACTTTATCCAACGATGAAGGCCTGTACTCCTAAATCAAAGGATATTTCCTCCTCAAAGCAAAGTTCCTTTTTCTGTCCATCTTCCATAGTTCAACTACTTGGTCCTTTCCACTGAGTCAGTACTTTATCCAACGATGAAGGCCTGTACTCCTACATCAAAGGATATTTCCTCCTCAAAGCAAACTTCCCTTTTCTCTCCATCTTCCATAGTCCAACTACTTGGTCCTTCCCAGTGAGTCAGTACTTTATCCAATGATGAAGGCCTGTACTCCTACATCAAAGGATATTTCCTCCTCAAAACAAAATTCCTTTTTCTGTCCATCTTCCATAGTCCAACTACTTAGTCCTTTCCACTGAGTTAGTACTTTATCCAATGATGAAAGTCTGTACTCCTACATCAAAGGATATTTCCTCTTCAAACAAAGTTCCTTTTTCTGTTCATCTTCCATAGTCCAACTAATTTTTCGTTCCCACTGATTCAATACTTTATCCAACGATGAAGGCTTGTACTCCTACATCAAAGGATATTTCCTCCTCAAAGCAAAGTTCCTATTTCTGTCCATCTTCCATAGTCCAACTACTTGGTCTTTTCCACTGAGTCAGTACTTTACCCAACGATGAAGGCCTGTACTCCTACATCAAAGGAAATTTCCTCCTCAAAACAAAGTACCCTTTTCTCTTCATGTTCTATGGTCCAACTGCTTGGTCCTTTCCACTGAGTCAGTACTTTATCCAACGATGAAGGCCTGTACTCCTACATCAAAGGATATTTCCTCCTCAAAACAAAGTTCCTTTTTCTGTCCATCTTCCACAGTCCAGCTACCTGATCCTTCCAACTGATAAAGTACTTTATCCTATAATGTAGCCTTGTACCTCTACATCAAAGGATATTTCCTCCTCAAAGCAAAGTTCCTTTTTCTGTCCATCTTCCATAGTCCAACTACTTGGTCCTTCCCACTGAGTCAGTACTTTATCCAACGATGAAGGCCTGTACTCCTACATCAAAGGATATTTCCTCCTCAAAACAAAGTACCCTTTTCTCTTCATGTTCTATGGTCCAACTACTTGGTCCTTTCCACTGAGTCAGTACTTTATCCAACGATGAAGGCCTGTACTCCTACATCAAAGGATATTTCCTCCTCAAAGCAAAGTTCCTTTTTCTGTCAATCTTCCATAGTCCAACTACTTGGTCCTTCCTACTGAGTCAGTACTTTATCCAACGATGAAGGCCTGTACTCCTACATCAAAGGATATTTCCTCCTCAAAGCAAAGTTCCTTTTTCTGTCCATCTTCCATAGTCCAACTACTTGGTCCTTCCCACTGAGTCAGTACTTTTTCCAACGATGAAGGCCTGTACTCCTACATCAAAGGATATTTCCTCCTCATAACAAAGTACCGTTTTCTCTTCATGTTCTATGGTCCAACTACTTGGTCCTTCCCACTGAGTCAGTACTTTATCCAACGATGAAGGCCTGTACTCCTACATCAAAGGATATTTCCTCCTCAAAGCAAAGTTCCTTTTTCTGTCAATCTTCCATAGTCCAACTACTTGGTCCTTCCCACAGAGTCAGTACTTTATCCAACGATGAAGGCCTGTACTCCTACATCAAAGGATATTTCCTCCTCAAAGCCAAGTTCCTTTTTCTGTCCATCTTCCATAGTCCAACTACTTGGTCCTTCCCAGTGAGTCAGTACTTTATCCAACGATGAAGGCTTGTACTCCTACATCAAAGGATATTTCCTCCTCAAAGCCAAGTTCCTTTTTCTGTCAATCTTCCATAGTCCAACTACTTGGTCCTTCCCACTGAGTCAGTACTTTATCCAACGATGAAGGCCTGTACTCCTACATCAAAGGATATTTCCTTCTCAAAGCAAAGTTCCTTTTTCTGTCCATCTTCCATAGTCCAATTACTTGGTCCTTCCTACTGAGTCAGTACTTTATCCAATGATGAAGGCCTGTACTCCTACATCAAAGGATATTTCCTCCTCAAAGCAAAGTTCCTTTTTCTGTCCATCTTCCATAGTCCAACTACTTGGTCCTTTCCACTGAGTCAGTACTTTATCCAACGATGAAGGCCTGTACTCCTACATCAAAGGATATTTCCTCCTCAAAACAAAGTTCCTTTTTCTGTCCATCTTCCATAGTTCAACTAATTGGTCCTTTCCACTGAGTCAGTACTTTATCCAACGATGAAGGCCTGTACTCCTACATCAAAGGATATTTCCTCCTCAAAGAAAACTTCCCTTTTCTGTCCATCTTCCATAGTCCAACTACTTGGTCCTTCCCACTGAGTCAGTTTTTTATCCAACGATGAAGGCCTGTACTCCTACATCAAAGGATGTTTCCTCCTCAAAACAAAGTTCCTTTTTCTGTCCATCTTCCATAGTCCAACTACTTGGTCCTTTCCACTGAATCAGTACTTTATCCAACGATGAAGGCCTGTACTCCTACATCAAAGGATATTTCCTCCTCAAAGCAAAGTTCCTTTTTCTCTCCATCTTCCATAGTTCAACTACTTGGTCCTCTCCACTGAGTCAGTACTTTATCCAATGATGAAGGCGTGTACTCCTACATCAAAGGATATTTCCTCTTCAAAACAAAGTTCCCTTTTCTGTCCATCTTCCATAGTCCAACTACTTGGTCCTTTCCACTGAGTCAGTACTTTACCCAACGATGAAGGCCTGTACTCCTACATCAAAGGATATTTCCTCCTCAAAACAAAGTTCCCTTTTCTGTCCATCTTCCATAGTTCAACTACTTGGTCCTTTCCACTGAGTCAGTACTTTATCCAACGATGAAGGCCTGTACTCCTACATCAAAGGATATTTCCTCCTCAAAGCAAAGTTCCTTTTTCTGTCCATCTTCCATAGTTCAACTACTTGGTCCTTTCCACTGAGTCAGTACTTTATCCAACGATGAAGGCCTGTACTCCTACATCAAAGGATATTTCCTCCTCAAAGCAAACTTCCCTTTTCTCTCCATCTTCCATAGTCCAACTACTTGGTCCTTCCCACTGAGTCAGTACTTTATCCAATGATGAAGGCCTGTACTCCTACATCAAAGGATATTTCCTCCTCAAAACAAAATTCCTTTTCTGTCCATCTTCCATAGTCCAACTACTTAGTCCTTTCCACTGAGTTAGTACTTTATCCAATGATGAAAGCCTGTACTCCTACATCAAAGGATATTTCCTCCTCAAAGCAAAGTTCCTTTTTGTGTCCATCTTCCATAGTCCAACTAATTTGTCGTTCCCACTGATTCAATACTTTATCCAACGATGAAGGCCTGTACTCCTACATCAAAGGATA
Source organism: Palaemon carinicauda (assembly GCF_036898095.1). NCBI lineage: Eukaryota > Metazoa > Arthropoda > Malacostraca > Decapoda > Palaemonidae > Palaemon > Palaemon carinicauda. The sequence continues at coordinate 137,249,101 of NC_090733.1, read as the reverse complement.
TTTCCTCCTCAAAACAAAATTCCTTTTTCTGTCCATCTTCCATAGTCCAACTACTTAGTCCTTTCCACTGAGTTAGTTCTTTATCCAATGATGAAAGCCTGTACTCCTACATCAAAGGATATTTCCTCCTCAAAGCAAAGTTCCTATTTCTGTCCATCTTCCATAGTCCAACTACTTGGTCCTTCCTACTGAGTCAGTACTTTATCCAACGATGAAGGCCTGTACTCCTACATCAAAGGATATTTCCTCCTCAAAGCAAAGTTCCTTTTTCTGTCTATCTTCCATAGTCCAATTACCTGGTCCTTCCTACTGAGTCAGTACTTTATCCAACAATGAAGGCCTGTACTCCTACATCAAAGGACATTTCCTCCTCAAAGCAAAGTTCCTATTTCTGTCCATCTTCCATAGTCCAACTACTTAGTCCTTTCCACTGAGTCAGTACTTTACCCAACGATGAAGGCCTGTACTCCTACATCAAAGGATATTTCCTCCTCAAAGCAAAGTTCCTATTTCTGTCCATCTTCCATAGTCCAACTACTTGGTCCTTCCTACTGAGTCAGTACTTTATCCAACGATGAAGGCCTGTACTCCTCCTACATCAAAGGATATTTCCTCCTCAAAGCAAAGTTCCTTTTTCTGTCCATCTTCCATAGTCCAACTACTTGGTCCTTCCTACTGAGTCAGTACTTTATCCAACGATGAAGGCCTGTACTCCTACATCAAAGGATATTTCCTCCTCAAAGCAAAGTTCCGTTTTCTGTCCATCTTCCATAGTTCAACTACTTGGTCCTTCCCCCTGAGTCAGTACTTTATCCAACGATGAAGGCCTGTACTCCTACATCAAAGGATATTTCCTCCTCAAAGCAAAGTTCCTTTTTCTCTCCATCTTCCATAGTCCAACTACTTGGTCCTTCCTACTGAGTCAGTACTTTATCCAACGATGAAGGCCTGTACTCCTACATCAAAGGATATTTCCTCCTCAAAGCAAAGTTCCTTTTTCTGTCCATCTTCCATAGTCCAACTACTTGGTCCTTCCTACTGAGTCAGTACTTTATCCAACGATGAAGGCCTGTACTCCTACATCAAAGGATATTTCCTCCTCAAAGCAAAGTTCCTTTTTCTCTCCATCTTCCATAGTCCAACTACTTGGTCCTTCCTACTGAGTCAGTACTTTATCCAACGATGAAGGCCTGTACTCCTACATCAAAGGATATTTCCTCCTCAAAGCAAAGTTCCTTTTTCTGTCCATCTTCCATAGTCCAACTACTTGGTCCTTCCTACTGAGTCAGTACTTTATCCAACGATGAAGGCCTGTACTCCTACATCAAAGGATATTTCCTCCTCAAAGCAAAGTTCCGTTTTTTGTCCATCTTCCATAGTCCAACTACTTGGTCCTTCCCACTGAGTCAGTACTTTATCCAACGATGAAGGCCTGTACTCCTACATCAAAGGATATTTCCTCCTCAAAACAAAGTTCCTCTTTCTCTTCATCTTCTATTGCCCAACTACTTGGTCCTTTCCACTGAGTCAGTACTTTATCCTAAAATGTAGGCTTGTACTTCTATATCAAAGGATATTTCCTCCTCTTGCTGCTGCTCCTTGTTTTTTATATATATATTTTTTTAGTTTTTATTTTTTTCTGCTGCTTCTGCTCCTGCTTTTCTTCCTCCTCTTGCTGCTGGTCCTTTTTTTTCATTTTTTTTTTGTATTTTTTTATATATTTTTTTTTTGCTACTTCTGCTCCTGCTTCTCTTCCTCCTCTTGCTGCTGCTTCTTCTTTTTTCTTTTTTTCATATTTTTTTATATATTTTTTTTTGCTGCTTCTGTTCCTGCTTCTCTTCCTCTTCTTGCTGCTGCTCCTTTTTTTTTCTTTTTTTTTATATTTTTTTTTAGGTTTTTTTTTTTGCTGCCTCTCCTCCTCCTTTTCTTCCTCCTCTTGCTGCTGCTCCTTTTTCTTTTCCTTTTTTGTTTATATATTTTTTTTAGTTTTTTTTTGCTGCTTCTGCTCCTCCTTCTGTTTCTCCTCTTGCTGCTGCTCCTTTTTTTTTTCTTCTTTTTATGTTTTTT
>NC_090733.1:137179796-137246534 GCF_036898095.1 Palaemon carinicauda | reverse complement strand
TGATTAAATTGATGACAATAAGTATTGTTCTTTATTGAAATGATATGAAGAATTTAATATATTAGTTTCTATTTAGATACTTTTATCACATCTATGTAAACATAACCAAGATCAGCGCAGCTTCCCAGGCGACGTCAAAATCTGTAGGGGTTCTAAGTTGTAACTTTTATAATTGAAAAATAAATTGTTTTTGTTGCAATAATTTGATATTATGTAAATGTATATAGTAATCTATTTATAAATTTATATAAAAAGTTTCATTATATAAGTTTTTAAATAAGTTTATCATTTAGAATTTTGATACCTTACTTTTAATTTACTAACGTGCCTTAGTGGGTGTCATGTGTTACACGTGAAAATTCATGGCTCTCTGCCCACTGCCCAGTAACACGAGTTTCTGAACTGTTTTCCTGCTGTTCGGTGTTCATAGCCGTTTTACCCACGATACTCTACTATTTTACCGTAGTAATACTCAAACGACTAGGGAGTTTTACAAGTTGTTAGGTAAAACGTGTTATTGCCAGAAGGTTGAGAAAGGGAACACTGAAGTCCTTATTGTGTTTACGTTACGTTACCTACTTGGACAAACTTCTCACCGTACCCTAAGGTAAGATATTCTCTGCATGTTTGACCTGTCTTCATCATTAACATGCACGTCTTTGTGTAATACAGTAAACCATGTTTTGTATTTTTGCTTGGTTCATAATTAATATCAATGGCGTACTGTAAGCACTGTTTTGTATATTTGTTTGTCTGGGTCATAACTAATATCAATTGCGTGCTATATTGCCCTATATTACATCCTAACCTAATAATCTTTAGCCTTGGCTGGTGAAACATGAGCTGTATGACTGAAGAAACGACTGGTAAATATATACCCGTGCACTGTCAATTGTGAACACAAACTTTGCTTGACTACTTAATTACTTTTCTTGTAGTTTCCTTTCCTCACTGGGCTATTTTCCCTGTTGGAGCTCTGGGGCTTATAACAACCTGCTTTTCCAACTAGGGTTGTAGCTTAGCAAGTAATAATAATGATAATACTCCCAAACTTATCCCCTAATCTATAGAATGCATTGAAGGTTTGTATGTCACAAGTCAAGGCAGGCATAGGAAAAGGGTGTATGTAGGATAGAGGCTACCTTTATGTATTATTATGTCTAACATTGAATACGGTGGTGTAAGGTGTGTCGCAGTGGGCTGTTAGCCCCTCTGTTAGGTAAGTAGGTTAGGTTAGGGGGAAAGTTTAGGTTAGTTAATGTCCATTTTTAATCAATGCTTGAGGAACTGGCCACTGATCTACAAAGGCTCCTACCCCTGTACCTCTTGCTACGAAGGACTCCTTTGAAAATACGATTTTATTATAGTTATGGACGGGACAAGCATCCTAATAAATTTACCTTACTGAGTATTTTCTTGTTCACTGTCTGGTTCTTTCCAATCACTTTTGGTAAATTTTTGGGAAAAAACAATTGTTTCGTTCTGATGTTATCATCTGCAAAAGTATCGTTTTCTGATTACGACCACCCAGCAGTGAAGGGGGTTACCCCAGGTAGGAAGCCGGGTTTTGGGTAGGATACAATTAAAACTAACAAATAATAGTTTTTATTAAAAAATAAAGGTAAATTTATAGAAAAACACAGCCAACATTTCTAAGAGAAAAAAACTTTTACTACAGAAGATGATGTGCTTTCAACAAAAGCGACCTTTATTTCTACTGCAAATAAGATGTTCTACCGTTGTAGACTCCCCCCCCCACTTCCCGACGGACGTGGGTGGGGACCTGGGATTTTAGGTGTGGTAAACAGGACAAAACAACATTATTTTATACATTTGAGATTTGTAAAAGGTACAGAACCTAACAAAACCACCTGACATAACCTATTCGTTCCCCTACCATATGACTAAGTTTACTTTATTTGGCCATGTATGTATGCTGGAGAATTACGTAGGAAGTTCTGTGACGCCCCGTTTTCTTCGGACGACTCCCCAGTTCCATTGTAGTTGCGTTACGTGTTGGTTGTGGTTTATGGAGCTCAACATAACAAAGTGTAAAGGCTGCCATTATTGCTATGTGGTTGCCATAATCAAGTTTCATGGCACGAATTATAGTACACCTAGTGTAGTGAATAATTTTTCAAAGTGCAGTGTCTCAGGTGTGATTCTGAGTTAGCTTTTAGGGAAGACCAGCACTTTTTCTACTGTAACTCGACTGTAAAGATTGCCAAGACAAAAAAGTCATGTAGGTGTCAATCATAAGCTAAGGAATTATTTGGTTTACTTTTAGAGTTTGTAACCTGGTTAGTGGGGTCTGGGGTCTTGCCCCCAGCTAGGTCTGTGACCTGGGAAAGGGCATCCAGGGGTCTTGCCCCCCAGCTAGGTCTGTGACCTGGGAAGGGGGGTCCAGGGTCTTGCTCCCTGGCTGGGTTTGACCTGGGAACTACTAGCTCAGGTTAGGTGGGTTTGTTAGGTTCTGTGGCCTTTTGCAAATCTCAAAAGTGTTAATCACATTTTTTCTTGTTTTTACCCACCCAAAGTCCCAGGTTCCCATCTGTGTCCGTCAGGTAAATGGGGGATAACAGGAGAACAGCTTATTTGCAGTGGAATTATAGGTTAAATTCGTTGAAAGCACATTATTTACTGTAGGAAAAGTTTTTATTTCTTTTTGAAACTTGGTTCTATGTTCTATAATTTTACCCCATTTTCTTCCGAGCCCCATTTCCTATAGAACACAAACTTGTGTAAATAATTGTATCTATGGGTATGATGGTTAATGAATCACATACAGGTTTTTGCTCATTACATCATTTCTCTTCTGTTCTAGCAATTGGTACACATTGTTATACGGGCAATTACCAATAGGACGAGTATTTTGCCGAACAAAAATTTGGTGACTCGAGCACCTTTACACTATCTAACAGCCATGTCGTTACCTTACTTGGAGTTTGAGTTATCAGAATCAAGTGTAAAAGCAAGGACAACAGTTTAGGGTTAAAATATCATCTGTAATCGCTCACACAGAAAATGCACTGGACACGCTTCTTGGTTTCTTCATTTTAGCTATACCATGACACTACCGGTAATGTAATAAAATGCAGTTATGCTCTGCTTGGAACACTTTTTCATCTGGAGGAAATATTCCCCTCAATCCAGAACAATCCGCTTTCAATACCAATTGTTAGAACCATGCGAGACATAAATAGTGCGTCAGAAAAAAAAATTTCACCTGTGTTAAAACTATTGGTACAATAGTAAATAATAACCATTTCCAATACCAATTGTTGTCAGAGCCATACGAAACATAAATAGTACGTCAGAAAAAAAATTTCACCCATGTTACAACTAGTGGTGCAACGGTAAATAATTACCGTAAAGTGGAAAGTCAATCTCATTTTACAAAGATCCTGTGCTCTTAATTCTCAAGTATTGAATATCTGAATGGGTAAAGTTTTACCACTGTTAGTCTAAGCCATTCCTACTTAGTCTAACCCATAGGAAAGGTAGAAGGCTAATGACATCTTTACAATTTTTGATACTTGTCAGCATTGAAACCTCACTCTACTATAACTTGCCCTGGCAAATAGATACTGGGATTTAAGATGTTTAATGCTATGTAAATGAATGAAAATAGAACCCTTCTACTGAACAGTACCTGGTTTGATTATGCTAAGTTGGGTGGTTTTGCGTTGTTGATTGATTTTAACTATATACAGCATTTTCACTTTAGTTTTATTATTGTTGTATAGTACTTAACAGCAGTTTTATTGTATAGTACTTTAGTCAGCCTCCTGGCTAGTGCAGGGGTAACATGTTTGCGTGCAGGGGTAACATGTTTGCCCAGCATTTGCATGGCAGCAGGTCGATCCCCGTGAGTTTAAGCTGTTTACTGGGAAGACCACTGCTGTGCTTGGGTACCATTTTGGGGTGTTAGGCTTGTCAGGCTGACGTTTTGGTTAGCATCTATTTTAATGAAACTGGAACTGCGACCAGACACCTTTAACCTTTAAGATCAACAGATTGATTTTAGTTGGTTAGCTAGGATAAGATACTGATAATTATTGTTTATTCCTATTTACAAATTATCATTTATATATCATAAATAGAAATTTTTATCCTTAGGTAATTTTGTACAATGTTTTGTTTTATACTTTACAGTCAACATAAAAGTAAACGTCATATTTTCTCTGACCGTGAAATTACGGGTAGATTATTTTCGTTTTGTTCCAAATTCTTTGGGTATTGAAAAAAAAGGTTGTTCACAACTGCTCGCGTATTTTAGTAAAATGCACTAGTAGATGAACAGGTTAAAGGTTGATTGTGCCTGTCGTTCTCACTTAGATAGGTTTCTTTACTGTAGAAAGGTGTCAATAAGCCTTTGTAAATGTAACAAAATTAATTTTGGTAATTTCAGTTATGTAATAAGATGGAAACAGTTTCCTTATCCTAATCCTAGTCTGCTTTAGTCATTGATTTATTTATTACAGGAAAATGGAGGAGGAAAATAAAACAAGTACCAATAATCCATCATTGAAGAGAAAAGCTGAAGAGGTAACTTCAATGGAGGTGAGTTGAGTATATTTTCTGACTGAAATTTTCTCTTTTTTTTCCTACACAAATACAAAGCCGTGTGCTTTAATAGGTGTATGATTCTGCAAAGCTGGAACTATGCTGCTAAAATTTATAACCTTGTAAGATGTTGGTACTTAGTGGTGAGTGGTGGAGAAAACCAGCATACTAGTAGCCACTGTGACATCAGCAGCAGAGAGTATGGATGTATTCTTAGTGGTCCTATCATGGCTGCTTTAATTTTCTTTTTCTCTCTGTGATTTGTAGCACCTTTGAGAACAGGATCAATGTTAGTCCCCATTCCTTGCACCCTTCTTGCAGGAGGTATGACTGAAAAGCGTTGTTTTAACTCTGCACCTTGCACCTTATACTGTTTGACCATTTGTTTCAGTGCATATAGAATGGAACTGAAACACGGAACAGAAGTTTTAGGTAGGTACAGTCATTTATGTGTAGTGTCCAGTATAATACATTGTATATATGGGGACAAATATTGAATAAAGAAAATCCCGGAATATCGAAATGTTAAAAAAAAAAAAAAAAAAAATTGCTTCCCTCCTTCATGACACTTACGGATCCTATTTTGTCAAGTAGCTAGAAAAAAACTTAGTTATATGGAAACATTTGCATTTATTCAATGACAGGTGTTTATAGAAAAGGCAAAGGAGTTGTATAATAAAGGGCTTGAAAATTCAATTATAAAGGAGCTGAAGTTTTAGCTTACTCTACATTGTTATTTATCTATGCGCGTTTGTCTTTTCAGTTAAGGTGCATTCACAATTACATGAGAATGAATATATCTTGACTGCAAAAGACAGGCACTCAATTATATTTTAGCAGGGGATAGTACATTGAGACAGGTATGTGGTGTTATTTACCACAAGTGAATTTTCATGTCCTTGTTTACTAATTGTTCCGTAACTGGAATACAAACCACGCTATTTATTAGGGGTTATACTTTCGGCGGAGCTTAAATGACGAGCCATTAAAATTTAGCGAGGGTTAACTATCCACACCGCTAGTTAGCGGGGGTAGGAGGGGTAGCTTGTTACCACTCCCGTTCACACATGTGATTTAGTCACTTTACTTTTTGCTCGGTTCGAGAGCGGTTGGTTCCTCTCTCCCTCCTCGCCTATTCTGGACTGCCATTAATTTTTGTCTTTTAACTTACCTTTTCTTATACTTGTATATATATGAAAACATTCTTTATGTTTATGTATATATATGTGTATAGAAATGTGATAAGTTTCCTTTTCAGTGTTTGTGCTGTGTGTGTGTGATACATATACAACAACGACGCTTGTGTAGATTAGCAAGGCCAGCACAGTTACACTTCGTGGGGAACGACCTCTCCCTCTCTGGTCCTTCGGAGAGAGGAGGGAGCGTGCGTGCGCGCGCCGATAGTCTTCCGCACACGCGTGCCAGCAGTCTCCACGTAGTACTCCCACGCATGCGCCAATGCACCCACCCTTGCGCAACCAGTCACACTCTTCAGCGCATTCTAGGGAGAATGCACAAAACTACACTGTGTCTTACTGCGCGCCAGCGCTCTTCCTCACTTTCCTGCACCCTCCTGCGCAGTTATGGTCTCGGATCCAATGCACCAGCTCTTGCCTAAGAGCCAGCGCTTGCCTGCTCTCCAGGCAGATATTAAGCACCAGCATCATCCTGTGTGCCATCGCTCCAGTACTCTCCTATACACTCGCACAATAGTCAGTAAAAAGGAATAAAACTTTTTGAATAGGTCAACATTGCCCCATTCCTCCCCGCAAACACATAAACATTGCCACCGGGAAAAGAGGAATAAGGCTTCACAGAAGGATTCAAGATCCCTAAGATTCCATCCTACAAGGGGAATCGAAACAGTGAATCCTTGACAGACCACCGTCAGCAAACAGGAAAGCATCAACAGACTGATCTCTAGATCACTGTTTGCTGATGGCTAGTTCACAGTTTACTGATCGCTAAGTCGCCGATCACCAGATCGCCAATTGCTAGCTCACTGCTGATCTTTGACCTCTAGTCCCTCCAATGACTAACGATCTCCAGTTGCTAGCGTTTCCAATCACCGATTGCTAGTCAATAACCAGTCATCAGCTTGCTGATCACTAGATCACCGATGTGCAGCTCATCTTTCTTCGATCATTGAACTCAGATCGCTGATCTCTGACCAGCCCATCTTCAGCTTGCTCATCTCTGACCAACCATGGGGGACCATAATCAGCTTGCTCATCTCTAATTCACCATCGGCTCACAGACCACCGATTCATCGGTCATCGGCAATTCGCCAGCAGTTCGTGACTCGAATTTACTAGTCAACCTCTTCCTGTAGTTTCCTAGATCAGAAGGTATACAACATACTTCTCGCTACTGGCCGTTCGCCATCACACTAAAGTGATTGGCAAACGTTCGACAACCCTCATCAACGGCTTGTCGACGGAACTACTTGCGAGCACCTCCAACTGCACAGTAACCACGATACTCAACGGTTAACCATTGATTAACATTCGCCAGATTGATTCTATTCTAAGGAATAGCATCAATCCCATCAGGGCACATGGTAAGGCTAAGCATTGCCTTCCTTCTGTTAGTTAAAGGAATTCTCTTTCAGAGAAGAATTCTTACACTGGGTATCGCGCCTGATCCTCTATGACATGAGTCAAGACTCCAGCGTCCACAATCTTCCATGCAAAAGGATCTGCAAGGAGCTGTCCCTTTGGGTCGAAGTCCACACCATGTTAGAGTTCGAACAAGGGCTAAGACCTCAGGTCTTCATTTGCACACTGGACTTAAAGGACACTTTCGCCCAGGTCCAAACCATCCATCTAGGAAGATTGGAAGATTCGGTCTAGACAAACAAGAAACACCAGTTCAAGGCACTGTGCTTCGGTCTTTCCACCACACCCATCCTGGTCTCACAGGATCAACTTCTGTCTCCTCTGTCTCGGGACGACTGGCTGATCTTAACAGACTCAGTGGTAACCTTGCATTAACACTGGAACTTCTGAAGTCTTTTTACCAAGATCCAGTGATCAGGGTAAACCTACGGAAGTCTTCCCTACTTCCCTCCCAGAAGACTGGTGTATCTGGGAATGATTCTAGACACCAATCTCCACAAAACCTTCTCGAAACGAGAACGACTCCCATTCCAAAACACTTGAGTCGGAAAAAGAAGAGAGGAGGGACCATAGTGCTGCACCACACGACCTCAGCCCTCTGGACAGAGTCCTTAAAGTACCTTCACTTAAATCTCTTAAGAGATGAAGGCCAACTTCCCGGTCCTTCAGCAGCCTCATCGGTTCCTAACAGACCACTCAGTGATGTGATGGACAACACACCACACACTACATAGAGACTCACATCGACAAGCAAGAATGAACTTGCTCGTAGCCTTTTCCCATCTAACAGTGTAAACACTAAGATGGGCCAAATTCCGTTCGGTACCACTATCAGCCCGCTTCATTCCAGACTAGAAGAACGTGCTCGCCGACAATCTGTGCACAGCATCTCAGATAAGGTATACCAAATGGACTTTGGATTGCCATGTAGCCAACAAAGTCCCGACTTTACGAGGTCCTCCAACTAGGGGTCTGTTTGCAACGCTCCTGAATCTCAGGCTGCCGTTGCTCTCCAGCCCTAGACCCCAAGGCTCTCTGGTAACAACGGTGGGTACAACAATGACGTTTACGTCTCGTCCCTGATTTATCTGGAGAAGGGCACTCGAGAAGGCTAGAACATCAGTCAACCTCTCAAGGACTCTCCTAGCTCTGCTATGGCATTATGCAGAATGATTTCCAAACCTTTTGCAGCTCCTGATAGTCTCTCCAAGAGAACCCTCTCCACATCACAGACAACCCACTTTGACACCTACCACAAGCTATAGCTTTGCTCTAATTGTACGCCTGGAGACTACCCAATACCTCTTTGCGAAAAGGTTGTCCAGATATCTGAGGAATTCCTCAGCATCAGTCTACCAGGCAGTATAACGTCTTGTCTGGTTGGTGTCATGTGAAAGTGTCTCTCCACTCGATACCTCGATTCCAGCAATAGCGGAATCCTCGAGTATATACAAGAGGAAAAGATCCCCTATTCAGTTTCGACAGGTAAAGATGATCACTCAACCTTGATCCTTCACCTTCAAACTGAAAGAAAGGGACGCCCTCTCATCGATAGCCTTTCCTAACTCATACGGACTTACAACTTGCCTTTCCCCTGTCGGAATTGAGACCTTCCTCTCGGAACTTGGTGCAAATTCTCCGATCCCTAAAGGGACCTCCTTATGTTCCACTTCACCAGGCAACAAATTTTCTCCTGATTTAAGAACACAATGGTCCTACATACTCGGTCAGCAACCATACGAGTCAAGGAACTTCATGGTCTCTATTTCGACATTGCCCATTATTGAGAAGGGCGAAAGACAATGTTCAGTTTCGTTCCTGAGTATGTCGCCAGACACAGTCTCCGGAGGTGACGGATCCTACACAAGTCTCCACTCGGTAACGGACGATCCAGATCATCCGTTGCTGTACCCAGGGTAAGGTATGAGACTTTACCTAAAGAAAACGGCAACAGCCCACCCGGGTCCCTTCTCTTGTCATCAGCACTGGGAGAGACTAGAGAAGGATCACTAAAACATCATCTCGACATGACGACTCACAGTGTCAGGGGCATATCTATGCCCCTGGTCCTTCTTAGCAGATTACTCTGTGATGCAGGTTTTACAAGAAAGGATGTGAATGCTCCAGGTGACTTTCACAAACTTTCTCCTGCTAGACGTGACCCACAGGAACTCGATACGATCTCTATCGGTCCGGTGGTGGCTGCACAACAGCTGGTTGTATACCTCGAGCTCCTTATTGGACAAGTAGCAGAAGGTTGAGGGCTCTGTTACCCTGTTTTAGTCTGCATGAATGAAAAGATTAGACTGGCTCTTATTCTTTTCTTCATCCTACCCTCTCGTGGGGAAAGCAGCATCCAGGGTTCTCTGCATAAGCTGACCTCAAACCACTGTAGGTAAACCATGCTCCCTTGTGTACCTAGTACAGTATTAAGCTAATACTGTTGCGTTCCCATACCCTAGCGAGGTGGTATTGGGAAGTCTTGGTTACATCAGGTTTTTCCTACATGGACTCAGAATAGCTTTACCTAGACAGTCACACTTCTGCACGTCTCAACACACAGCTTACGTAGGCCGCGGACCTTGCGTAGCAAGGTTTAGCGAGGGCAGGGACTCCTTATTTTTGAGTACTAACATACTCAGATAAGGAGCCCCCGGGCAAAGCCAAAAGCCAGATTGGCAGGGACGTCCACCCTTCCTAATGGGTGAGTCACACCCAATAAATAGCGTGGTTTGTATTCCAGTTACGGAACAAATGACAAATTCGTAGATAATTTATATTTTTCCTAACTATACAAACCTTAGCTATTTATACAAACTTGCCCGCCATCCCTATCCCCCTTGAAGTCCTACCTCCAAGCAAAGTGACTAAATCACAGTGTGTGAACGAGAGTGGTAGCAAGCTTCCCCCCCTAACTAGCGGTGTTGGTAGTCAACCCTCGCTAAATTTTAATGGCTCGTCATTTCAGCTCCGCTGAAAGTATAACCCCTAATAAATAGCTAAGGTTTGTATAGTTAGGAAAAGTATAAATGATCTACGAATTTGTCATTTTAATGGCTTTTTGTCATTTCTATCAAGACATTTTATGTATTTGGTGTTACTGGATCTAATTATGAATAAATACCCCCAAAATATTCCTTTTCGGATTTCTTGTGTGCTTTTTCCCAAGAATAATCGGATTTGCTAAAGTCAAACCCGTGAAATGCTAATGTCTGACTACAGTAGATATTTTCATTAGTATTTTTTATCCTTAGTCTTTGTGTCATTCCTATAAATATATATGAATTTTACTTGTCTATTTAAATACTGTACCTGTTGTCACATCTTGTTATTATTAAGTCTTGACCTGTTTATGACAAGTTTTTAAAAAAGAAGTAAAGCATTACTGTTCAAAGTAGAGTATATTACTGAGTAGAAAAGAACTACAGTATCTTAATCGTATATTTTTCAATATTAATCTTACCCGATGATCATGTAGCTGTCAACTCCGTTGCCCGACAGAAATCTAAGGTCGGGATACGCCAGCGATCGCTATACAGGTGGGGGTGTACACAACAGCGCCATCTGTGAGCAGGTACTCAAGTACTTCTTGTCAACAAGAACTCAATTATTCCTCTGTCGTGCCACCGGCAAGACCTACTTGGATACGCTGTCGATTCTGGAGTTGTTTTTCACGTTTTTGGTGATGTATTCGCTCTAGATTTTAGCCTTCGCTATTCAGGAATCTTTATCATTAGCTTAGCAAGCTTTTTGATTTAATTTGGATTAATTGTTAACGAACTTTGCTAGATTTTGGAATTCCCCCTTGACTATTTCTACAATTCAAGATGTCTGACCAGTCTCGAGTCCCTAAGTACAGGCAGTGTAGTGTTAGGACTTGTACTAGGCGTCTTCCGAAGGCCTCCTTAGATCCTCACACCGTTTGTTCCAATTGTAGGGGTAAATCCTGTCAATTGGAAGATCGATGTGAGGAATGCGCTGGGCTTTCGGAATTCGATTTTAACGAATTCCTTAAAAATGCACGTAGGCTAGAGAAGGATAGGATCAGGAGTAGTTCTTCTCGCTCTTTTGATTTTTCCTCTCCCCATGCCCCTCAACCTATTCCTTCCCCTGTAGTGGTGACTCCCGACCCTGCTACTAGTGCTCAGCCCTCCATGGCGGATATGATGCGTGCCATTCAGGCTCTTGGTGACAGAGTGGAGTCATTGGCTAATGACCGTAATCAGCTTTTGGCAGATGTCAAAGAGCTGAAAGCGCAAAGTGCAGTGGGAAGTGTTGTGAGTGCAAGTGAAGTGAAAAGTGTCAGTGTCAGTGTTGCGCATGAGGGTACATCTGTTCGTGCCAGTCGTCCTCCCAGTCCGGGACCTCTTGCAAGCTCCCAAGCCCAGGGGAGAAGCAATGTCGAAGGACGAAAGGGTTCGGCAGGCCTTGATCAGCGCACGGATGTACCCTCAGTGGTTGCGGACGTATCTGTCAGAGATCGTCCCATCCACAAACAGACGAATGAGCCCTATCATTCCTCGTCTGTGGAAGAAGTTTCGAGGAGGAAACGTTGGACCAAGGTCTCACGACCTCTCAAGCGTAAGGTCCCTTCCGAGCGAGTCCAACGGCCCAGGTGTAGCCACTGGGTCAGTTCGGACTCGCCGCAGTCTTCCGAAGACTGCACACCTCCCAAGAGAGGTAGAGTGGTTCCTCAACAGGCTACTACTCCGTCTGTTGCCGCACCCACCACGGTAGACCCTAAGTGGTCCATGCTGCAGACTATGCAGTCTCAGCTTGCTGCTTTCATGCAAGAGTATCATGCTGAGAAGGTTGACACTGCACCTGTTAACCTACAACCTGCCACGGTTGTGCGCTCAGCAGATACTGCGGCTGCCTGCTCCCACACTCCACCTGTGAGAGCTCCCCCACCGATGCGCAGTCCACCCTGCCAGACGCATGTTCATGCTGCACCCTCCGTTGACATGCGTGAGCTACCGCATCAGCAGTGGGAAGGTGCTGTAGAGCTGCCGTGTTTTGCCACTATGCGGCATGCTCCGCAACCCATGCAGCATGCTTCGCATCCCATACGGCATGCTTCGCAACCCACGGCAGTCCCTCCCACGCACCAGCACTCTGCTTTTGTTGTTGCCAGCTCGCAGACTGACCAGCAGCGGCATGATGTTGGATCCGCAGCAGCTACGCATGCACCCGTGCTGCCGGATTCAGCCGTTCAGCTTTCTGCTCCACCTTTGCCACTTCCTACTCAGCTTTCGGATGATGGAGTATCGGATGACGAAGCTGCACATTTGGATGAACCGCACTCCGACTTAGAAGGACCCAAGTCTACGCCTCCCTCCTTAGACTTTCGGAAAGTCCTTGCCTTGTTCAGGGACTTGTATCCAGAACAGTTTGTGTCTGCAACCCCTCGCTCTCCTCCCTCCGAGTTTGCTCTGGGCATGCAGTCAGCAGCTCCTGCCTTCACCAAACTTGTCCTCGCACGCTCATCCAAGAGAGCTTTGAGGGTTTTGGGAGAGTGGTTGCAGTCCAAGAAGCTACTGGGAAAGACTGCTTTCATCTTTCCGCCTACCAAGCTTGCTTCCAAATCTAGCGTCTGGTATGCCACGGGAGAGGAACCCGGCTTGGGAGTTCCTGCCTCTGCCCAGGGCGACTTCTCAAGTCTGGTTGACTCTCCCCGCAGGCTGGCTATGAGACGATCTAAGATTTGCTGGTCCTTTTCTGACATGGATCATCTGTTGAAGGGAGTCTTTCGTGCTTTTGAGATCTTCAACTTCCTCGATTGGTGTTTGGGAGCGTTAAGCAGAAAGACTTCCCCTTCGGATAAGGACTCTGCCATGCTTATCATGTCTAGCATGGACAAAGCCATTCGGGATGGGTCTGGTGAGCTTGCGGCTTCGTTCGTGTCGGGAGTGCTTAAGAAGAGAGAACATCTTTGCTCCTCCTTGTCGTCTGGGATCACTCCTTGCCAGAAGTCGGAGTTGTTGTTTGCTCCTCTCTCCAAGTGTCTGTTTCCGGAGGAGCTGATCAAGGGGATGGCTGCCTCGTTGATCCAGAAGGATACCCATGACCTGATGGCTTCTTCCGCACGTAAGGCTAAAGCTTCTCCTTCCGTGCCTAGACCTTTCCGTTCTGCAGCAGTGGACACACCAGCAACTAGGTTCATTCCGCCCTTTCGTGGCAGAACCTCCAGCAGAGGAGGTACCCGTGCCGACAGTCACCGTGGCAAATCCAAGAAGGGTTCCAAGTCCGCAAAAGGCAGGATCTGACTGCCTTCCTCTCCACACAGCAGTGGGAGCCAGGCTCAAGAACTTCTGGCAAGCTTGGGAGAGCAGAGGTGCAGACGCTCAGTCTGTGAAGTTGCTAAAGGAGGGGTACAGAATTCCGTTCTGCCGCAGTCCCCCTCTAGCAACGTCTCCCATCAACCTCTCTCCCAACTACAAGGAGAAGGACAAGAGGCTAGCGTTGCAACAAGAGGTGTCGCTCTTGCTACAAAAGGGAGCGGTAGTCATAGTCCGGGACCATCAATCCCCGGGCTTCTACAACCGTCTCTTCCTGGTAGCGAAGAAGACAGGAGGTTGGAGACCGGTGCTGGACGTCAGTGCTCTCAATGCTTTTGTCACCAAGCAGACGTTCACGATGGAGACGACGAAGTCGGTCCTAGCAGCGGTCAGGAAGGAAGACTGGATGGTCTCGTTAGACCTGAGAGACGCGTACTTTCACGTCCCCATCCATCCAGACTCCCAACCTTTCCTAAGGTTCGTCTTTGGAAAGGTCGTGTACCAGTTCCAAGCCCTGTGCTTTGGCCTAAGCACGGCACCTCTTGTGTTTACCAAACTGATGAGGAATATTGCCAAATTCCTTCACTTGGCAGACATCAGAGCCTCCCTCTATTTGGACGACTGGCTTTTAAGAGCTCCGTCAAGTCGTCGCTGTCTGGAGAATCTCAGATGGACTATGGATCTGACCAAGGAATTGGGCCTCCTGGTCAATATAGAGAAGTCCCAACTCGTCCCATCCCAAACCATTGTCTATCTCGGTATGGAGATTCAGAGTCGAGCTTTTCGGGCTTTTCCGTCGGCCCCAAGGATCAATCAAGCCCTAGAATGCATCCAGAGCATGCTGAGAAGGAACCGATGTTCAGTCAGGCAGTGGATGAGTCTAACAGGGACACTTTCATCGCTGGCCCAGTTCATCGAGTTAGGGAGACTCCACCTCCGCCCCCTTCAGTATCATCTAGCTGCTCACTGGAGAAAGGACATGATGCTAGAGGCGGTCTCAGTGCCTATTTCCGAAGAGATGAGGTCTACACTGACGTGGTGGAAGAACAGCATTCTTCTCAGGGAAGGTCTACCATTGGCTGTTCAGACCCCCGACCACCGTCTCTTCTCGGACGCATCGGACACGGGCTGGGGTGCGACACTGGACGGACAGGAATGCTCGGGCACGTGGAATCAGGAGCAAAGGACACTTCACATCAACTGCAAGGAGCTTTTGGCAGTTCATCTGGCCTTGATAAGCTTCAAGTCCCTCCAGCTAAGCAAGGTGGTGGAGGTGAACTCCGACAACACCACAGCCTTGGCGTACATCTCCAAGCAAGGAGGGACTCATTCGAGGAAGTTGTTCGAGATCGCAAGGGACCTCCTCATTTGGTCAAAAGATCGAAAAATTTCACTGGTAACGAGGTTCATTCAGGGCGACATGAATGTCATGGCAGATCGCCTCAGCCGGAAGGGTCAGATCATCCCCACAGAGTGGACCCTTCACAAGAATGTTTGCAGCAGACTATGGGCCCTGTGGGGTCAGCCCACCATAGATCTATTCGCTACCTCGATGACCAAGAGGCTCCCGATGTATTGTTCTCCGATTCCAGACCCAGCAGCAGTTCACGTGGATGCCTTTCTGGTGGATTGGTCCCATCTAGACCTGTATGCGTTCCCTCCGTTCAAGATTGTCAACAGGGTACTTCAGAAGTTCGCATCTCACGAAGGGACACGGTTGACGTTGGTTGCTCCCCTCTGGCCCGCGAGAGAATGGTTCACCGAGGTACTGCAATGGCTAGTGGACGTTCCCAGGACTCTTCCTCTAAGAGTGGACCTTCTGCGTCAGCCACACGTAAAGAAGGTACACCCAAGCCTCCACGCTCTTCGTCTGACTGCCTTCAGACTATCGAAAGACTCTCAAGAGCTAGAGGCTTTTCGAAGGAGGCATCCAGAGCGATTGCCAGAGCAAGGAGGACATCCACTCTCAGAGTCTATCAGTCAAAATGGGAAGTCTTCCGAAGCTGGTGCAAGGCGAATGCAGTTTCCTCAACCAGTACCTCTGTAACGCAGATAGCTGACTTCCTGTTACATCTAAGGAATGTAAGATCCCTATCAGCTCCTACGATCAAGGGTTACAGAAGCATGTTGGCAGCGGTCTTCCGCCACAGAGGCTTGGATCTTTCCACCAACAAAGATCTACAGGACCTCCTTCGGTCTTTTGAGACCTCAAAGGAACGTCGGTTGTCCACACCAGGCTGGAACCTAGACGTGGTTTTAAGGTTCCTGATGTCAGCAAGATTCGAACCGCTTCAATCAGCCTCTTTTAAGGATCTCACATTAAAGACTCTTTTCCTCGTTTGCTTAGCAACAGCTAAAAGAGTCTGTGAGATCCACGCCTTCAGCAGGAACATAGGTTTTACATCTGAAACGGCTACGTGTTCCTTGCAGCTCGGTTTTTTGGCTAAAAACGAGCTTCCTTCTCGTCCTTGGCCCAAGTCGTTCGAGATCCCAAGCCTGTCCAACTTGGTGGGGAACGAACTAGAGAGAGTACTTTGCCCAGTAAGAGCTCTTAAGTACTATTTAAGACGGACAAAGCCATTACGAGGACAATCAGAAGCTTTATGGTGTTCTATCAAGAAACCTGCTTTACCGATGTCTAAGAACGCAGTTTCTTACTACATCAGGCTTCTGATTAGAGAGGCCCATTCTCATCTGAAGGAAGAAGACCTTGCTTTGCTGAAGGTAAGGACACATGAAGTTAGGGCTGTCGCTACTTCAGTGGCCTTCAAACAGAACCGTTCTCTGCAGAGTGTTATGGATGCAACCTATTGGAGAAGCAAGTCAGTGTTCGCATCATTTTATCTCAAAGATGTCCAGTCTCTTTACTAGAACTGCTATACCCTGGGACCATTCGTAGCAGCGAGTACAGTAGTAGGTGAGGGCTCAGCCACTACATTCCCATAATCCCATAACCTTTTTTAATCTTTCTCTTGAAATGCTTTTTGTTGTTTTTGGGTTGTACGGAAGGCTAAGAAGCCTTCCGCATCCTGGTTGATTTGGCGGGTGGTCAAATTCTTTCTTGAGAAGCGCCTAGATTAGAGGTTGTGATGAGGTCCTTTAGTATGGGTTGCAGCCCTTCATACTTCAGCACCTAGGAGTCGCTCAGCATCCTAAGAGGATCGCTAGGCTCAGTAAGGAAGACGTACTTAAAAAAGGCAGAGTAATGGTTCAAGTCGACTTCCTTACCAGGTACTTATTTATTTTATGTTTGTTATTTTGAATAACTGCTAAAATGAAATACGGGATACTTAGCTTCTAATGTTAACATGTATGCTGGTCTCCACCCACCACCCTGGGTGTGAATCAGCTACATGATCATCGGGTAAGATTAATATTGAAAAATGTTATTTTCCTTAGTAAAATAAATTTTTGAATATACTTACCCGATGATCATGAATTTAAGGACCCTCCCTTCCTCCCCATAGAGAACCAGTGGACCGAGGAGAAAATGGAGTTCTTGTTGACAAGAAGTACTTGAGTACCTGCTCACAGATGGCGCTGTTGTGTACACCCCCACCTGTATAGCGATCGCTGGCGTATCCCGACCTTAGATTTCTGTCGGGCAACGGAGTTGACAGCTACATGATCATCGGGTAAGTATATTCAAAAATTTATTTTACTAAGGAAAATAACATATTTATTTTCATTGTAATTGCTTAATGTATGTTGATTGTATTGTTGATCAGGCTCTTTATTTAAAAGCAATTTAATGTGTTTGTTACTTACAGTTAGATTATGATTACTGATTAAGAAAGTTAAACGGTGGCAGTACTGTAGTATACCGTATTACATGTAATAAGCTGAAATATAAAAGATTCTCTTTTATGTTTTTCTGTGTTTTACAATACAGATGTTTGATGGGAAATTAGTTTTTGTTGCTGAATATCGTCACGACTATTGAATTGAATATCATTTATTTTAATACAGGTTGATGATAAAGATGTAAAACGGCCAAACTTTCCAGCTGCTAGTAAGGAACAGAATGTCACAAAAGAGATGAGAAAGATTCATGTTCCAAACAACAGGTAATTCTCCATTTTTGCTTTTGTTTATTTGGTATTGTGTTAAGTTCTTGAATTTAAATCATAAGATAAGACCTTAGAAAGATAGTATTATTGATGCTACTATAGTGTGATTCCTACCATCAGGATTCTACTATGGTGTGATTCCTACCCTATTTTTCGGGTATGAGGTGATTCCTACCAAAGGAGGATAGATAAAACTCACTTCTTGACACTATTTTAATCCATTCTATTCTATAAAACATGCTGAAAAATCCATAAAACGCACTTTAGATTAGGTTAGGTATAATGGTCTTTTTGTTTATACTGTTCGCTTGTTTAGTTGGTATGGTAACGCTTAATTGAGGTGCTACTCTTGTAATAACACCTTGGAAGGGGAATATTACATTGTTTGGTTGTTTGCTTGGTAGGAATCACCCTATAGTAGATTTGAATCCCCATATTGAGGTAGGATCAGAAAATGAGGGTAGGAATCACGTTATAGTAGCACTGTATTATTTCTATGAATCTTCCCCAATGTTCATATTGCTTTGTTCTTGAAACTTGACTGATGTTATTTAAAGACATTAAAAGTATTACGTTTTCACTTCACCTCTCGCCCACCAAGGCGACTTCTGGATACTATTAGCACCCACTGTGTGGCTAGCTGTACCTGCTGCCTTCAGTCTTCTCGTCGATGTGATGTCTTACATTCCGTTTTCCCCCCGGTTCAAATAATTTTCAAAAGATTTTGGAAACCATAAATTTTCTATTTTGTGAGACGATAAGATAGAAGGGTTTTATTTGCCAGGTCCAGGTCTTCTAGCATGGAATGTGAATGTCATGATACAGAACTTCAGTAGTAAAATCAAGATTATATGGTCTCACTTTTCTCCATGTTACCATGATTCGACAAATGATGAACTAGTTTAAGAAAGGATTACTGTACTGTAGTTTAGATCGTATTGTATCAATTACCTGCAGTTGTATGTTGGTGGCTCCTTATTGGCTACAAAAACTATTGTTTTTAAGATCTAAGGTTGCCATACAAACAGTCTTCTTGGACAACCAGTTTGCCAGTGGTGCATTCAAACCTTTGCATTTGACATCTTGCTGCATGGAGACTATCCACCGTAATCTCGGAGACAAGAGGTTTTCCCTTCTACATTGCATTAGTAGTCATAGATTGTTCTTTTTTTAAGGTTCCAAGAGACAGCTTTATCCAAGTAAGTGAAATGTTTATTTTGATTTGTGAAAGTCAAGAAACATGTCAATAATTAGGGCTAATTCGTATAATACAGGTATTGTTAGATTTTTCTTTTTTATGGCAAGTCGTCTTTCAGTTATTAAGAGCCTTCGTTATTTTCCGATCCCAGTTTGGATCTTTGAATCATCATTTTCCCAGTTAATAACTGAGTACTCAAGTAGACGGTCATTATAACCACTTCTTAGCTATATGACAACATCAATAGTGGTTGTTTAGAGTTGCCCCATTATGGATTTAGTGTTTTCCTTTCAAGTTTTAATTTATTCAACTTAATAAATGGATGTTATCTTCTGGATTTGCTTTGTATGTCAGTGAGATTAGTTCACTCCTCCGTGATTGTGTTTTGTTTTTATATTTCGAGGAATGTTGTTCACTTACATTTCCTCTTTGTACGTTCTGCTCACCTAGGCTAATAGCTGACTGTTGTTAAATGTTCATACATAAATTAGCATGTAGCAAACGCCTTTACTAATTTCTATTTTTTTTTTTTTTTATTTGAGAAAATCATAGAAGAGGATAATAAGTTTTCAATTTACTGAATCCTATGTTCAAGATAGTATTCAGAGGTAAAGTAGGCTTTCTTAGATCAATCACTTGCTAACTTTATACAGTAATGACTTGAATACAGTATGTTTTTAATAAGATATAACAGAAAGAGAATTTTATATGAAATTTTTAAGTAAACCTGTGTAAGCTTTCGATTGAATCATGTTTCGATTGACAGTGATCCCTATTCAGTGTAGGCAGAATGTTCATTTTGAACAAATACTTTTTGGTTAAATAAGAATCAAGAGGTGGTGAATACAGAAGAGTTCTACCCAGATGAGGCTTTTAATCTCTAAAGGATGCTTATTTTGTAAAGATATCCATATTTTTTAAGTGACATAGGTTCTGAAACTTTTCATTGTTTATGACAAGATGCCTTACCATTAAAATTTTTTGTGATGTCATAGATCACAATTTCTAAATCAAGTCCAAGAAAAGTTTCTCATTCCATATCCGTTTAGTGTTGAAAATCACTCTCTTATAGAGATCTATACATACTGTACATGTACCAAGGCACTTCCCCCAATTTTGGGGGGGTAGCCTACATCAAACAAATGAAACAAAAAAGGGGACCTCTCCTCTCCACGTTCCTCCCAGCCTGACAAAGAACTCAACCGAGTTCGGCTGGTACTGCTAGGGTACCACAGCCCACCCTCCCCCATTATCCACCACAGATAAAGCTTCATAACGCTGAATCCCCTACTGCTGCTACATCCGCGTTCATCCAAGGCACCGGAGGAGGCAGCAGGGCCTACCGGAACTGCGTCATAATCGCTCGCCATTCATTCTTATTTCTAGCACGCTCTTGCCCCTCTCACATCTATCCTCCTATCACCCAGAGCTTCCTTCACTCCATCCATCCACCCAAACCTTGGCCTTCCTCTTGTACTTCTCCCATCAACTCTTGCATTCATCACCTTCTTTAGCAGACAGCCATTTTCCATTCTATAAAACTTTAAATTTTCCAACTTTGTTTTTAATTTGTTAATTCTGTTTACCTTTTTTGCTAATGTAAACAAAAGAGAATCCTCAAATACAGTACTGTGGAACAAAATAGGTTCATCTCCTGTAGTGTCCTAAAATGGAAGAATTTAGTCTTGATCTTATTTTGTATTTACTTAGAGATTTGCTTGTGTAAACATACTGGTCTGTGTGAAATTGTATACAGTGAAAATCAGGTAAAGCTTTTATATACAGTATTACAAATTTTCACTCATGTATGGTATTTTGCTTCAAGTTTAGGAATGTTATTCTGTGAAATAAGTTTTTCTTAATGCATTAGTGAACTAATGCTTGGTTGAATTTATGCTACGTCTTACTTTTATATACTGTACTGTACTTTTACATCCTTAAAAGAGAGAAAGACTGGGTAATTATATTGAGAGAATAGGATACTAGGTTTCAACTTGTAAATTTTTTGTTGTTTAAAGGTTGATTTAAGATAAATGGTAACATTGATTGAAGATAAGCGTCAAGGAAAACTCTGTAAACATCAGGCGAGTATAGAAGTTAAAAATTTTATTATTGAAATTTAATTTTTTTAACCATTTTAAGTGAATAAATATATATAGAAAAAGTGTTAGGTAAGAATTTTAAAATATTTCTATCATTGTTTTGATTTTCAGGTATACCCCCCTTAAAGATAAATGGGAAAAGCTTTATTCACCTGTTGTCGAGTATCTGAAGCTTCAGATTAGGTTTAATTTGAAGACACGAAACGTTGAAATTAGAGTAAGTATGATGTAAAGTTGTGTTGATGGGGCTTTAGATTTCCATACAGCCAACCAAACTTAATATTTTCTAAGTATCACTGCAATTTCAGAAAAAAAATAGCTATCGATATTCTACCATGATATTTTCTTAGTTGTCTACTTAAATGACTTTAGTTGTTGATAGGCTGATTTAGAGATAAGTATGGGTTTTTTTACCAAAGTATTTTCTGTTTACTTAAATTACTTATGTTGTTGATAGGCTGACTTCTCTTAAATCATTGCATATTATATATTTTCCAAGCTAACCTATGGATACAAGTTAATCCTTTTTATCATACTCAAAATATTTAGAAGATTCTTAAAAATATTTAAAAGCTCTGTAAAATGTATCTTGATTAGATTTATAAACATCATTGTAATTTAGTTTTATCATCTTGTACCAGACTGGTCCTGAAACTGAAGATCCTAACAGTATACAGAAAGCAGCTGATTTTATACAAGCATTTATTTATGGCTTTGATGTTGATGATGCTTTAGCCCTTGTCCGTCTTGATGATCTCTACCTTGAAACTTTTGATGTTAAAGATGGTATGTAGTAGACTTTTGCAGTATTTTAATTATGATGTCAAGTTTTTCAGCTTTTGCAATACAGTCACTGTATGCACATGTATTGTTCTCTAAGTAGACTTTTGCAGTATTTTAATTATGATGTCAAGTTTTTCAGCTTTTGCAATACAGTCACTGTATGCACATGTATTGTTCTCTAAGTAGACTTTTGCAGTATTTTAATTATGATGTCAAGTTTTTCAGCAATTGCAATACAGTTACTGTATGCACATGTATTGTTCTCTAGTTAGACTTGCTGTATTTTATTTAGGATGTCAAGTTTTTCAGCGATTGCAGTACAGTCACTGTATGCACATGTATTGTTTAAAAAGTAAACTTTTGCAGTATTTTAATTATGATGTAAATTTTTACAGCCATTGCAGTACAATCACTGTATGCACATGTATTGTTCTCTAAACAAGTCTTTATTCTTAACAGTTAAACAGACTCTTCAAGGTGACCATCTTTCTCGTGCAATTGGACGTGTAGCTGGTAAAGGAGGCAGGACCCGTTACACAATTGAAAATGTGACCCGCACACGTATAATTCTTGCAGATTCTCGGGTCCATATTCTAGGTTCTTATCAGAACATCGCAGTTGCTAGAAGAGCGATATGTAATCTCATTCTTGGTGAGTATATTTTTTTCACTTTCATCTTGTCTTGTAATACTGTACGTACACAATATTAATTGAAATCTCAGGAAATTTCCAAAAGGATTTTCCAAAGGGCTTTAAAATATATCAAGGGAAAAACTTTATTTGAAAAAGCATAAAATTTTTTTAATGATCACTACATTGACATGGAGAGTCAAATTAGATAGGAAACAAGTTTTGTTAAAATAATACTCGACTAATTTTTCTTTTGTATCCATAAAAATGAGAAATCATAAATGCTTCACATGCAATAGTTGTCGGAAGCTGTGTAAAAAAAAAATGTACTTGCTAAGTTTTTTTTCCTACACTAAAGCTGGAAACACTGCCATTGAAATTTACAACCAAGGGTGGCAGGGAAGCCAAAACCTCCACCAGTCCACAGCGTAGCCACTTTAGCTGCTGAACAATGCAAACGTACTCTCGGCGTAACCATTCTTGGCTGCTGTTCATGCATTCTCTTTATATTTTCAAAGACTTTGATTGCGTTTATGGAGAAGCCATGTGCTTGTATGCGCTCCTACCCAGGCATACTTGCGGCATTATGGTTGTGGATATCTATTCCTTGTGCCCTTCATGCAGAGGTCAAGACTACATGCAGTCATCCTTCTGTGAGGAGTGTTTGCGATGGTTGGAGTATGATGAAAGAGGGAAGTAGTATGTTGGCAAGGGCACCAGCCACCCATTGAGATACTGCTGCTAGAGAGTTATGGGGTCTTTTGACTGGCCAGACAGTACTACATTGGATCCTTCTCTCGGGTTACGGTTCATTTTCCCTTTGCTATACACACACAGCATATAGTCTGGCTTATTCTTTACATATTCGCCTCTGTCCTCATACACCTGATAACACTGAGATTACCAAAGAATTCTTCTTCACCCAAAGGGTTACTGCACTGTAGCCTAATTGTTCAGTGGCCACTTTCCTCTTGTTAAGGGTAGAAGAGACTCTCTAGCTATGATCAGCAGTTCTTCTAGGAGGACGCTCCAAAATCAATCCATTGTTCTCTAGTCTTGGGTAGTGCCATAGCCTCTGTACCATGGTCTTCCACTGTCTTAGGTGAGTTCTCTTGCTTGAGGGTACACTCAGGCATGCTGTTCTGTCTTGTTTCTCTTCCTCTTGTTTTGTTAAAGTTTTTATAGTTTATATAGGAGATATTTCTTTTAATGTTATTCTTTTTAGAAATTTTATTTTTCCTTGTTTCCTTTCCTTACTGGGCTATTTTCCCTGTTGGAGCCCATTGGACTTATTGTATCCTGCTTTTCCAACTAGGGTTGTAGCTTAGGAAGTTGTAATAATAATAATAATCAAGATTATTGCCTTTAGGGTCTTCCTCAAAATTGAAAAAAATCTGCTGAACTGGTCTTCCTTCCCCTCTGAGCCTCCTCTGTCTCCCTCCTCCAGAGGGGTTACGAAGAAGGATGGTGACACTGACCTATCTAATGCTGTATTTCCTAATGACAATGCCCTAAGATGCTGTGGCCTTACTTGGTCTAGAGAGCATCCCATCCACAAAGAAGCTACTGCAAGGCCTAAATATTCTGCCACTTTTTTTCTTCCCCTACTGCACCTGCAGAGGAAGCAACTGACGTGGCTCCCTCCATCCAGCCCTCGACTCGAGAAGTTGCAGTCAATCTATGATCATTATCTTGTGTAGCTCCATCGTTTCCAGCAAAGTAATTTTCGGTAACAACTTCTAATAAGGGGAGGAAATGTTTTCGACTTCCTTCGTCCGATTCCTTGTACCTTGTGTTCTGTTGCTGTCTAATTTCCAAAGGCTAAGAGGAGAGAGCACCTTTAGAGTACTGTATTCATTTTAATTCTGCTCCCCCTGTACGTAAGTATGATGGGGAGATCTACATCTTGAGCTGCATGAACAAGGCATACCTTCTTCCCCTTTCAATGACAAATCTTCAAGGATTTCCCATCACAAAGGATGAGAGAGATCTGAAGTACGTGTGCTCAATCGTTCATGAGAACTCCCCTGTTAGGGTATACTCTCCTCTCCTCTTGGGGGGCAAAGGCTGTCACGTTCCTGGCTCACTAGTCGGCTAATCAGTGAACAAACTGGGTTCTTAAACGGATGAAGGCAGTAGCATCATACTAGACAAATAGTTCAGAGGAAAGCCATGGCGCACAGAAATGCACTGGTTAGTCAGCGCACAAACTTCTTCCTCCCTAACAAAGTTGAAGAAGCTATGGAAAAGTGGAGGAAGTTAAGAAAAACTATCTTCCATTAAGCTTTTGGGTTCGAGAGGACAAGGACATTGAGGTCAACCCCAAAAACAAAGATTGTCATAGTGGAAAAAGTCCATGGCTTCTTTGGATTCTGTTCAGCCCTTTCAACTTTTTTCAGGCCAGCCCAGAAGAGACATGGGCAGGGGAGGAGCCGATAAATGCCAGGCAAGGCAGTCTCCTGCTGCAATGAGTGGAGATAACTGATGATCCAGTGGGTTACAGCACAAAATGGAAGGTAGACGTCGTTGGTGAAGGATACCACATACGTTCACTGGCTTTTGTCCTCCCCTCACTCAGGAATATTACCTCACCCTTCAAGCAGAAATGAGGAAGATACAGGACAAGAAATGTTGCAGGGGACAATCTCCAGGCTTTTACAGTTGCCGGTTCCTTGTGGAAAAGGCATTGAGGTACTGGAGTCAGGTCATCGAACTTTTAGCCTTGTAGGTAGTAGGTTGGTCAAGGCACCAGCCACCCATTAAGCTACTACTGCTAGTGTTATTGGGTCCTTTGACTGACCAGATAGTACTACATTGGATCCCTCTCAGGTTACAGCTCATTTTTCTTTTCAAAATGGAGAGTATCGCTCGAGCTGCCGTCTGGTGGGATGACTTTTAGCTCTCTGGATCTGAGAGATTCATATTTCAAGATACCATTGCATTGTTCTTTCAGGAAATTCCTCCATTTTGTCCTTTTTGGGGAGGTCAAAGTACTGTGCTTTTGTCTGTTAACTGGCCCCCCAAGTGCTCACTCTAGTGCTCATACTCATCTTACCATGGCCTGATGCCAACAAAATAAATCTACTAAGATACCTGGATGATTGTCTGATCTGGCCTCCTCTTGTAAATAGGTCCTTCAACATTGAGACAAGCTTCTTGCCTTTTGCTTCAGTTTCCTTAGTATGGTACATCTATTGTAGTTCAGTTTCACGCCCAAGTAAAGGATGTAGTACATAGGGATATTGTACTGACACACACGAGTAGTATGTGTGTTCCCATCTGATGATCATAACAGCATACTGAGGAGAATAGTGCTACATTTCCTTTGTTAGAATCTACTGCCGGCTCGGTAGTGGCAACAGCTATCTGGACACCTTTTGACCCTGGAGAAGCTTGTGCTGCCTGCAAAGGTCTTTTGTAGATGTAAACCAATGAAAGTGGACCATTTTCTGCGATTGGTGTTATAGAACGGGTACTTTGCCAGTTTGAGATTCTTTGCATTTTATAGTATTGTGGTTTTCTGGTCTTCCCTTGCTGATAGAAGCACCTCTTAGTCTGAGTACCAAGCAGTCTTGCGTATCTTTAGACCTTAGGCCTCAGGAGTGGGATGTGACCCATGTTCTTAAGTCTCATATTTGTATCCCATAAGTCTTTAGGATGTCAGACAGAGATCTAATTCTCAAGGCATTTTCTGTTAGGAGGCGGGCAAGTTATCACCTTTCCTGCTGTAGAGGGACAGGTGCTCTGACAATTCACGGGGAAGTCGAGCATGGGGACGAGTCTCCTATTAAGTGACTATGGTTTGTATTAGTTTAGAAACAAGGCCCAAATTTTTAGTCGTTATTATTTTTCCTGATTATACAAGCTTGAGTATTTTAGTCAAGTTACACTTCCTGCCTCTAGTCGCAGGTCTAAGGACCAAAGTACTTATCTTGACTTGTTGGTAGTTATGCTTTAGTTATACTCCTGTTAAAGGGCTTGGGTTTGTATACAATCATGAGTCTACTCCTGTTTAAGGACTTAGGTTTTTATACAATCCTGAGTCTTTTAATAAAATTTCCAAAACCTCAACTCCCTTCTCAGTCATGAGCCTAAGAGCAAAAATTGCTCTTCAGTGATGCATCAACCCTTTCCAGCCCTTAACCCATAGGCATTTTTCTTTTTCAAGCACGTTTTGCTATATTTGTTTTTTAGATTGTGCTAACAGCCTTAATTTTTGTCATAGAGAGGTCAGGTTGGTCTCATTATTTTGGAAAATGCCTGAAGTTCCTCATAAAGTTATCAAAAATATGCAAAAAAAATGCAAATAGCTTTTTGCAACACCGTACCGGTACATCCATGGGTTAAGGGATGGGTTTTGTGAAACGTACCAGTACGTCCATTTGGGGGTAGACGGGTTAACAAATCAGTGACACTGGAAAAACTGTAATGAGGAAGGGAGTCGAGTATCTCATTACTCTTTGCTAAATGCATCAGCCATAAGTGTTGCCCTTTTCTTTGGACAGTGAGTGACAGCCATCTGATTTAAATAACATAGGAACTGTTTAGTATGCACCAAAAAGTGCAGTTTTGAGGGTAGCAGTTTTGTTGGCCTGGGCACCAGCCGCCCGTTGAGATACTACCGCTAGAGAGTTATGGGGTCCTTTGACTGGCCAGACAGTACTGCATAGGACCCTTCTCTCTGGTTACGGTTCTTTCCCTTTGCCTACACAGACACCGAATAGTCTGGCCTATCCTTTACAGATTCTCCTCTGTCCTCATACACCTGACAACACTGTGATTACTAGACAATTCTTCTTCACCCAAGGGGTTAACTACTGCACTGTAATTGTTCAGTGGCTACTTTCCTCTTGGTAAGGGTAGAAGAGACTCTTTAGCTATGGTAAGCAGCTCTTCTAGGAGAAGGACACTCCAAAATCAAACCATTGTTCTCTATTCTTGGGTAGTGCCATAGCCTCTGTACCATGGTCTTACACTGCCTTGGGTTAGAGTTCTCTTGCTTGAGGGTACACTTGGGCACACTTTTCTATCTAGTTTCTCTTCCTCTTGTTCTGTTAAAGTTTTTATAGTTTAAATAGGAAATATTTATTTTAATATTGTTACTATTCCTAAAATGTTCTATTTTCCTTTTTCCTTATTTCCTTTCCTCACTGGGCTATTTTCCCTGTTGGGGCCCCTGGGCTTATAGCATCCTGCTTTTCCAACTAGGGTTGTAGCTTAGCATTTAATAATAATAATAATAATAATAATAGCCCACCATCTTTGCTCCTGGGTGGTATACCAGAAAAGGTTCATTTTAGTCAAATTGTATACCTTTTTATTTGAAGCAGTAATTCCTAGCTGAATATAGTTATTTCAAATCAGATCTTATGTTACTTTTCAAAAGTCTATAATCTTCATTGAACCATGGTTTGTCTTTCACTCGGTATTTTAACATATAAAAATGGATACACTTATAATTATCTTTTTTGGAAGTCTAAATTTAGGTTAAATTTTCCAGCATTTTGACACTGTCAGTTCTAGATGTGTATATTTTTTGGATACATATTGGTTTTTAAGTAAGAGTAATTGCTTTAAGGGGTTGTCACAGTACTTGTCTTTTGCAAAACTGGAAATGGAAACATGTTAATATAGTATCCAGTAAATTGGTTTGCAAATGTCCAGAAATAATACCTTGTCTACTATATTTTTCAAATATTTTTACAGTTTGATCTTGAATTTTTTTTAGTTTTATTTCATAACTCTGGGTGATAGGAGGATAGATGTGAGAGAGGCAAGAGAGCGTGCTAGAAATAGGAATGAATGGTGAGCGATTGTGACGCAGTTCCGGTAGGCCCTGCTGCTTCCTCCGGTGCCTTAGATGACCGTGGAGGTAGCAGCAGTAGGGGACTCAGCAGTATGAAGCTTCATCTGTGGTGGAAATGTGGGAGGTTGGGCTGTGGCACCCTAGCAGTACCAGCTGAACTCGGCTGAGTCCCTGTTTAGGCTGGAGGAACGTAGAGAGTAGAGGTCCCTTTTTTGTTTTGTTTCTTGTTGATGTCGGCTACCCCCCCAAAATTGGGGGAGGTGCCTTTGGTATATGTATGTATGTATTTCATAACATGGAAATGCTATAGGGCTAAAACTTTGAATTAGTTTGCTAGTCTTGTTAGAAGGTACACAGGTAATGGGTAGAAGCCCAGATGGTTATGCTCTCAGTTTACATCACCTGTAAGCATTAGTTTTGTGGTCGTCCTGGATACGCCCTTTACTGTACTGCCATTTTGTTCCCATTTTCTTCCACTTTGCTATCCAACCTCTCTTAATTCTATGATTAGTTACCCAAGGGTTTCAATTGAAGCTCACTGAATTGTACTATATCATTATTCCAGATTTTTTAATGGCAATATTCTTACTAATTTTTAATATTTTATTTTTCAGGGAGCCCTCCATCCAAAGTATTTGGAAATCTCAGAGCAGTCGCCGAAAAGATTAAAGATAGGCTTTAGTCTCGTTGTGATGCTATATTTTCCAAAGACCTTCATATTTTTATTATAAGGTGTTCTGATACTCCTGGAATGTTTATAAATTATATATATATTAGTGATAGTTTACTTACTGTTGATTATAATTAACCCTCTTGTTTGCTGTCATGTACACAGAACAGGTAAAGACTCGGAAATTATACGGCTTTCAATGTTTTTGGAATAAATTGTTAACTAATGGCTCTAAATAGTTTACAAATATGTAAAGTTTTTTTGAAAGAATTTTTCTTATTTAAAGGACGAGAGGGTTAATTTGATGCATGTAAGTTTTCAATATTGTCATTTCTTAGTTGAACGGAAAACCTATATTTTTCTAACGTTGCTCTTTCTTCAAGACATTTTCTTGTGAATGTTTTATGATGCTTCACAGCAAATTCAAAATATTTCAATGAAATTTTTAACTTCATAGAAATTTTGTATCATTAAATTCATTTCAGTAATGTAAAACTTTTAATTCTGAGGCATTGCTGAATTTTAAAATTTTACCCAGTGTTAACCATGTGAACTGAAGAAATCTAGCAATCAATTTGGGTCAGTGAGATATGAAACTACCTTCAACTGTACATTTTTTTTTTATTACGTTAATTTCTTTCATTGTAAAAATTATAATTTAAATGTTATTCTTCTTTGTTGTTCTCTCCACATTCGAATCTAATATAATCAACCACTTCAATATTTTCTTCTTGTAATACTTCCCCTACAGTTTTCGTTGGATCTGTTAGAAATTCTTGGTGAATGAGAAGCATTTCATCATCTGAATTTGGAGCTTTAGGATCGTCTGGGTTTCCAATGGCTTTTGGGTTCATACCTGTAAAAGAGTGTAGAGAATTAAAAACTATTGCAAGAGCAAAACAAGTTATGGACTGTCCTGAGCTTTCAATCTCATCACACATATCAACACAAACAAACTAGCAACACACAAGAGCCAAAAAGCACCAATTGTTACTGATCAAAATGACAAATTCAGAGATAATTTGTATTTTTCCCTAACTAATACAAACCTAGAGTTATTTATGTGGATATTCTTTCAGCGGCAGCTGGAGGTAGCCATTAGACTAATTCTGCCTTAGCGGGTAGGCAGGGGGTGGCTGGGAGGTACCCAGACGCCTCTATATATATACTCACAGGTGAGAGAGACGTCACTTTTCATTGCTGGCAGGACTTCTGGGGGACAAGTCTAACTCCAGGTTTGTAATCTGAATTGTGTTATTTATTCCCATACTAACAAACCTCCATTATTTATGTGGATGACTCGCTCTTAGGTGGGTGGAAGTCCTAGATCTGGCATGGACATTGACCCAGTTTTGCCTAGTGCAGTATATGACTGTGGTTTAGGGAAGAGTTTGACACCTTGCTGGAATATACCAAGTGTAATTTAGTAAAATAGAGGTTGTTCATTTGTATGAAACGTCTAAGCTTTAAAAAGGAAAAGGTTGAAGCCAGCTTGCAGAGGGACCCATGGCGCTGTACCCCAAGAGAGGGGAAGATGAAGGAAGGAAAGCCAGACATTCTTCTCATTCATCCCAGTCTTAACACAGGTAACCAGTGTCTTCAACTGCTACTTGTCCAATAAGGAGCCTGAGGTATCTTAAACCACCTGTTGAGCAGCCACCACAGGACCAATAGTAAACGTATCGAGCCTCCTGTGGGTCACGTCTTTGAGGTAATGTGCTGTGAATGTGGTTTGTCTTTTTCAAACACCAGCTTGGAGGACCTACAACACGGAAAAGTTGAGGTTGTGAGCTCTAGGTCGACGAGCTTGAGGAGGATCTGGAACTAGGGCTCGTTCGATCACTTGCATATCCAGGAGGATACTTTGTTCTTTGTGATCCTCCTTTTTACTCTGCCAGAACTAACAAACATGTTGCTGCAGTGCGTTTAAGATAGTACCTCAAACTCATCACTGGGCAAAGTAACAACTGATCTTGATCGTTGGTTACAGAACGAAGACTCGAAATCTGAAAGGGCCCGAATCTAAGGTCCAGCACTCCTGTATTTTGAGTCATAGCAATAAACTCATGGACAAAGCTGAGCGTCACTTCCCCCCCCCCCCCTCCCCTTGAATAGGCGATGTCATATGAGAGGCCAAAGGCCATGAAGTTCACCGACTCTATTTGCAGAGGCTAAAGCGAGTAGGTATGCCATCTTCAAAGTGAAATTTCAGTCAGTTGCATGGCGTAATGTTTTGTAGGGAGGTCCTTTTAGGGACCTCAGTACGCGAACCACGTTCCAAGGTGGAGGCCTGATCTCTGACTGGGGGCAAGTGCTCTCATAACTCCATATGAGTAGAGAAAGCTCCAATGAAGAGGAAATGTAGACTCCTTTCAGCCTGAAGGCGAGGCTTAAGGCTGAGCGATAACCTTCCACTGCCGCAACTTGTCGTGTAAAGCCCTACTAAGTGAGGAGACGCTAGTCTCCAAGCGTGAAGTCAAAGTAACTTCACGGCCCTGTGGAAGATGTTCACTTGTGGCTGTTTGAGTAGATCTGATCGTGGAGGGAGTTTTCTCGGTCGATCTACGAGCAGTTGCAGGAGGCCTGAGTGGTTCTCTGCGTGATGCCATAGCGGAGCTATAAAGGTCATCAATAGATCTTTGGAAACACTGGTTTTGTTGAGCAGTCTTCTCATCAGAAAAAACGGGGGGAAAGGCGTACACGTCGATGTTGTCCCACCGTTGTTGGAATGCATTTTGCCATAGAGCCTGAGGGTCTGGGACTGGAGTACAAGTAAAGCGGGAGCTTGCTGTTCAGAGATGTTGCGAACAGGTCTACAGTTGGGGAACCAAACCAAGTAAGGACTTTGTTGTCTATCTGAAGATTCTAAGACCATTCGGAGCCTACTATCTGAGGCGCTTTGTTCAGATTGTCTGCGAGCACATTCCTCTTGCCAGGAATGAAGCGAGCTGATAGAACCTAGTATGTTCTTTTAACCACCTGAGGATCTTTACTGCAAGATGACATGAAGGCTGCGAAAAGGTACCGCCCTGTTTGTTTATGTACGTCACTACTGGGTGTTGTCGCTCATCAACACCATAGTGACCTGCCAGCAACTGTTGGAACTGATGAAGAGCTAGGTAGGCTGCTCTCATCTCTAGCAGATTTATGTGCTGGTACCTTTCTGATTCTAACCAAAGGCCGGAGATAGTATGGTGCAGTAGGTGAGCACCCCCACCCTCCTTTTGATGCATCTGTGAAGAGCATCAAATCCGGAGGGGGAACAAGAAGGTTCTGGCCTTGCCGAAGGGTTTCATCTACCACCACCAACTCATATCAGTCACCTAATTCTGAGTTACGGGAACTATGGTGTCCGGTGGGTCGATGTGTTGGTTCCACACAGACTTAAGCTGCCATTGAAGGGATCTTATCCTGAGGCAGCCGTTTGGAACAAGTCAGATGAGAGAGGATAGATGGCCTAGCATACTCTGCCAACGGGAGGCCGGAAGAACTTCTTTCCTGAGGAAGGAAGCAACCACTTCCTTCAGCCAGTGTGATCTTTCGTCTGATGGGAAGACTTTCTCTAGGACAGTGTCTATGGTCATTCCGAGGTATACCAGTCTCTGTGAAGGTTGCAGTAATGGCTTCTCGTGATTTATTAAGACCCCCAGATCCCGACAAAACTCGAGAAGCATGTCTCGGTGACGAAGGGGGGTCGTCACAGTCTGCTAGGATCAGCCAGTGTTCCAGATACCTGAGAAGACGGTTGCCATTCCTGTGGACCCAAGATAACATTAGGGCGAACACTATGGTAAACACCTGAGGGGCTATTGTGAGACCGAAGCATAGAACCTTGAACTGGTATATCTTTCCTTCGTGAATGAATCTTAAATACTTCCTTGAAGACGGATGTATCGGATTCGGAATGTGTCTTTCAGATCCAGTGCACACATTAAGTCCCTGGGACGTACCACTTGAATGACCGTGTCTGTTGTTTCCATTCTGAACCTGTTGGACAAATATGTTCAGAGGGGAGAGACCGATGACTGGTCTCCAGCCTCCTGCTGTCTTTTTCACCAGAAAATTCCAACTGTAAAAGCCTGGAGATTCGTCCACTATCTCTCGGAGAGCACCCCTCTCCAGCATGGTCTGGACTTCGGCCCTGAGGACCAGCTTCTTTGCGGATCCCTTCGCATAGGAGCCGAAAAGCAGACTGTTTATTATAAGCCCAAGGGCTCCAACAGGGAAAAATAGCCCAGTGAGAAAAGAAAACAAGGAAATATATAAACTACTAAAGAAGTAATGAACAATTAAAAAAAAAATATTTTAAGAACAGTAGCATTAAAATAAATCTTCCAAATATAACTATAAAACCTTTAAAAAAAAACAAGATGAAGAGAAATAGGATAAAACAGCATGAACAAGTGTACCCTCAAAGCAAGAGAACTCTACCCTAAGACAGTGGAAGACCATGGTACAGAGGTTATGCCACTACCCACGACTAGAGAACAATGGTTGGATTTTGGAGTATCCTCCTAGAAGAGCTGCAAACCATTAGCTGAAAAGTCTTTTCTACCCTTACCAAGATCAATGTAGCCATACTCCTATTAGAGGTTTGTATTTGTGTGTAGGAACAACAAGACTAAATGCTCAAAATTTTTTTTTTTTCAATTTCCTAATACTGGTACTTATCACTAAATCGTAAGGAAATGGTGTTTCACATTTAGACATAAAATCAATCTTTAATAGATTGATAGATCACAAAGATGACTTTGTAAAGGTAACATAGGAAATTGATTCATTAAAGGACTCTTTTTGATATTTAACAAAAATTGAAAATGCACTAGAAAATAAGGCCAAAGCTACAGAAATTTTAAAGATGGTGATTTGGAAAGTATGTTAGAAAAGATGTCAAAACTAATGTTGGTAGTAACATTGAAAGAACGGCTGAAGAGGACAAGGATGAAAAGAATAGAGACAATGCAAATACAACAGGTGTTAAAAATCTTCAAGCTCTTGACGAGAATGACGATAACTTAAAGATTACTAAGAGACAGACAAGGCAACTTTGAAATAATTAAGAAAGTAAACTGAGAAAATTAAACAAAGGTCAACAACAAAACCTTGATAATAAGGAATTTATAAAGAATCATGTTAGAGTGTAAAGATGAATAAAGAATAAATAATCAGCAATTAAGAAGTAGCACTACAAGGAATTAACCGAAGGTAGAGGTGAAAAGGCCAAATTATAGAAATAAGCCTACTGATATAACTGTTACCAACACTGAAAAGAAAGTGTCTCCCCTCAAAAAGTTAATAGCAAGTCTCATTCTAAGAAAAGAGAAGAGACTGTTGATGTTGTTCCAGTAATACAGCAGAGATATAGGTAAAAGCATCAACTATTTTGTTCGGTTAATATCATACAATCCATATAAACTACTGTCATTAATGTTATTTAATTTGGTGGTGTAATTGTGTATCCTAACTGGAAATACAACAAAATTTACTAGAGTATCAAAATGCATCAAAGTAGTACTATACTGTATATACATTTTTCCTCTAAATATCTAATTACTTACCAATAACATGTAAACATAACTGTCTTGCCACCTCAGTTAATGCACCCGGACTCCTAAGTGCAAGAATTGCACCAAACTTTCCTAAAAGTTTTGTTTCATCGGATGGAGTAGGATGACTATATCCAACGAGCTGAACACCATCGGGAGCAACTAATCTCGCTGCTCTCGGTAGGCTCATATTTTCCCCAATAACGCCAATGACGAGGGCAAGATGGTCTGCCAAAGTTTTACCATCACTCGCAACCATACCCTTTAGCTGCTCCTCTGACATGAACTCCTGAAATAATTAAAATACCTTTAATAAAAAGACTAAACTAGTTTTTAAAGTTAATATAGTAATGAATACAGTACTCTAAACACTGTAAAATTTTTAAACCATTCTAAATCTTGTGTAAATATTTTAAAACATAGTTTAAATTAACCATTGAAATCACAAATTTTTCTAGTAACTTGTATTTTTCCTAATCAAACAGACCCAACTCCTTTAATAGGAGTATGCTTTTACCATAGCTGACTTTAGCTGTTAAAATTCACAAGGTGTCAGTGGTTACTGGTGGGTAGCAGGGAATCCCCGCTCCCCTGCCAGCGCAAACAGTAGCCAATTTGACCTTAAACCTAGGACTTGCAGGGTGGTTGACCTTAAACCTAGGACTTGCAGGGTGGTTGAGGCGTGAAACGTGACTTAAAGGATTCAGGTTTGTAGACTTAAGAAAATTACAAATTATTTTAAAAACTAGTGACGTGTTCCTACACATATAAAAACCATCGTCCTTTAAAAGGAGACTTATTCTTTGAAGGGAGAAGTCCCTATAACCAAATGGATGGTTTACAGTACTTACCTGGGAATGTCAAAGCAATTTATTCCAGGAGTGAAAGTGATTAATGTGTTAATCCTCCAAACAGTTTCGACATGAAGATTGATTGATTTAGAGTTTTCTGGAATCCTGACATACGAAATTGTTTGTTATAAATAAAGTATAAAAGGAAATTCAATTTAAAACCATAAAAGCGAAGATTTCCTCATAGAAGTTAAGTAGCTTTCAAAAGACTTTCTTCTTGAATAAATCTAAAAATACTGCCAGCACAGTACAATACATCCTACCCAAGAATCTTGCCAAGGATGAGCCTACCATACTCTCTTCGAGCCTCAAACAGATATCTATTAATATAGTGCTGAAATTTGGGTATTCAGTCAACAAATGCACCACTGTCAGGGATACCAAACAGTCATCGCAATATAGTTGATGTTGGCCAGTTATCAGAAAATCACGTATCAACCCAGTGTAACTAATGCTAAGAGAACAAAGAGTAGTCTCCCACTTTCAGAGCATCATATTTTACCTCCAGGGAGATATATCCTTTGCTATTTCTTTCATCCTATTTCCATCTAAGCTATTCTAAAGCTGTTGTCAAGTTATTATAAAGCAAACTCTTAATAACTGGTAATAAACCATTACAGAGGATAGAATACTATCTTGGTAGCACCTCATCTGAAGTATACTTTGCCAGTAAATCTGCCTCCTCATTTCCAAACACCAACAAGTGTCGGCTCCCCGCACAGTTGAACCATTATACCTCTCAGCCTAATAATAAAGAGCTTTAAAATTTTTTAAAGCTAAAGGATTACTGGAATTTAAAACTTCTAAAGCTTGTAGGACACTTTTTGCATCACTAAAAACGGTAAAATTGCTCTTACCCTTTAACGCTATTTATTCAATAGCGGTTAGTATGCCACATAGTTCGGCAGTAATATAGAAGATACTAGGGGAAGTACACAGCTCTATACTCTGAATCCAATGCCAGAATCAGATTTGGAGCCATCGGTAAATAAAAATGTTGAGCCTCGGGACATTTTATTTTTAAGGCTTTTAAGTGAGGAGCCATATCAGCCTGCAATAAAATATCAATCCTAAAAATCTACCTTCACTTACACATGAGATACGTTGGCCTTTGATGTACATATCCAGGTCTAGCTATACCCCCCAATACAACAGAAATGGACAACAACGGTTTTGCTTGTCGAAAACTTAAATCCATTCATATCAGTCCACTGAATGATTTTGTCAATTGAGAGTTGTAGTTTTCTCTCAACTATTGCCATTCCAGCTCCAGCAAATGATATGCAGAGATCATACACAAAGTGCATTGAGAGAATATCTAGGGAAATGACAGAGGATATCTCATTAATGGCTAATGCAGATAGGGTTACACTCGGCACACTACCCTGGGGAACTACTCTTTCCTGACATTTCTTCTGACAGAGTTTCACCTACAGTACTCAATGGTAGCTATCCTCTCAATCACAAATTATGAATGGTTTTAATTATATTAGCAAAGCTTAACAAATAGAGGCCCCAAGTCATACATACCAACCCATCAGTAGAGTGCATTTTTCTAAAACCCACACTGGATAGGTGATAAAATACCTCTCTTCTCCAGGTACCATACCAGTTTTGCAATAACCATCTTCTCCATAATCTCAATAAACAAGAAGTTAATGCAATTACTCAATAGTTTGCTGCTAAAAAACTTATCCTTTCCGGGTTTTAAAAATGCTGAAATAATGCCTAGTTCCCAAATACTTGGATAGCTCTGATCATGTCATATTCTGTTAAACTTAAAATAAAAAACTTTGTATTAACAGGTACATATTTAATCATTGCCGGGGCCAGAGGCTGTATCATTACAAGCACAGTAGCAAGTGTGGAATCAAATTCAATTTCAGTAAAAGGAGCATTGTAAGATTCCTCCTTTTCTGCAGTAAAATTTAACATTTTCCATTCTATCATGCTTCTATATGGGTGACCAGGAACTCCTTCACACTTGCATGATACATTAGAGAAATGATCGGCCAAAGCATAGCTAACATCAGTTGCTCCTGTCACAGGCAGACCATTCACCTTCAACACTGAGGGTGGGTTGGGGGTAAATTTACCTATTATCTATTTACTTTCCTCCATACAGAAGATGGTGGTGTTCTACTGTTGCCTGTGGAAACACAAGATATCCGAGAATGGCGCCTAGCTTTCTTCATTGCATGGTGGAACTGTGCTCTATATTTGTATATAACTAAAATCTCCTCTGTACTGTGTCTACGCAATTGAGTTAGAGATTTTCTTGTGGTTCTGTGCAAGACAGTTAGTTCCAAAGACCACAAAGGGACTAGTCGTTGTTTGATAACCCTGTGGGTTTGGTGATTAAAATGACTCCTGCTGTATAGAGAGTTCCATTTAGTAAGTCTATGGCATCATTGACAATTTCAAACTGTTTTGCATTCCGTTCAATTTTGCTTAGCTCCCGAAATCTACTCCAGTCTGCCTTGTCAAGGTACTAGTGTGGCAATCTCTATAAGGTTGGATTATTGTTGGTGTTTATAATGATCGAAGCATGATCACTAGTATGACAATCATCTAAAATTCTCCAATAAAAATCTCAGAAGGTAGTTAGAGCTTGCAATTGAAAGGTCAATGGATGAAAAGGTGCCTGGATGAACAGAAAAGTTCCTGGGCTCTCCTGTAATAAGGAGTCCTACATCTTCGTTTTCCACAATTGATGGTATAATGTTGCCCCGTGTTTGTTAAAACATCGCTCCATAAAGAATGTCTACCATTCAAATCTGCCAATAAGAGAACAGGTTGAGGGAGTTGTTAATCAGAAATATCAATAGACATATATTTATTTGATGTCAAAACTTTAATGTTCACTATGGGAGGGGACAAGAGAGATGGAAGTCTCTCTTTTTTTAATTAAGACATGATGAGCTTCCAGGTTTGTGCATCTTCCCCACTAAATCAAGCAAGGGCAGAGTCTGAGAGAGGTTTGTACTATTGTTTATAAAGAGGTACGAAAGTTGTACAGAGACTGGCAAGCCCCAGTGTAAATACACCAAGGGCAAAATCTCATAAGGCAGTATGCTTACCTTGTCATGCAGCATTTTATCATTAGTATTACTAGCTAAGCTACAACCCTAGTTGGAAAAGCTGGATGCTGTGAGCCCAAAGGCTCCAACAGGGAAAATAGCCCAGTGAGAAAAGAAAATATAAAATGTACAAGAGAAGTAATGTACAATTAAAATTAAATATTTTACGAACAGTAAAATCCTTACAATAGATCTTTCGTATTCAAATTATAAAAATAAAAAAAAACCAGGAGTAAGAGAAACAAGATGGAATGTTGTGCCTGAGTGTACCCTCAAGCAAGAGAACTAAACCAAGATAGTGGAAGATCATAGTACAGAGGCTATGGCACTACCCAAGACTAGAGAACAATGGTTTAATTTTGGAGTGTCCTAGAAGAGCTGCTTACCATAGCTAAAGAGTCTCTTCTACCTTTACCAAGAGGAAAGTAGCCACTGAACAATTACAGTTAAGTAGTTAACCTCTTGAGCAAAGAAGAATTGTTTGGTTATCTCAGTGTTGTTAGGTGTATGAGGACAAAGGAAAATATGGAAGGAATAGGCCAGACTTTTCGGTGTATGTGTAAGCAAAGGAAAAATGACCCGTATTTCTTTTTCTGGTACTACTGGAAGTGCTAGGTGGGTTTGACGTAACCTGTGGTAAATTTCATCTAGATTTTAATGCCTTACGTAGCTGCTCGATTTATTCAGTAGACTTTTAGCATGTCCCACACTAATGTGGGAGCTTCTTCCAACTTAATAGTGCAACTCCTACCAGTGGATTAATTATTTGAGTTGCAGTTCAAATAACCAGCCTCAAGTGTACAATCTCCATAGTAAGATTTGGAGCAAAGGCTACACATTTTTTTAGTTTTTGCAAACTTTAGCAGGCTGTCCAAATTTAAAACAACTAAAACATTGCAGTGGCTTCTGTTTGAAAGGTTGAATTTAAATCCTTTAATTTTCAATAATAATGTGGAAAGGTACATCAAAAGCCTGCACTTTCCACACTGTTAATGGACACATGGCCAATGTCTCCTTTTCTGTAAATTCATGCAGGTCTTTATTGAAGACTACTCCCATTCCATATCTAAAATTTAGGTGGGGTTTGACATCTAATATAATATCATCACTACTTGTCTTTAGGTTTGATAGTATTACAGATTGTGTGTATGATTTACCATGGACGTGGTAACTATTTTATCCAAACCGAGATATATCTCCAGGTACGATGATTCCTACCTTTTTCTGAATTAATTTGCAAATGTATGCGCTTTGTGTTCAGCAACAAGCCATATTGGTAGATTTGGCTTTCTCTGGAAAGGCATAACTACATCCTCATCTTTTTCAACCCAGTCAGAGGTTTGTATACACCCAAATCCATTGGTACCTATTCACACAAAGCACCCATGATAAAGAAGTTATTAATTCTAATGCTGTATGCATAATATTATTTATGGCATTAAATGCTTCATCATGACTATGATAAGATATCCATGAATCCCATTTATCATCTTTAACCTTCATTAATATTTCCTTTATTAATCCATAACACTCAAATGCTTTATAGTTCATAATTTGTCTCTATTCTAATTTGGGTAATATGAAAGATTTGCAGTTTTCTTGTTACCCAAGTTACTAGATTTTGGAACATTGGTATAATGGTCCTTTTTAGTTCCTAGGTCATCAACACAATTTTCCTTAATCAAACTAGCTAAGGTCGTAAACAGTGCCAGGCAGAGTCAGCATATCAAGAGGAGTGGGGTCGTTATCAGATGAATCCATATAAAAGGGTTTGGGTTTGGTTGGTTGGTTTACCTGCTTGAGAATATTATTAAGGTATCATACGCTGGAAAGAAAATTTGCATTCGCCGCTATCGGCACAGCGAGAGTACACTTACCAGATGGTCTACATCATACCCTACCCTTGGGATACCACCAAAACAGATATAGAGCCACAGGAATAAGCTAAACCTGCCTGTTAGAACTGCAACCAAAAAAAATAAATAATTGTAATCATCCTCCCTATACTGTATCTGTAATGATGGGCTTCTGGTCAAAAGCCAAGAGTCCTATCTCAATGATTGCATTCCTTCGGAATCCGATGACCAAATCCTTGAGAATAGTTCTGCCGAAATGGTCCAAACCATCTTTGGGATAGCCGAGATCTTCAATACTGTACTCTCACATACAGCTTTGAAAGCAAGTACCTCCCAACCATGATCCTTTCTCCCATTTATCTCAGCAGGCAGTAATAACAAATGTGGAAATATCCACGCCATTCAAGAAAGAAAAAAAAACATAAGAATAGAGAAATAAACAAAAATATATAACTATGGGAAATGTTACCAAGTTAGGACAGCCAGTTGCAAGAAATGTGTTGAAATTAGGAGGAGGCCGGAGTAAAGTCAAGAAGTAGAAAACAGAATAGAGAGAAATTTTGAGTCAAACTGTGGAAAATTTTACTCCCAAGCTTGAGATCCATCTTGTCCATCACAAGGCTTCAACATGGAAATGAGATTCCATGTTTTAGTCAAATGACTTCCTCAAAGCATTCGCTCGTTAAGAGGGTGGGTATGAGGAAGCAGCAGATGTTATTGTAGGTCAGTTCCAGCAACTAGTACCAGTGTGAAAGATATGTCATTAGCAGTGGATTGCATATATTTGGACATCCTCCCCTTTGTCCGAGAGGATAGGGGTGAAACTTATGAACAAAACCTATTTTCGGTACGTACGAGAAAGGAATCGGTACTCGGATACTACTGTATTACATCGTGGTCACCAATCCACACAAGCGAGGGGATAAACAGTGCCAGGGAAGCTATCAAACAGGAACAAGAAATGTATATTATATCAAAAGGATATACATAATCCGTTGGCTACTGTTATCAGGAGAAAAACTACAAAATTTCTTAATATCCCTTGCACGCAACAAACTGCCAACATGTATCTAAAAGAAAAAAAATTAAAACCACCATTTCGGGGTGCCGGAGGGATATCTTTACTATACAGCAGCTGAAAACAAAATGGCTACATAGTGCGCTGGTGGGTGGGGGTCCTCATCACCTACTAGTAACTATCAACACCTTGTAAATTTTGACAGCCAAGTTCCTGCTATGCTGAAAGCATATCGTACTCCTACTGTATTAAAGGACGGGGGTTGTATCTGTGTAGGAACAGATAAATTATAAAAACGAAATAATCACATCCTAATTGGAAGGGACAATGTAATCTGACAGAACTTTGAATAAAAAACATCTTCAAAATTCAGAGTACTGCACCATTTTTTTCAAAATTCACAGTACTGTAATCATTTTAATTGCTTCAAAGATATACCTTTCTTAATTTTCTATTAATATACTTGACTCCTTGTGAGGTGAAATTATTAGCCAACTTCTTGATTTCCTAATATTGAATAAATGCAGACACACCACAAGGATAACCCCATCTTACCAGTCCCAATTATTATTTGGTGCTTTAGTAGCAACAAAATTACCAAAAATTATACTTACCACATGGATGGTAGAAATACCAGATTGTATTTGGCAGCTACTGCTAGTACACTGACAAACTCCCTGTGTGATTACATACACAGCATTTAGCTACATAGCAGTAATGGAAAAATTATTTTTCTTCCTTATTTAATTACGAGCCAGTGCCAGCAACAAATGCATTTGTAAAACTTTCTCTGTTCATATATGTGAACAAACCTTTAGTAAAGTATCCTGCCGAAGTGACGAAGTATTTACAGCACATTCCTTAGCTGCCTGCGATACTAAAGACCTAAACTGTTCATTACGCGCAACAAAGTCTGTTTCGCAGTTAACTTCCAGTATAGCCCCAACAGGACCATCGATGTGAACTCCTACAAGTCCTTGTGCAGTTGTCCTGCCAGATAACTTTGAAGCTTTAGCCCATCCTTGTGCCTGAGCTTCCGCTTGCAACCACTCTTCAGCCTGTAGGAAAAAAGAAGATTGGTAAAAGGGAAAGTCCTCACAAACATTGCTCAATTCTGTAATTCAAGAGAAAATTCTTTAACAGTATATCAGAAACTCTTACGAGGGATGCTGAAAACATACTGTACTTCAGACTGAAAAAATCAACTTTGTAATGAATATTGAATCTTTAGATTTTTACTAATAGTTTTACAGAAAATTTCATGAGCTTAATTTATGATTCTGTCAATCTTTAGATTGCGATAAAAATAAAGGTGGAAAATATTGCAAATTTTATTTATTTGTATTTTTCCTAGCTATAAAAACCTGAATCATTTAAAATGGTCATAATCTGGCGCACAAGCTGGGATGACCCATGATGAATCACTGAGGATCTGGCAACCAATATAGCATTCCCTACTCGCCCGTGTGTCAGGTTGAAAGGCGTCTTGAAATGGGGAACTCTAACTTTGGCTGGGACTTGTGGATGTGGCAGGAAGTAAAACAAACCCTTTTCATTTAAAAAGGGAG
The DNA here is from genome assembly GCF_036898095.1 of Palaemon carinicauda. NCBI lineage: Eukaryota > Metazoa > Arthropoda > Malacostraca > Decapoda > Palaemonidae > Palaemon > Palaemon carinicauda. The sequence goes on along the minus strand of NC_090733.1, from coordinate 137,203,894 downwards.
TCTTCCTTAGGTGGAAGGAAGTCCCGTTTGCCATCTTCCTGGCTAACAACCCGGAATAAACAATGAACGTGCACATTCTTATAAGATGAAAAACAGTGCAAGCCTCCCTTGCATCCCGTGATCCAAGAAGGCCAGCATTAACATCACATAGGATGATCCCAAGAGAGGGAGATGTCGATGAAAGAGATGAAAAGATGGCAAGAAGGACATTCTACTCTCACACAAAAATTATAAGGTGTAACTGTTAACTTAGGAACTATGCTACTTGTCCTCTATGGAGCCAATTCACCACACCAGTTGCTGGGCAACTACCACACGTCCAATAGAAAAAGTGTCCAAGGACATGGGGGTGCAATCCTTGAGATAGTAAGCAGTAATGGTGGGGTTGGTTTTTTCCCGACACCAGCTTTAAGGACTTGTCTAAATAGTTTTTACTGAAAGCCAAAGAAGTAGCAATTCCTCTATCATGGGCTTTGGGATTTAGTTGCATAAACGGATCTACCAAGTTTTGTGTGCTCTCATGATGGATTCCCAAAGACAAAAAGAAAAAGTATTTTAGTTAATTTCTTCTTCATCTTGCCAGTACTGACGAAAAGATTGTGTACCATAGGACGACATTGACGTGTACTTTTCAAGTAAAGAATAACTGCCGGTACAGAACAAGGCAAAAAATAAATCATATGGGCTACCTCCTTGATTAATGAAATGCAGGAGTCAAACCAGTTGTCCTTAACTGATAGATTCTGTTTTTGCGACAAAGTCTGGTACATAGGCAAACAGCAGTTGCCTCCACCTCCTGGAGTGTGAAACTAAGTACGAAAGTCTGTGAAGTTCACTTACTGTGTACTTTCTTAGAAGACACCAAGGGGTTACAACCTTGACCACACTCCAAGTCAGGAGTTTGATTTCATGAGGATGGCAAGCCTGTTTGAAGCTTCTCGTCAAAGCTGACAATTCCCACGACGGGCAGAGATAAATTCCCTTTGGGAGCGATAAGCTTTTACTGCCACGACTGAGAGAAGTTTCTCCTACCGTACGAACACTAAATAGTTGCTAATCAAGGTCTATTATGATCATGAAGTCTAACGGTCTTATTGCTTGTTTGATCAAGGCTGTAGTCTCCATTTTGAATCGAGTCTGTAGAACAAACTCATTCAAGGCCTAAAGTCTATGACCGTCTCCAGCCTTCAGACTCCTTCTGGATAAGAGAGTCAACTGTAGAAGCCTGGAGACTCGTTGCACACCTACTGAAGAGCACCCTTCTTTACCATGGTCCAGATCTCTGCCCAGAGGGCTACGTCATTTAATGATCCCCGTATCAAGGTCATTGACCTCATTGGGGGACAAATTAGGGGAGGAAGAGTTGGTGAATGGGATGAGATAACTTGAATGCACGACACTTACTGTCCAGTGTTCTGGCCTGTAAAACTGCTACTGTATCTCATCCACCTAGAACTTCGGCATATCCAACTGGTGGTATAGCAAGGGGAATGGGACCCCATATTAGGGGCATAGTCCTCACTCATCTCCTCTACCCCATCGCTCTTTTCCTCTCTTACCCAAAAAGGGCCTTCTGCGGATTCTGGCATATGCTGATGGATTGGACAGGCCTGGAACTGTCCTTGGAAGGCTTATGAGTCTGTCTAGTTACAGATGAGGTTTTTTGTAACACCGGAGCCCGAGTCTCGGGATGCCGGGATGTTATGGCTTGATGGAGGAAGGAGTCTTAATCCACCTTCCTCCATTTCTCCATCACTGCCTCGATGTCTCCTGCCGTACATCTCCCACTGGGAGGAGGGCTACTCCCAATACTCACCGCAGGGAGAAGTCTGTGTTGACGAGTGTCCTCTGTACACAGGGCAAAGACGGTGAGGGTCAGTCTCCATAATGGAAATAAACATGTCGCAACTATGGCCAGAAACCTCTGGGCATGTCTGCCTATCTGGTATACCTCACTGAGATACAGACTGAAAAGACTAGTATTCAACCAGTCTGTTGTTGACACCTCATTTAAAGTTTTAACAGCCGTATTCCAGATTTGCTGATATTATGCTTCTTTGTAAAGAAAAAATCTGCAACGGTATTAGATATTGGGTTTTGTTTCTAAGATAAAGTACCCTCATTCCTGAAACAAACAAACATTTTCGACATACTCTTGCCATCTACCGTAGGTTATGCTTTGGTGACCAGAGTATTGCTGCAAGATGCTGGGTAACGTTTCTTACGGAACCGCAAGCCTGCATTTGGATTCTCCATAATCAAATGGTCTGAGAAATGAAAGATAGGATTATTAGAAATGGACAGATATGTTTTAGCGCTGAGAGTACAACAGCACTGCTCTGTGGTTGAAATCAAAGTGGCTATTCAGTGTGCTGGTGATACATCATATAACCCGATTTCCAGCTACCCTCATATCATATTCTCATTAGGGTTGTAGTGGCCTGGTGGTAGCATCCTTGCTTGGTGATTGCCAGACTGGGGTTCGAGTCCTGCTCAGACTCTTTATTTACTTTGGTTGCTGCAACCTCACCATCCTTGTGAGCAAAGGATGGGAGGTTTGGGGGAGCCTATAGGTCTATCTGCTGAGTTATCAGCAGCCATTGCCTGGCCCTCCTTGGTCCTAGCTTGGGAGGAAAGGAGGCTTGGGGGCTGATCATATGTAATACAGTATGGTCAGTCTCTAGGGCATTGTCCTGCTTGATAGGGCAATGTCACTGTCCCTTGCCTCTGCCATTCATGAACGACCTTTAAACCTTTAAAGGATGAAAGTTTGTATTCATGTAAGAACAACTGGCTATCCTGTGACAGGCAGATGGGTGGGGTTCACCCTTGTGCCACCAGACATTAACAAGCTATTCCAGTGCTGCTCACATCCCTCAAAAGGATGAAAGGTTTGTTTATGCGTAGGAATAAATCCTGCAAACATCTATAATCCTTTATCAATTAATTCACAATCAAAGGTTACAATATAATAGGGCTGTATTATAATGAGGAGGAATATGCAGTCAGCACAGAATGTAAAAGTAACTTGTTAATGTTTAAAGAACCTTCCCAAATACATTAAGATAAAGGATACTTAAAATTTATTCAATGCAGCATTCCAAACATTGACAACAGATTATATATAGTAGTATTTTACTTACTTTGGTTATATCATTGGCATGCATATCCAAAGCCTTCTTACAGTTGCTAATAGAAAAGCCTGTGCGTTTTCTGAGCTTGGCCAAGTTGCTTTTGTCGACAGCAGCTAAAATTTGGCCCACATGAAGAAATCTACTGCCTCCCATCTGAAGATAAAATAAGAAAAAAAATATTCAAATGAGATTAAACACAGTATTTTTAAAAAATAAGTTTTTATTATAAAGAACCCATTACTTCTATCTTAGCCTATTCATGTGCCTTTTAAATCCCAAATTCTGATTTTCACTTAGAGAAGGACAAAATCCCAGGTATGGCGGTACATGCACGATGCTATCCGAATCCTATGAAGTTTAAATTAGGAATATCATATTTCTTATTACATCAACTCTTCTCTTTACTGTGTAAGATGTTGAAGGAATTCTCAGTTTTATTTTATCCTGTATTCTGTCTTCCCAAACTATTATAAGATATGTTATTTTCATTAGTAAAATAAATTTTTGAATATACTTACCCGATGATCATGTAGCTGTCAACTCCGTTGCCCGACAGAAATCTAAGGTCGGGATACGCCAGCGATCGCTATACAGGTGGGGGTGTACACAACAGCGCCATCTGTGAGCAGGTACTCAAGTACTTCTTGTCAACAAGAACTCAATTTTCTCCTCGGTCCACTGGTTCTCTATGGGGAGGAAGGGAGGGTCCTTAAATTCATGATCATCGGGTAAGTATATTCAAAAATTTATTTTACTAATGAAAATAACATTTTTCAATATTAATCTTACCCGATGATCATGTAGCTGATTCACACCCAGGGTGGTGGGTGGAGACCAGCATACATGTTAACATTAGAAGCTAAGTATCCCGTATTTCATTTTAGCAGTTATTCAAAATAACAAACATAAAATAAATAAGTACCTGGTAAGGAAGTCGACTTGAACCATTACTCTGCCTTTTTTAAGTACGTCTTCCTTACTGAGCCTAGCGGTCCTCTTAGGATGCTGAACGACTCCTAGGTGCTGAAGTATGAAGGGCTGCAACCCATACTAAAGGACCTCATCACAACCTCTAATCTAGGCGCTTCTCAAGAAAGAATTTGACCACCCGCCAAATCAACCAGGATGCGGAAGGCTTCTTAGCCTTCCGTACAACCCAAAAAACAACAATAAAAAGTATTTCAAGAGAAAGATTAAAAAAGGTTATGGGATTATGGGAATGTAGTGGCTGAGCCCTCACCTACTACTGCACTCGCTGCTACGAATGGTCCCAGGGTGTAGCAGTTCTCGTAAAGAGACTGGACATCTTTGAGATAGAATGATGCGAACACTGACTTGCTTCTCCAATAGGTTGCATCCATAACACTCTGCAGAGAACGGTTCTGTTTGAAGGCCACTGAAGTAGCCACAGCCCTAACTTCATGTGTCCTTACCTTCAGCAAAGCAAGGTCTTCTTCCTTCAGATGAGAATGTGCCTCTCTAATCAGAAGCCTGATGTAGTAAGAAACTGCGTTCTTAGACATCGGTAAAGCAGGCTTCTTGATAGAACACCATAAAGCCTCTGATTGTCCTCGTAATGGCTTTGTCCGTCTTAAATAGTACTTAAGAGCTCTTACTGGGCAAAGTACTCTCTCTAGTTCGTTCCCCACCAAGTTGGACAGGCTTGGGATCTCGAACGACTTGGGCCAAGGACGAGAAGGAAGCTCGTTTTTAGCCAAAAAACCGAGCTGCAAGGAACATGTAGCCGTTTCAGATGTAAAACCTATGGTCCTGCTGAAAGCGTGGATCTCACCGACTCTTTTAGCTGTTGCTAAGCAAACGAGGAAAAGAGTCTTTAATGTGAGATCCTTAAAAGAGGCTGATTGAAGCGGTTCGAATCTTGATGACATCAGGAACCTTAAAACCACGTCTAGGTTCCAGCCTGGTGTGGACAACCGACGTTCCTTTGAGGTCTCAAAAGACCTAAGGAGGTCCTGTAGATCTTTGTTGGTGGAAAGATCCAAGCCTCTGTGGCGGAAGACCGCTGCCAACATACTTCTGTAGCTCTTGATCGTAGGAGCTGATAGGGATCTTACATTCCTTAGATGTAACAGAAAGTCAGCTATCTGTGTTACAGAGGTACTGGTTGAGGAAACTGCATTCGCCTTGCACCAGCTTCGGAAGACTTCCCATTTTGACTGATAGACTCTGAGAGTGGATGTCCTCCTTGCTCTGGCAATCGCTCTGGCTGCCTCCTTCGAAAAGCCTCTAGCTCTTGAGAGTCTTTCGATAGTCTGAAGGCAGTCAGACGAAGAGCGTGGAGGCTTGGGTGTACCTTCTTTACGTGAGGCTGACGCAGAAGGTCCACTCTTAGAGGAAGAGTCCTGGGAACGTCCACTAGCCATTGCAGTACCTCGGTGAACCATTCTCTCGCAGGCCAGAGGGGAGCAACCAACGTCAACCGTGTCCCTTCGTGAGAGGCGAACTTCTGAAGTACCCTGTTGACAATCTTGAACGGAGGGAACGCATACAGGTCTAGATGGGACCAATCCAGCAGAAAGGCATCCACGTGAACTGCTGCTGGGTCTGGAATCGGAGAACAATACATCGGGAGCCTCTTGGTCATCGAGGTAGCGAATAGATCTATGGTGGGCTGACCCCACAGGGCCCATAGTATGCTGCAAACATTCTTGTGAAGGGTCCACTCTGTGGGGATGACCTGACCCTTCCGGCTGAGGCGATCTGCCATGACATTCATGTCGCCCTGAATGAACCTCGTTACCAGCGAAAGCTTTCGATCTTTTGACCAAATGAGGAGGTCCCTTGCGATCTCGAACAACTTCCTCGAATGAGTCCCTCCTTGCTTGGAGATGTAAGCCAAGGCTGTGGTGTTGTCGGAGTTCACCTCCACCACCTTGCTTAGCTGGAGGGACTTGAAGTTTATCAAGGCCAGATGAACTGCCAAAAGCTCCTTGCAGTTGATGTGAAGTGTCCTTTGCTCCTGATTCCACGTGCCCAAGCATTCCTGTCCGTCCAGTGTCGCACCCCAGCCCGTGTCCGATGCGTCCGAGAAGAGACGGTGGTCGGAGGTCTGAACAGCCAATGGTAGACCTTCCTTGAGAAGAATGCTGTTCTTCCACCACGTCAGTGTAGACCTCATCTCTTCGGAAACAGGCACTGAGACCGCCTCTAGCGTCATGTCCTTTCTCCAGTGAGCAGCTAGATGATACTGAAGGGGGCGGAGGTGGAGTCTCCCTAACTCGATGAACTGGGCCAGCGATGAAAGTGTCCCTGTTAGACTCATCCACTGCCTGACAGAACATCGGTTCCTTCTCAGCATGCTCTGGATGTATTCTAGGGCTTGATTGATCCTTGGGGCCGACGGAAAAGCCCGAAAAGCTCGACTCTGAATCTCCATACCTAGATAGACAATGGTCTGGGATGGGACGAGTTGGGACTTCTCTATATTGACCAGGAGGCCCAATTCCTTGGTCAGATCCATAGTCCATCTGAGATTCTCCAGACAGCGACGACTTGACGGAGCTCTTAAAAGCCAGTCGTCCAAATAGAGGGAGGCTCTGATGTCTGCCAAGTGAAGGAATTTGGCAATATTCCTCATCAGTTTGGTAAACACAAGAGGTGCCGTGCTTAGGCCAAAGCACAGGGCTTGGAACTGGTACACAACCTTTCCAAAGACGAACCTTAGGAAAGGTTGGGAGTCTGGATGGATGGGGACGTGAAAGTACGCGTCTTTCAGGTCTAACGAGACCATCCAGTCCTCCTTCCTGACCGCTGCTAGGACCGACTTTGTCGTCTCCATCGTGAACGTCTGCTTGGTGACAAAAGCATTGAGAGCACTGACGTCCAGCACCGGTCTCCAACCTCCTGTCTTCTTCGCTACCAGGAAGAGACGGTTGTAGAAGCCCGGGGATTGATGGTCCCGGACTATGACTACCGCTCCCTTTTGTAGCAAGAGCGACACCTCTTGTTGCAACGCTAGCCTCTTGTCCTTCTCCTTGTAGTTGGGAGAGAGGTTGATGGGAGAAGTTGCTAGAGGGGGACTGCGGCAGAACGGAATTCTGTACCCCTCCCTTAGCCACTTCACAGACTGAGCGTCTGCACCTCTGCTCTCCCAAGCTTGTCAGAAGAGCTTGAGCCTGGCTCCCACTGCTGTCTGGAGAGGAAGGCAGTCAGATCCTGCCTTTTGCGGACTTGGAACCCTTCTTGGATTTGCCACGGTGACTGTCGGCACGGGTACCTCCTCTGCTGGAGGTTCTGCCACGAAAGGGCGGGATGAACCTAGTTGCTGGTGTGTCCACTGCTGCAGGACGGAAAGGTCTAGGCACGGAAGGTAAAGCTTTAGCCTTACGTGCGGAAGATGCCATCAGATCATGGGTATCCTTCTGGATCAGCGAGGCAGCCATCCCCTTGATCAGCTCCTCCGGAAACAGACACTTGGAGAGAGGAGCAAACAACAACTCCGACTTCTGGCAAGGAGTGATCCCAGACGACAAGAAGGAGCAAAGATGTTCTCTCTTCTTAAGCACTCCCGACGTGTACGAAGCCGCAAGTTCACCAGACCCATCCCGAATGGCTTTGTCCATGCTAGACATGATCAGCATGGCAGAGTCCTTATCCGAAGGGGAAGTCTTTCTGCTTAACGCTCCCAAACACCAATCGAGGAAGTTGAAGATCTCAAAAGCACGAAAGACTCCCTTCAACAGATGATCCATGTCAGAAAAGGACCAGCAAATCTTCGATCGTCTCATAGCCAGCCTGCGGGGAGAGTCAACCAGACTTGAGAAGTCGCCCTGGGCAGAGGCAGGAACTCCCAAGCCGGGTTCCTCTCCCGTGGCATACCAGACGCTAGATTTGGAAGCAAGCTTGGTAGGCGGAAAGATGAAAGCAGTCTTTCCCAGTTGCTTCTTGGACTGCAACCACTCTCCCATAACCCTCAAAGCCCTCTTGGATGAGCGTGCGAGGACAAGCTTGGTGAAGGCAGGAGCAGCAGACTGCATGCCCAGAGCAAACTCGGAGGGAGGAGAGCGAGGGGTTGCAGACACAAACTGTTCTGGATACAAGTCCCTGAACAAGGCAAGGACTTTACGAAAGTCTAAGGAGGGAGGCGTAGACTTGGGCCCTTCTAAGTCGGAGTGCGGTTCATCCAAATGTGCAGCTTCGTCATCCGATACTCCATCATCCGAAAGCTGAGTAGGAAGTGGCAAAGGCGGAGCAGAAAGCTGAACGGCTGAATCCGGCAGCACGGGTGCATGCGTAGCTGCTGCGGATCCAACATCATGCCGCTGCTGGTCAGTCTGCGAGCTGGCAACAACAAAAGCAGAGTGCTGGTGCGTGGGAGGGATTGCCGTGGGTTGCGGAGCATGCCGTATGGGATGCGGAGCATGCCGCATGGGTTGCGGAGCATGCCGCATAGAGTCAGAACACGGCAGCTCTACAGCACCTTCCCACTGCTGATGCGGTAGCTCACGCATGTCAACAGATGGTGCAGCAAGAACATGCGTCTGGCAGGGTGGACTGCGCATCGGTGGTGGAGCTCTCACAGGTGGAGTGTGGGAGCAGGCAGCCGCAGTATCTGCTGAGCGCACAACCGCGGCAGGTTGTAGGTTAACAGGAGCAGTGTCAACCTTCTCAGCATGATACTCTTGCATGAACGCAGCAAGCTGAGACTGCATAGTCTGCAGCATGGACCACTTAGGGTCTACCGTGGTTGGAGCAGCAACAGACGGAGCAGTAGCCTGTTGTGGAACCACTCTACCTCTCTTGAGAGGTGTGCAGTCTTCGGAAGACTGCGGCGAGTCCGAACTGACCCAGTGGCTACACCTGGGCCGTTGGACTCGCTCGGAAGGGACCTTACGCTTGAGAGGTCGTGAGACCTTGGTCCATCGTTTCCTCCTTGAAACTTCTTCCACAGACGAGGAATGATGGGGCTCATTCGTCTGTTTGTGGATGGGACGATCTCTGACAGATACGTCCGCAACCACTGAGGGTACATCCGTACGCTGATCAAGGCCTGCCGAACCCTTTGGTCCTTCGACATTGCTTCTCCCCTGGGCTTGGGAGCTTGCAAGAGGTCCCGGACTGGGAGGACGACTGGCACGAACAGATGTACCCTCATGCGCAACACTGACACTGACACTTTTCACTTCACTTGCACTAACAACACTTCCCACTGCACTTTTCGCTTTCAGCTCTTTGACATCTGCCAAAAGCTGATTACGGTCATTAGCCAATGACTCCACTCTGTCACCAAGAGCCTGAATGGCACGCATCATATCCGCCATGGATGGCTGAGCACTAGTAGCAGGGTCGGGAGTCACCACTACAGGGGAAGGAAAAGGTTGAGGGGCATGGGGAGAGGAAAAATCAACAGAGCGAGAAGAACTCCTCCTGATCCTATCCTTCTCTAGCCTACGTGCATTTTTAAGGAATTCGTTAAAATCGAATTCCGAAAGCCCAGCGCATTCCTCACATCGATCTTCCAATTGACAGGATTTACCCCTACAATTGGAACAAACGGTGTGAGGATCTATGGAGGCCTTCGGAAGACGCCTAGTACAAGCCCTAACACTACACTGCCTGTACTTAGGGACTTGAGACTGGTCAGACATCTTGAATTGAAGAAATAGTCAAGGGGGGATTCCAAAATCTAGCAAAGTTCGTTAACAATTAATCCAAATTAAATCCAAAAGCTTGCTAAGCTAATGATAAAGCTTCCTGAATAGCGAAGGCTAAAATCTAGAGCGAATACATCAAAATCGTGAGAAACAACTCCAGAATCAACAGCGTATCCAAGTAGGTCTTGCCGGTGGCACGACAGAGGAAAAATTGAGTTCTTGTTGACAAGAAGTACTTGAGTACCTGCTCACAGATGGCGCTGTTGTGTACACCCCCACCTGTATAGCGATCGCTGGCGTATCCCGACCTTAGATTTCTGTCGGGCAACGGAGTTGACAGCTACATGATCATCGGGTAAGATTAATATTGAAAATTATATTTTTACATTCCATCGTTTTTCATAATACCCTGGACCTTCCTACTGGTCTTAGTCCTGCCACTTCCATACCTACTGCTTTTCTAACCAACTTTTCCTTATCTCTTCTAGTTACATTTCCTTATCAACTCTAAGTTCTCAGCATAATTTTGCAGGATCTGAAAGCATCATTTCTCCAATAATTCCCCCATTTCCAATACAATCTTCACACCATACTCCAGCAAAGAATCTTAATATCATAGGGTTACAGTTTATCAAAATCTCTGCCATTTTTCTTGTCCATGCCCAAATTTCCACTGCATGGAACAGGAAAGGCCACATGTACAGTACTTATAACAGGTTTTTGCTCTCTCTACTAACATGAAACTATAATTACAAGTAGTTTGGTTGCCTCAATTTTATCCATACTGCATCAACTTTCTTTCTTACTGCTCTCACAACTCCTAATACAGTACAACCCATCTAGTTTTAAGCTCTTTCAATTATCTAGAGACCTTCAATAAGAGTATGATTTCAGCAAAACTGAAGACAGCTATTGAAACTTTTAACGAAGTACTGTAGTAGTAGTAGTAGTAGTAGTAGTAGCTGGAAGATGACGTAAGTGACAAAAGTAGAGTTACTGGGTGACTATTAAAACTTGGGAAGATAGCAAAAAGCATTGCTTGGACTCCTACTAGGTTGAAAAGCAGGTTTTTTTACTTCCTTAAACCACTTCCCTGGGGGATTCATGTACTCCCGGAGTGCCCCATTCTCCTCGGATTTGTCTGAGAATGGCAGGATCCCTGGAAGTAGAGTTTGAGTGGAACTCCTGCGGAGAGGAAATCATCAATTAGCTACCAAGCCTGATCCATCCATGTTTCCAAGTCCAGTGAAACCACAAAGGTTATTGCCGCCTGCTTACCAAGTTTGCTTCCAACAAGCCTGAGGAGTTCCCTCATGACAAGGGAAGTTTCTACCGTCCAGCTGAAAGTTCTTGGTTGTGTGGGAGCAACTGCGCTATTTCCCTCTGTCTGCTGAAATGATCTTTCTATGTGTTAACAGCATGACACGAGTCTCTTTTTCTGTCTGGCAATGCAGCTGGGTTACCGATTAAACCTGCTTCTTAGATCGTGGCTAAAGATCAACTGTCTCAGTCTTGGAGCATTGCCTCCTGGAGGCAGACAGAACAAGTCAATTATTGAGAAAGTCCCAAAAGACAAGTCTTCATCTATTAGGTACCAGATAGGTAAGAGTGAACGCTCAAGGCAAAACATGGCCTGAAGCTCTAGCTGCAAATTCAATATACAGTAAATGCCTAGAGGACAAAGAGGAAATAATTCTAACGGACCAAAAGATGAGTACAGTATCTAGAAGCACTGTAAAAATCTTTCAGGCTCACTGAGATCTTGAAATCCTCTTCCTAGTGGACAATCGTGCAGTACTTGCCTTCTTCCTGGTGACAGACCATTATGGTATACTGTATGCCGTCTCCCTTTTGAGCGGTTAGATGATAGGTTACCAGTCACTACTCCCGTCTCCAGTCGACTTTTCACCTGAAAGGTTGACTGCAAACACTTGTTTAGAAGACTTCGAGGGTGTTCCTCTCCCTCGTGGTCCTGCAGGTTCCAAAGGCCCATTGGTAAGGAGACTGCTGATTTGGAAAGGTCCTTGCCTTTTGCCCGTTTGGGAACGTCGAGCTCCAGATCAAGGCAAAGTATGACTACCTCCAATTAAATTTTGAACAAGTAGCTACTTGGGAGTCTAGAAACATCATCCACGGCAGAAAACTCTGGGCTTATGAACAATGCTCCCATGCCTTAGACTTGCATCAGATTCCAGTTGTCAGCCAGTCAATCGCCAAATAGAAGCATCTCGGGAATGTCCCCAGGCAGGAGACGGATGATAATGGTTGTCAATGTCCTGAGGCATAGTGCTCGTACTCAGTCTCAGAGACTCGGCCTGACTGGTCGTCCTGTAACTTCTACCTTCCATTTATGCATGACTTTCCTTTTATTTCTACCAATAGAGTGTACGCTCGTTCTCGTAAGAAACGAACATAAGTAGAGGTTGCGTGAGCTCCTATACCGTGTGCCGACCTATCTCATCGGGAAAGGGTATGCTCCCAGTACGTACAGTATCCTCTTACCTTGCATAGGAAGTGAGAGCATACTAGTAATCCTTCCCCCCTGGGAAAGATTCTCAGTACTGCCAACTCGTTCTCATGGAGGGGAACCAGTAGGAACATCGGGCACGAGACTGCTATTAAACAGTCGTCCTGGACTTCTTTGATGGCATCACCTTAAAGTTTAGTTGAAGATTCCGTTCTCCCCTGAGCCACTCACCTGCCAACACAATGTGGCATCTCAGCATTTGTACGAGTGCTGAGAGTGTTTGAGAAGTAATTTTTTTCAACCACTAACGCATGATCAAATTAGAAGATCTTGGCGTCTGGAAAAAGTAGGTCATGGATCGGTCTCCAACTGTGGGAGGATCTAGGTCAAGGAGCTGTATCAGCTTGTAAGAAGGAACCAGTCTAAGTCTCAAAGAACTCTGCCATATCGGTCATTCTAATGCTTCGGTGGCCTCTTCCTCATTCTCTTCAGGGTGGTATGAGTGCTGGGAAGAAAGAGGTCATAGGAATAGGCGAACTAGTTATGTGATTCCTGATCACATGGTTCCTGATTGCTGGTACCGATCGCATGCTTCCCAATTGCGACTACTGATCGCACAGTATGGTTTCCTATTACAGCACATGGCTAATTTTGTGGGAAACTATGATCATAAAGAACTGGTCTTGCCAGAAGAGAACGCAATTGGACAAGGAAAACTCATGAATGGGTGGTTGGCCCAAATGTTCATGGTCAGAAATTTATAAAACATAAGGAAGCGAATAGCAAAAATAAATGGTTCAAGTATTTGGCTAGAAATTAAAGTACCATATATTTACCACGAAATGTACAAGTGTTGACTATTTTGGAATTTTATGCTGTATGACTAATGGGGACTGGGACATACCATATGGCCCAATCAACTAAAACGTAAACACTATTCTATCTTAGTCCACAGTTTACTTTTGGAAGACTGCTCGTGGGCTACTAAAAATGCAGACGACTGTTGCGTGTTACTGCGAATGCGGTGTTTGAATTTACTTTTGGCAGCTGTTATGTATTTTGCACGATGTACTGTAATCGTAAATACTGTACTATCCTAGCATAACAGCATGAGAATCTACCAATATGACAATCTGGAAGAGATTTACTGTAGTACAATATTCCTTATGACAAAAATAAGAAGGACTCCTGGTGTATTTGGATCTACTTTGAACGATTACGATGTAAATATAGGTTTTATTTTATTTTAATAATTTTTTCCCAAAAATTTTAATCAGCACATTTCAATAAATCATTACTAGTACACTAGTTTAAACCTACATCCATGGATTGTTGAGTAATAATAACAGAGGTAATCATATTCTAAGTTTGTATAATTGATAATTAATGCCAAAATACTACCCCACGGGATTAATGAGCGTACCAAACATGTTCCGGTTGCCAGAACATAAGAGCAATGAGATAACGTTTAATAGCGTGTTAAGTGAACGTACGGCAGAGCAAAAACAAATAAATCATTGGTTCAATTAAATGACAAGGTATTTGTAATATGATGAATACTGTTAGGAAGGACTCCATTGAATAAGGGATGGAAAGTCCCATTTTCTATGCATCTTGAAGTCATGGCAAACAAATGTTAAATTATTTTCACCATGTTTCATTACTATTACTCAGTTTTGATTATGGCGACTTTTGTAATAACAATGACTAGTGGAAACAACAAAGTTTAAAAACATTAATTTAAATAACATACAATTAGACTAGTATATTATATAATTCAAGACGTTTTGAATATAATTGATGACAATATCTAGTGCAAAACCATAGATTTTCAGCTATGGTCATCAATCCACCATAACTCAAAAACTATCGATTTACGCCAGAAATCATAATAAAAATGTTTAAGACACCTGTAATTACACAGTATTCCTATTTTTTTTTAAGCTGTAAAAGAAATTGTTTTAATATAAAAATTTACATAAATATTTTTGGGGATAATCAGTATATTTCAATTTGATACATTAAAACTTATGAATAAAAATCCATTTAGAAACAGGGAGCATTTGTATAATGACGGACATGAACACCACCTTTCCTAAACTTCCCAACCTGTCCTAATGTAAAAGCTGTGTCCTTACATATTTACATAGTGGGGGGTCTGGGGTAACGCCAGCCTCCGACCCCCCTCAGACTAACCCATTCTTAGCGATAGGGTTGAAAATACGGGCGTAATAAGCATGGCCGTCATCATACATACACGCCAAGGGAGCCTTTGTATATCAGCGGCCATTTCCTCCTGCGTGAATTGAAAATGGACACTAATATAAACTTACCCACCTAACCTAACCTATAGCCATGTTCTTGACTACTTACCTAATAGGGGGGGGGGGGCTAACGGCCTGTTGCGACCCCCTTTGACTGCCATATTCATAGTTGGCCATCATCAAACATACACCGGAGCCCTTGTATATTCCTCATTCGTTGAAAGAAAAATGGAGATCAACTAACCTAAACTTTCCTTCCTAACCTAACCTAGAAGCCGTGTCCTTACCTACATACCTATCGTTGGGGGCACACCCTTTCGATGCCGTATTCTAACTTAGCCATAATGATACATACAGGTGGCCGCTATCATACATACAACCCCATACACCAACGTATTTTCTAGTTTAATCTCTTCATAAAACTTGGAAAATACGTAAAAACTACTATTTACGTCATCACGACATTGTGCAGGAGTAAGATGAAACCAACAGGGTACACGACATGAAGCCTCATGTATGATCTCATCTCACGTACTGTAAATTACAGCAAGCTGTAATTATGCAACAATATGCTTACCTTTATTCCCGGTAAACGTAAAAGGGATAGAGTAGCCATTTTCTGTTATATAACTTGATACTTATATCGAAAAGTTTATATGTAACCGGGCTTGAAATTTTAGACAGTCAAGTAACAGTAGTAGTAATGTTGTGATCTGGAACTGCTCATTCCATGTAGCGGCTCCTTCTATACTCCTATTTGGTTCCTGTGCCTTATTCATAGTTTTAATAGATTATGAAACATAATTTCTTATTGCTTATCTATTTTCTTAGAATATTGCGAAATTCTATTGTAAAATTAAAGATGAAAAAGTAACAATTCGATAAAAAGAAGATTTGTCTCCCCTTTTCTAAAACAGATATTTAAAAATATGATATTCATAACAATTTGGTTCGAACTGTAAACAGGGGTAATATAAGTACCTAACTGCTTATGTATATTGGCTTCGAACTACCAAATTGCATAATATCAACAGTTTTGATTTAATTACAGTTATTAAATTAATGAAAAATAGTATTATTAAAGGTTTACCTTAGTAAGTTGGCCAGGGCACCAGCTACTCGTTGGGATACTGCCGCTAGAGAGTTGTTGGGTCATTTGACTAGCCAGACAGTACTACATTGGATCCCTCTATCTGGTTACGGCTTATTTTTTTTTCTTTGCTTTCACATACATTGAATAGTTTAGCTTGTAATAATAATATCTTTATTGACATCAGTTTACAAGTTTAAAATTCGTGTACCTGGTTAAATCCTACTACAGTTTCTTTGGAAACATGGTGAAAAGAATAGCGCTGAACCCAGTATATTCAAACAACCCTTAACTGCTAGTTACAAGCTATACCGTAGTAAAACTGAAAATACACTAATCTTGTTTAGATCATGAATAAATACAAAAACTGTCAGGTGTGATTTAATTAATGACATTAAAGACATATCACAATCCGTGCAGAATAAATATTCATCACGGATATTTATATCTTTTGATTAAGTAATCTTTTAGACTATATAAAAGCCGATAGTTTAGATATCTGTCCATTTGTCCAAATGAATAAGATCGTATAGGCCTACACTTTACTTACATGTGCCTTGCAGTGTAATTTACCTTGCAATTAGCTATTGTAAGCAGCCCTTCTAGGAGAACAACACTCCAACATCAAACCATTATTCTCTAGTCTTTTGCCATAGCCTCTGTACCATAGTCTTTCCCTTTCTTGGGTTAGAGTTCTCTTGCTTTAGGGTACGCTCGGTTTCGCTGTTCTATCGTATTTCTCTTCCTCTTTTTCTTTTTTTAGTTTTTATATTTCATGTACGAAAGATCCAATTTAATGTTGTTACTGTTCTTAAAATATTTTATTTTCATTGTTTATTACTTCTGTCGTAGTATATTTCCTTCTTTCCTTTCCTCACTGAGCTATTTATTCCCTGTTATTTCATTATTATTATTGCTTGCTAAGCTACAACCCTAGTTGGAAAAGCAGAATGCTATAAGCCCAGGAGTTCCAACAGGGAAAATAGCCCAGTGAGGAAAGGAAAACAACATTTTATGAGTAACAACATTAAAATAAATATCTCCTATATAAACTATATAAACCTTAACAAAACAAGAGGAAGAGAAATTAGAATAGTGTGCCCGAGTGTACCCTCAAGCAAGAGAACTCTAACCCAAGACAGTGGAAGTGGAAGACCATGGTACAGAGGCTATGACACTACCCATGACTAGAGAACAATGATTTGATTTCGGAGTATCCTTCTCCTAGAAGAGCTGCTTACCATAACTAAAGAGTCTCTTCTACCCTTATCAAGAGGAAAGTAGCCACTGGACAATTACAGTGCAGTAATCATTTGGGTGAAGAATTGTTTGGTAATCTCAGTGTTGTCAGGTGTATGAGGACAGAGAATATGTAAAGAATATTCCAGACTATTCTGTGTATGTGTAGGCAAATGGAAAATGAATCGTGACCAGAGAGAAGGAGCCAATGTGTTACTGTCTGGCCAGCTAAAAGACGCCATAATTCTCTAATGGTAGTATCTCAACGGGTGGCTGGCGCCCTGGCCAACCTACTACCTATATGACAAATATAATCTGAGACAGAGAATATGTTGCATCAAATACTTAATATCAAGCTTTCGTATTCAACTACATCTTATGATAAAGGACAATACAAATAGAACCTGAATATCATGAAAATATAAAAATAATTTCTCGAATGACATTTCTACTTTGCAATTGGAAGTGAAGAAAAAATAAAACATAAAAAATGGGGAAAAACTATACGCCAATTACCGTAACTAATCCACAAGGAAATTCATCAATTTTTAACTGATCGTAACAGGAAATTATGAGCCTGGTATAGCCCTCAATAATGCATGCTAGCTAAATGTGGTGCGGCATCTCCGTAGAGTTTTAGAACTTATTTTCTGTGTATTTTAGTTCGTTTAGTCTGTATTTTCTCTCTATTTTCCTAAAATAGATAATTAATAAATAGATTTTTTTTCGTATTTCACTTATGCAAGAAGTCAATTTCATATAACTATTTGGTAATCATATATAATTTCAGATTCTCATTATATTTAACTGGAAGTTAATTTCACGAATCATAACAGTAATCCTTGTACTCGCAAAAGCATTAGCAAAATAAAGAAAAAAAAAGAATAATCACTGCTTAATAGCATCGTATTGTTGTGGTTATGAAGCTTCCGGAAATATACCTATATAAATATAAATATATAATCATTTAGTTACCGCGAATGTAATTTCAGAATCTCGTTATTTGACTGGAAGTTAATTTCACGAATCATAGCACTAATCATTGTATTCGCAAAACCTTAAGTAATTTTGCGAAAGAATAATAAGCACTGCTTAATATAATCATGTTTTTGTTTTTATAAAGCTTACCGGATATATAAAGTAAACAACTGTTTGTTTTCGCCAATATTAAAAACAAAATAATCTCACTACATTTGCACCAGCGCCCGTGAGAGAGTCGAGAGAAGCCATGTATTTTCTTCAGACAAATCTAAAGAAAGACTACAAGAAGTACAGACTGATTCTAAATGTTTGTACCAACATTACATTTTTTTTCCTCGCTTCGTGCAAACATCTCTCTCTCTCTCTCTCTCTCTCTCTCTCTCTCATCTCTCTCTCCTCTCTCTCTCTCTCTCTCTCACCCGAGCTAAGACTGTATCTTCTAATTTCGTTGAAACCACGAGAGAGAGAGAGAGAGAGAGAGAGAGAGAGAGAGAGAGAGAGAGAGAGAGAGAGAGAGAGAGAGAGAGAGAGAGAGAGGGGTGACCTAGATATCATGTGCTCGTTACAAGAGATCAACAAAGCACACAGCAGTAATGTTTTGTTTTCTTATTGTTGAAAAAGTTCCCTGGGATAAATTCTCTCTCTCTCTCTCTCTCTCTCCTCTCTCTCTCTCGTCTCTCTCTCTCTCTCTCTCTCTCTCTCTCTCTCTCTCTCTCTCTCTCTCTTCCACAATATCCTTATTGAACTTGTTAAAATATTGACTTTGCATTTATGAGAAACTCAAATAGTATATTCACAATGCTAGCGGTATTTTAATTCTAATAAATTAATAAACATTTTGATAGATGTCAACAAATGTTTTCTATAGAAAAAGTATATATGATTATTTTTTAATGATTGATACAGTATGAGTAGGCCTATCACTATAACATACGAATATCTTTTTTTATTTACCTTAATTTTCGTAGTTCATTTTATCGTATACATTCCAAGACATTCAACATTCCACAATGCATATTGCTCGTTAATATCAAATCCTCAAATCCACATTATCGAAGCACTTTCAGAAAAATCGTCTTCAGTTTCCTCTTGAAAGCCTTAATATCTTCCATTTTTTCGGGTGTCTAATGAGAGCTTATTGTACAGAGAGAAAGATAATACATGTACTTTTCGTCTTTTGCGATAATAGTGACTTAATGTTAGCTGGAAAGTACTACTAATTGAATAAGTTGCAACAGCTTGGTAATAACCTTCTTTGGGTGTTGAGTATGGTAACAGCTGTAGGGTAGTTGTTACGTTATTGCAGGTAATATGGCTACAAATTCACTTATTATTATTATTATTATTATTATTATTATTATTATTATTATTATTATTATTATTATTATTATTATTATTATTATTATTATTAGCCTAGGTACAACCCTGGTTCGAGAAGCATGATGCTATAGGTCTAAGGTCTCCAACAGGGAAAAACAGCCAAGCTAATACGGTTACAGCAAATGAACTAAATAAAAATAATTGATAAAAGTACAACTCTTCTAAGATAATTAACAACGTAAAAATAGACCAGTCATACATAAACAGTAGAACGAGATTTCTATCAACATTTCAAAAAATAAAACAAATGAAAGGAGTTATGCGTGGGTAAGGAATTTCTTTCACGGATGTCTCCTTTCCGTTTTATTGCCTACTTCACTCACTTTAAGGGCTGTTTTCCTGGTCCTATCACACATAGAAATCCTACGCTCTAGAGGGCCTACAAAATTTGTTTGTCGTATACATTCTGAAGGTATTTAGAGTATCACACAGCGAACTACACTTTAATTGTCAAATCCGCATTATCGAAGGACTTAGAAAACATAGAAAGTATCTAACTTCGTCTTGACATTCTATAGTAACTTCAGTCTTTCGGTTGTATAGTGAGAGGTTGTTGTATAGAATTTACAGTTGAGTTACACTCAGGGTTGCCATTCATACGATAATTTTCGTACATGTACGATTATTTTGGGTCCGGTACGATGTACGATAGGCCTACATACCTTAGGTATATACAATGTATGTGTGTGTTTAATTAAACAATTATACTAAAATATTTTGAAATAAGTCAATTATGTAAGTCCCTAATAATTATATTGAAACTGTGTACGATAATATTGGTTGAAAAACGACAACTTATAAGGCTCATGCACGATAATCCAGACGAAATAATCTATCAACCCTGGTTACACTAGGACTACAATACTTCAAATTGTCTGTAAGTATTCTCTTGTCGATGTATTGATTTCATAATTAGGATAAAAGGAATAAAAAGAGAGAGTCGAAGAGGGGACTGGAGTGAAGGGTAGGAAGGAAAGGTAATATCTTTTTCCCTACATAAGGTTTCTGTGTATACGCTCATGTTGACTTTTTTTTTGGCATGGCTTAAATGTGACAAAAACCACTATATGCTATTCGTGCCCTCTGAATTTGACAAAATCCTTTGACTAGTTTTATTATTATTATTATTATTATTATTATTATTATTATTATTATGTAACCAACATGGTACTTCAATAAGATTTCTCGAACCTGATGGTAGGTCGTCTCGAACAAGCCGTTTCGAACCAATGTACATTATTACTGCCAATCACATTTTCCATAATGATATATAGTTTAAAATGGTTTACCTTACCGTTGAGGAAGGTAAACACATTACCTTATCTTTATTATGTACTCCATTACTTAAGATTAGCTGATGACTTTAAGTGTATGTTTATACGTACATACTGTACACAGAAGGTATCCAATGTTCGACATTCCCTTATCAAATTTCCATATATCACAGACCTCACGATGAACGTCACATTCCGTATAAACTGAAGCCTTGTGGCGGACAGTGAGCAAATAATCTTATTAGCAATGTGGTTAGGATTCAGTGGAAGGAGATGGCGGATCTAGCACGCCGGGTATTGGGGACTTCCGGTGATTTCGTAACCCGCAAGGAAGTTTATATTTGTCCGTTATGTATTATTATTGTAATGCTTTGAGATTTTTAGAATGTTTTCATATGAATGAGAGCTTTAAGAACTAACTTCCTAGTGTATAGTAGTGAGAATTGTATATAGCCTACAGGTAGGCTATCTATACAGGTAGGCCACAGCCTACTCGACCCCGTTACTCTTCTGCATTGGACGTTTGAATCTCTCTAGGTCTGGGGCTATAAAAATGACCTTCAAATTATGAAGTCACTGGATTGGTGAGCTAGACATATCTATTCGAATGATGTCAGAATAAAGGAGATTTAGTTAAAACCATTTATACAACGAGAAGTTTTTCGTTTATATTGAGCATTAAATAACATGGATTATAACCAGCCATTGAGAGTTCCTTCTGTGTTTTAATTCATTTTATTGGAAAATATCTGCATCTAGTTTTAATCCCTACTATATTATATAACCCTGCATTATAGGTATTGCTTACTTTCATTAAACCGCTTACTGCCTCTAGTAACAGCCGGAGTAAATTGAATAAACAAGCTATATGTCTAGACTATGCCATTAGGTAGCAGAACCGATACAGACACTGATAAGTAGGGCGCGCACCTAATAACATTTTACTAACCGGAAGAGTTTTCTTATGAATGTATGTAGTATATCTGATTACAAAAAAAAAAAAAAACAAAAAAAAAAAAACTATAGTTCATGTATTATTATCTTTACCAGTCATACTGATAAGGTGTAAATGTTTCCTCTTCACGGATGTAATATTTCTATTTTTAGTTTCATATCTTGGGTAGTGCCATAGCCTCTTTACCATGGTCCTTCCACTGACTTGGGGTTAGAGTTCTCTTGATTGAGGGTACACTCGGGCACGCTATTCTATCTAATTTCTCTCTTTCTTGTTTTGTTAAAGTTTTTTTATAGTTTATAATAGGAAATATTTATTTTAATGTTGCTATTATTAAAATATTTTATTTTTCCTTTTTTTCCTTTCCTCCACTGAGCTATTTTCCCTGTTGGGGCCCCTGGGCTTATGACATCCTGCTTTTTCCAACTAGGGTTGTAGCTTAGCAAGTAATAATAATAATAATAATAATAATAATAATAATAATAATAATAATAATAATAATCTACCATGGAATTAATTTCACATTCATGAGTTTCTCATGTATGTGGTACTTCTTTTTAAGTGATTTGATATGTTAAGAATATTGATGATTGAATTTTGAAAACCATTGTATTAATGATTTGATTTTAAATTAACGCGGATTTGCGAAATCTAGGATTGGGTTAGCCTATAATTTTACCTCCAGAAATTGAACTCATTATTCATTAATTGTCAGATTATGTCTCATTAGATTATTAAGAAATGAAAACCTAATCGATTATTTGATGACCAGAAATTGAGATTATTTAAACAGACTAAAAGTAATTTAATGAGACTAAAATAATGATTTGTCTCAACGTTATTACGCAGAATTATACTTCTTGTATTCAATCCCAGGAAACCAGGGCACTCATGGGTTATTTTCAAAGGTGACTTCTCGTATAAGATAGGAAGAAAAAGACGGAACCTTACCAACTTCTCTCTCTCTCTCTCTCTTCTCCTCTCTCTCTCTCTCTCCTCTCTCTCTCTCTGTGGTGAGAGATGCAACATTGGCAATCCCGAAACCGACGAAAATGCCATCATTTCTGTTTCCCAGATTAAGGGGAGCTTTTTGCTAACCGGGAGGTAAGCTCCGTTTTCATTCTGGCTGGGTTTTCTTCAAAGTGCAGATCCTTCGTGTGTTTTAAATTCTAATTGGGATTTCCGGCGGTTATGACCGATAAACAATTTCTCTCTCTCTCTCTCTCTCTCTCTCTCTCTCCTCTCTCTCTCTGTGAGTTGTAACTAGCTTATGTTCTAAGGCTTTAGTAAGGCTTCAAATTTCTGATACATAAGTTAATACTTATTAAATAATTTTCTTTTTAGAGCGTGGCATTTTTACATTTCATAATCTCATTTTTTTTTTTTTTTGCTAAAAGTTCTCTATCCCATGCTTATCCTTCTTTTAATATTGGTCTCATGTCCTAGGGAAACATTGTCCTATCCTAAGTGTGTATATTCATTTAACAATCTCTAGAGGTTAGTCTATAACCCTTATTTGTTGTCTCTCTACATTTTCATTTAGTTTTATCTAGTTTTACCTCATATTTATTTTCAGTCCTACAATTTCTACTTTCTCTATTTAAACCTTTTATCATCTTTTGCAAATTCCCCCATGTTTTATAAAGCAGAATTATGGCATTTGCAAATATAAAGTTGTTATGGTATTCCTTATCTATGTAATTTATACATTTTCACCTAATCTAAATTTGTAAAAACTTCTAGAATGCCATTAATAATTTAGGAGAGATGGGGTCTCCCTATCTAACTCCTTCCTCATCGGAATTTTCTCACCATCTCTGTGTTATCTTTAGTATTTTTTATTTCTTGTATAGATATCTTCAAGTGTTCTATCATAAGATTCATCTATTCCTTGTCTTTGAAGGGCGTTCATTACTGCTGAGTTTTTGACAGAATCAAAAGCTTTCTCGTAGTCTGGTAATGCCATTACCTTATCCTTACCTTATTGCCTTATTCTATGTTTGGGTTCCCCTCAGGTCCCTTAGTGTGAGGCACCTCGTATATCCTCCAGAGAGTTGCTAATGCATCTTCCGATGTATTTTGCATCTTCCAGTCTTAGATGGTCTGAGATGCATCTTGGGTATTTATCGAGCTTATTCTTAAAACACATCTACGCTCACTCCTGATATGTTTATTAGATGAGCTGGTTTGACATAATTTATAGATTTTTCCATTAGTTAGTTAATTACACGGATATGGTCACTTGTTGAATACCCGCTTCTAAAGCCTGCCTGCTCTCCTGGTTGATTAAAGGTCTAGCCTACTTTCTATTTGGCCTTATTCATTTTGTGAATATTTTATATATTACTGTGAGTAAGCTTATTGGGCGGTAATTTTTTAGATCTTTTGTGTCTCCCTTCTTGTGAATTAGTATAATTGATAAAGTTTTAACAAGCTGGTATATAGTGCATTCATGCAGACACATCTTGAAAAAACACTATATATATAATATATATATATATACACACACACACACACACACACATATATATATATATATATCAAATAAACCTGCTGAGAGGAATCATTTGCGTAAATCATAATATCTCATAAATTGAATAGGTGTTCAAATTATTCATCCATACTATTAAATATAATGCATATGTAATTTATCAAAACGCGAATGCGCGTATTCATGTACGCATTTGATAGCGTATAAAC
>NC_090733.1:137126272-137179296 GCF_036898095.1 Palaemon carinicauda | reverse complement strand
AAGGACACTTATACATTTTACTCATCATCAATCTCAAGGAAAAAAAAATTTCTATTTCTACTAATGTTTTTATTTAATTTTTTATTTTATTCTATTTTTTAGTCGTAGATCTAAAATTTGTAGGAGCCCGAGTAGAATATCTCTCAGTGCGATTCCACACCCCTGTTGTAAACCTCTTCTATTATGTTTGATAATTTGTGTTAACCATCTAATCATTATCTACCACCATAAAACATTTTATTGCTCTTCCGGCTCATTTTATATGTGCAGTACACAGTCTTTCCTAACAGGGATTTACTCGGTAGCCTAATAACAATGGGAATGAAGGAAAGAAGGTAAGAAGGAAAGGGGGGGGGGGGAGTACTAGGATAGCCATAGGTGTAAACACCGAAGGAGAATTGGGGGAACCTCTGCGTCACAGTTACGTGATTAAGTAACACTTCTTCGAAACACTCTGAAGGAAGGGAAGAAGTTCCTCTTTTTTCTAAGAGTAACGGGTTATCTAGGCACATCTGTCAATTCATTGTACCACCAAAAATTAGCCCAATGTTTGAAACATTCATTGCTGTAGTTTCGTGGAAATTCATAAGCCGGTTTGTTAGATATTTGGGAAAAATGTTATTTTTATTAATAAAATAAATTTTTGAATATACTTACCCGGTGATCATATAAGCTGCAACTCTGTTGCTCGACAGAAAAACCTACGGCCAAAATACGCCAGCTATCGCTATGCAGGTGGGGGTGTACATCAACAGCGCCATCTGTCGAGCAGGTACTTAGTACTCCCAAGTAAACAAAGAACCAATTTTCTCCTCGGTCCACTGGGTCTCTATTGGGGAGGAAGGGAGGGTCTTTAATATATGATCACCGGGTAAGTATATTCAAAAATTTATTTTATTAATAAAAATAACATTTTTCAATATTAAACTTAGCCGGTGATCATATAAGCTGATTCACACCCAGGGGGGTGGGTAGAGACCAGCATTACATGTTTACATTATTATGAGCTAAGTATTTTGTATTTCATTTTACCAGTTATTCAAAATAACAAACATAAAATAAATAAGTACCTGGTAAGGAAGTCGACTTGAACAATTTACTCTGCCTTTTTAAGTACGTCTTCCTTACGGAGCCTCGCGATCCTCTTAGGATGCTGAGCGACCCCTAGGATCTGAAGTATCAAGGGTTGCAACCCATACAACAGGACCTCATCAAAACCTCTAATCTAGGCGCTTCTCAAGAAATGACTTTGACCACCCGCCAAATCAAGTAGGATGCGAAAGGCTTCTTTGCCTTCCGGACAACCCAGAAACAATAATAAAACATTTCAAGAGAAAGATTAAAAAGGTTATGGAATTAGGGAATTGTAGTGGTTGAGCCCTCACCCACTACTGCACTCGTTGCTACGAATGGTCCCAGAGTGTAGCAGTTCTCGTAAAGAGACTGGACATTCTTAAGATAAAAAAAGACGCGAACACTGATTTGCTTTTCCAATAGGTTGCGTCGATTATACTTTGCAGAGATCTATTTTGTTTAAAGGCCACGGAAGTTGCGACAGCTCTAACTTCGTGTGTCCTTACCTTCAGCAAAGCTTGGTCTTCCTCATTCAGATGGGAATGAGCTTCTCGCATTAACAGTCTGATAAAATAGGATAAAGCATTCTTTGACATAGGCAAAGATGGATTCTTAACTGAACACCATAAAGCTTCAGACGGGCCTCGTAAAGGTTTTTAAATAGAACTCAAGAGCTCTTACAGGACATAAGACTCTTTCTAGTTCATTTCCAACCATACGATAAGTTTGGAATATCGAACGATATTGGTCAAGGCTGAGAAGGCAGCTCGTGTTTGGCTAGAAAACCAAGTTGTAGAACATGTAGCCGTTTCGGATGAGAATCCGATGTTCTTGCTGAAGGCATGAATCTCACTGACTCTTTTAGCTGTGCTAAGCATATCAGGAAAAGAGTCTTAAAGGTGAGATCTTTCAGGGAGGCTGATTGTAGCGGTTCGAACCTGTCTGACATAAGGAATCTTAGTACCACGTCTAAATTCCAACCAGGTGTAACCAAACGACGCTCCTTCGTGGTCTCAAAAGACTTAAGGAGGTCCTGTAGATCTTTATTGTTGGAAAGATCTAAGCCTCTGTGACGGAAGACTGATGCCAACATGCTTCTGTAACCCTTGATAGTGGGAGCTGAAAGAGATCGTTCTTTCCTCAGATATAAGAGAAAGTCAGCTATTTGAGTTACAGAGGTACTGGTCGAGGATACGGATACTGACTTGCACCAGTTTCGGAAGATTTCCCACTTCGATTGGTAGACTCTAAGGGTGGATGTTCTCCTTGCTCTAGCAATCGCTCTGGTTGCCTCCTTCGAAAAGCCTCTAGCTCTCGAGAGTCTTTCGATAGTCTGAAGGCAGTCAGACGAAGAGCGTGGAGGCCTTGGTGTACCTTCTTTACGCGTGGCTGACGTAGAAGGTCCACCCTTAGGGGAAGTGTTCTGGGAACGTCTACTAGCCATCGAAGTACCTCGGTGAGCCATTCTCTCGCGGGCCAGAGGGAAGCAACTAGCGTCAACCTTGTCCCTTCGTGAGAGGCGAACTTCTGCAGTACCTTGTTGACAATCTTGAACGGAGGGAATGCATATAGATCTAGATGTGACCAATCTAGTAGAAAGGCATCTATATGAACTGCTGCTGGGTCCGGGATTGGTGAGCAAAATATTGGGAGCCTCTTGGTCATCGAGGTTGCGAAGAGATCTATGGTTGGCTGGCCCCAGGTGGCCCAAAGTCTCTTGCATACATCCTTGTGGAGGGTCCATTCTGTTGGAATTATTTGTTCCTTCCGACTGAGACAATCTGCCATGACATTCAAGTTGCCTTGGATGAACCTCGTTACTAGTGAAATGTCTAGACCTTTTGACCAGGTGAGGAGGTCCCTTGCGATCTCGTACAATGTCAGAGAGTAGGTCCCTCCTTGCTTGGAGATGTACGCCAAAGCCGTGGTGTTGTCCGAGTTCACCTCCACCACTTTGCCTTGAAGGAGAGACCTGAAGCTTTTCCAGGTCAGACGTACTGCCAGTAGCTCCTTGCAGTTGAAATGCATTGTCCTTTGACTCGAGTTCCATAATCCCGAGCATTCCCTACCGTCTAATGTCGCACCCCAGCCTACGTCCGATGCGTTCGAGAAGAGAACGTGGTTGGGAGTCTGAACAGTCAGGGGAAGACCCTCTCTAAGGTTGATATAGTCCTTTCACCAAGTCAGACAAGACTTTATCTTTCCGGAAACCGGGATCGAGACAGCTTCTAGCGTCTTGTCCTTTTTCCAGTGAAAAGCTAGATGGTATAGAAGAGGACGGAGGTGTAGTCTTCCTAGTGACACAAATTGATCCACGGATGACAGTGTCCCTACCAGACTCATCCACAGCCTGACTGGGCAGCGTTCCTTCTTCAGCATCTTCTGGATGGATAGCAGGGCTGGGGGTTGATCGTCTTGTTCAGCAACGTCCTCATCAGAGGGTTCCTCATCCGAAACTGATGAGGAAACGGCAACGGAGTGGGCAACGTCTGACTCGCTGAATCCGGTCGCACTGGTGGATGCGTGACGGAGCCGGACGCAATATCATGGCACTGCTGCACAGTCTGTGAACTGTCAACAACCATGGGTGCGCGAGGAAGTACAGCGTCAACCCGAAACTGTCTAGACTGTCTGGGTTGTGCAGTCAACACCCTACCGGGTTGCTGAGGTTGACGCACTGCGTCACAACAAGTCACCTCTGCTGGTTGTTGAACGTCTTCCTAGTGACACACTGAACGTCAACAACCACCTCCGAGCGTCGCTTAACGTCAACGTGCGACTGGCAACCCACACTGGGTCGCATCGGTGGAGGAACCACCTCAACTGGCAGACGCGAGTAGGTTACCTCAGCGTCAACAGGGCGCACAACCGACCGGTTGGAAGGTTGTTGGCCAGAAGGTTCTTCTCCGCATTTAAGTCCTCTATCAAGGACACAAGCTTGGACTGCATGTCTTGCAGCAAAGCCCATTAAGGGTCTACGGGAGCAGGTGTGGCAACAGACGGGGTTAGCGACTGAGGCGGAACCATTTACCATCCCTGGAAGCCTTGTTATGTGTGACATAATAGTACAGCAAACTTCAAAGGCTCGACAAAAGTTGAGAAGTTGACCTGTAAACAACTTGGACCGTCTCCTGGCTAGGCGCCAGGGCGAGTCTACCAGACTTGAGAAGTCTATCTGGGCAGAGGCATGAACTCCTAAGCCGAGAACTTCTCTCGTGTCCTATCAGACTCTCGCTCTATAAGCCAGCATAAAAGAAGGGAAATCAAAGGCTGTATCCCTAAAACTCCTCCTGGTGCAAAAACCAGTCGCCTAGCCAACGTAACGCTCTCTAGGAGAGCGAGAGAGCACTAGCTTAACAACAACGGCTTCGAAGTAGCTAGGCATAGTGTAAGTTCTGACGTTTAGGCGAACGAGGAGCAGCAGTTACAAGATCCGGACGAAGATCCTTAAAAGATCATCATGATTTAATTAAAGTCCATAGGAGGCTAAGCAGCTTAAGGCTCCTCTCCAAATGACAGAGTCCTCAAAGGAATATCAGTAGGAGGGAGAACAGCACTTTCTCATCTACAGGAACCTTGTCCGATAAAAGCCAGGTTATCTCAGTGAGTCTCTCACTGGTGCATTAGTAGCAGACCAGAAGGCAACGTCATGTAACTGCTTGACAGTCTGTGAACTGTCAACAACTGAACTGTCAACCACAACAGGTGCGTGAGGACATACAGCAATGGTGCATTAGTAGCAGACCAGAAGGCAATGTCATGTAACTGCTTGACAATCTGTGAACTGTCAACAACTGAACTGTCAACCACAACAGGTGCGTGAGGACATACAGTGTTCACTCGAGACTGCTTTGACTGTCTATACTGAGCAGTCAAAACAACTCTAGAATGCGGAGGTTGACGCACCGCGTCAAAACAAAACAACTTAGACTGTTGTTGTACCTCGCGAACGTCAACGGAAGGTTCCGTGCGTTACTGAACGTCAACATGCGGCTGGCAGGGTACACTGGAACGCATGGGTGGCGGGACTCTCTCAGCTGGAGTGCAGCAGAAGGTTGCCTCAGCGTCCACAGGACGCACAACCGTGTTGGTTGTAGGCTAGAGGTTGGTGCAGTGTCAACCTTCTCCGCACGAAAGTCCCGCATCAATGACGTTAACTGAGACTGCATGGTCTGCAGCACAGACCACTTAGGGTCTACAGGAGCAGGTGCGGCAACAGACGGTGTGACTGCCTGATGCGGTACAGCTTTGCCTCTCTTAGGAGGTGAGCAGTCGTCGGAAGACTGCAGCGAGTCCGAACCGACCCAGTGGCTACAACTGGGCCGTTGGACTTGCGCGGAAGGGACCGACTTGCGCTTAATAAGCTGCGAGACCTTGGTCCATGGTTTCTTACGAGAAACCTCTTCCGCAGACGAGAAATAAATGGGCTCTCTCGTCTTTGTGTGGGTGGGGCGATCTTGGGTAGATACGCCCGAAACCACGGAGGGAAACGTCTGTTCGTTGATCAAGGCCTGACGAACCCATAAGTCGTTCGACATTACTTCTCCCCTGGGCTTGGGAGCTTGCAAGAGGTCCCGGACTAGGTGAACGACAGGCACGAACAGACGAACCCTCGGACGCAACACTGTAACACTTTGCGCATATCACTTTATCACTTCGATTTTCTGTTTTGCACTTATTACACTGAAATCGAAACTTTTACTGATTTCAACCTGAAACATGCAATTCTACCCTTCATTAAAAGGTAGTAATTGCGAAATCAGTCGTATAATGCAGCTATTAATACTAGCAAAAAACAGAAAACATATATAAAGATAAAAAATTCAGTGGCTGGGAAAGAGACTAAACACTCGTTCAAATAAACTACGTTTACAATCTCTCACCGCACATAGCCTGGGGACAAGAATAAAACCCTAGAAACGTTTTACCTTCTTCCCCGTACAGCGACTAGGGAGAGTAACACGAGAACAACGTTACCCGCTTGAACGGAACGTTTTCTCTCCTCTCTCTCCCTCCGTCTCTATCTCTCTCTCTCTTTCTCTCTTGATTTCGCACCTAAGAGAAGAGCCCAATTATATTACGTCAAAAAAACATGTTATTTGACTAAAGGAAAAAACTGAAAGGTTTTTCAATTAAAAAGTTCCTTTAAAATAGAATTTAAAACATTTAAGCTAAGAAAGAATGAACAAAACGTCAGAATCGATTTACTCTTACTGCAAAGTGAAACCGTGATACACTCTCTCTCTATCGTAACGATAGAGCGCATGTTGAACGTCCTGAACGTCAACAACTGCATAGTCTAAAAAAACTAAACGTTAGTTCATCTTTGAAAACAGTACGAAGACTATCAAAGAAATTCTTTCATAAAACATTAAATTTAAAAAGTTTTAAATTCTTTAAAGGCTAAATACGATATAACGGGCTCAACGTTGATTAACTTCGGTTCCAAGTTAGGACAGCCTACTATCAGGAAAGGTCGCATATAAACAAAACATAAAAATTTATTTTTATATGTTTATAATAAATGGAAAGTTAATCGAAGAGGCCTAATAATGGCGGAGAGATATAAAATATATAGATCTATAACGTGTTAAGCAAAATTACTAAAAACCTAAACACACTTCCGTCTAAGGGAAGGGTCGGCCATTTAAAAGTGAAAGAGAGTCCATACTCTCTTTGTCACCATAATTAAATCTATCCAAAACGAGTTCAAGTTTTGAGATGAAGATAAAACCCCTGCATAGCGAAAGCTCAAAACTAGAATAGTGTACTTCACCAAATAGTTGTGAAAACAAATCCAGTTAGTAACAGCGTATTAGTAGGTCTTGCCGGTAGCCCGACAGAGAGAAAATTGGTTCTTTGTTTGCTTGGAGTACTAAGTACCTGCTCGACAGATGGCGCTGTTGATGTACACCCCCACCTGCATAGCGATCGCTGGCGTATTTTGACCGTAGGTTTTTCTGTCGAGCAACAGAGTTGCAGCTATATGATCACCGGCTAAGTTTAATACAGTATTGAAAAAACATATTTTGTAAATGCTTTTACTGTAAATATCATTATTTATCACTTTCATCATGCGCGTTAAATGCCTTCTTTGTTCTGAGCGTGGTTGTTTACTGAGCGTACAGTACTTTATGACGCCGTCGTTTCAGGCGGCGTCATAAAGAAAAACATTTCATTTGGAAGTCCTAAGAAAAATTAAGTAAAACATTGGTAATAAAAAAATCAACATACTGTATAATCAATATAATCGATACAAAAATGATATTTTGATTAGAAAATAAATTTTTGAATATACTTACCCGGTGAATATATAATAGCTGACGTCTCCGACGGCTCGACAGATTCCCAAAAACTCGCGAGCGATCGCCGTGAAGGTTGCGGGTGTGACCACCAGCGCCGACTATCGGCCAGATACCGCATATACTTGTCAACATCTCCAGTTCTTCTCAGTCCCCTAGGTCTCTATCGGGGAGGAAGGGAGGGCCTTTAATTTATATATTCACCGGATAAGTATATTCAAAAATTTATTTTATAATCAAAATATCATTTTTAAATATTAAACTTAGCCGGTGAATATATAATAGCTGATTCACACCCATGGTGGTAGGTAGAGACCAGTATTAATACAATAAAGGCATATATGCTCAAGAGTTTTTGACAACTATTCAAAAAACAGACTTAAGTATAGGTACCTGGTAAGGAAGCAGACTCTGAATATTACTCTGCCTCATTAGTCCGCTATCCTCACAAAGCCCAGCGATCCTCTTAGGATGCTGAAAGACTCCCAGGAGCTGCTATAACCAGGGTGAACACCCCTATAACAGGACCTCATCAATACCCTTAATCTGGGCGCTCTCAAGAAACAATATTTTGACCACCCGCCAAATCAAAAAGATTGCGAAAGACTTCTTAGTCTCCCGTACAACCCAAAATAAGATTAAAAATATCAAGAGTAGATTAAAAGGATATTGGGATTAAGGGAATGTAGTGGTAGAGCCTTCACCCACTACTGCACTCGCTGCTACGAATGGTCCCAGTGTGTAGCAGTCCTCATAAAGAGTCTGGACATCTTTCAAGTAATATGAAGCGAAAACCGACTTGCCTCTCCAAAAGGTCGCGTCCATAATACTTTTAATGGGTCTATTTTGCTTAAACGCTACAGAAGTTGCTATCGCTCTAACTTCATGAGCCTTGACTTTAAGTAAATTATGATCCTTCTCACTTAATTGAGAGTGTGCCTCCCGAATCAAAAGTCTAATAAAAAAAAGACCACGCATTCTTAGACATGGGAAAAGAGGGCTTTTTAAACGGAGTACCATAAAGCCTCTGAACAACCTCGTCGCGGTTTAGTTCTGGATAAACAAAATTTAAGAGCTCTAACGGGGCACAGCACTCTTTCAACTTCATTCCCCACAATCTCAGAAAGACTGGGGATTTCAAAGGATTTAGGCCAAGGACGAGACGGAAGTTCATTCTTGGCCAAAAAAAAAAACCAAGTTGAAGAGCGCATACTGCTTTATTAGCGGAGAAGCCGATGTTCTTGCTAAAAGCATGTATCTCACTAACCCTTTTAGCCGAAGCCAAGATCACCAAAAAAAAGTGTCTTGAGGGTAAAATCCTTCAGGGAGGCTGAATTTAATGGTTCAAACCTGTCTGACATAAGGAACTGTAGGACCACGTCCAAGTTCCAAGCAGGAGTCGAAATATGACGCTCCTTGGAAGTCTCGAAAGACTTAAGCAGGTCTTGGAGATCTTTGTTATTAGAAAGATCCAAACCCTTATGCCTGAAAACAGAAGCTAACATGCTTCTGTAGCCTTTAATGGTGGATGCAGAGAGGGAGCGACCGTTTCTCAGATAAGGCAGAAAATCCGCAATCTGCGCTACAGAGGCACTTGGAAGAGGAAATAGAGGAGGACTTGCACCAGTCTCTAAATACATCCCATTTCAACTGATAGGTCCTGATGGTAGAGGATCTTCTAGCCCTCGCGATCGCTCTAGCTGCCTCCTTCGAAAAACCCTCGAGCTCAAGAGAGTCTTTCGATAGTCTGAAGGCAGTTAGACGAAGCGTGGGGAGGCTTTGATAAAATCTCTTTACGTGAGGCTGTCGCAAGAGATCCATCCATAACGGCAGACTTCTTGGAACGTCTACCAGCCATAGAAGTACCTCTGTGAACCACTCTCTCGCGGGCCAGAGTGGAGCAACCAATGTCAACCTGGTCCCTTCGTGAGAGGTGAACTTCTGCAGCACCTTGTTTAGGATCTTGAAAGGTGGAAAGGCATAAACGTCCAGGTGAGACCAGTCCAGCAGGAAAGCGTCTATGTGGGCTGCCTCTGGATCTGGAACTGGAAAGCAGTAAGTCGAGAGCCTCTTTGTCAGTGAAGTCGCAAAAAGATCTATGGTGGGTTGACCCCATGTCATCCATAGCTTCTTGCACACAGTCTTATGCAACGTCCACTCCATGGAGATGACTTGTCCTCTTCTGCTGAGGCAGTCCGCCAAGACATTCATTTTTCCTTGCACAAATCTCGCCAAAGGAGAGATGTTACTTGCCTTAAATGGAGTTCCTTCTGATCCGTGGATCAAAGACCCGAGCATTCCAGACTGTCCAGTGGAGCTCCCTAACCCAAATCCGATGCATCTGAATACAACACATGGTTTGGGTTCTTGATCGCAAGAGAAAGACCTTCTCGAAGTCTGATGTTGCTGTCCCACCAAGTCAGACATGTCTAGACTGAGTTGGAGATTGGGAAAGAGATACTCTCTAAGCCCTTCTCCTTGTTCCAATGGTTTAGGTGAAATTGGAGAGGGCATAGGTTGAGTCTCCCCAGAGAGATAAACTACTCCAACGATGAAAGAGTTCCCACGAGGCTAGTTCAAACTCTTACAGAGCAACTGTTTTTCTCTTGCAAGTGAAGGACTTTTAACAGAGCTTGTTCCATTCTTGTGGGAGACGAAAAGGCCCGAAAAATCAGACACTGTATCTCCATTCCCAAATAAAGAATAGTCTGGGATGGGGTACTGTAAGTTACGACTTCTCTACGTTCACTATGAGACCTAGCTCCTTGGTTAGGTCTAATGTCCATTAGAGGCTCTCCAGACAGCGATATAATGACGACGCCCTGATTAGCCAGTCGTCAAAACAAAGGGAGGCTCTGAATCCTCAAAAAAATGTAGAAAGCTTGCTACATTTTGCAAGGGCCTTGTAAAAACAAGAGGAGCAGGAATGAGGCCGAAGTACAGTCCTCGAAATTGGTACATTACTTTCCCGTCCACAAACCTCAGATGTTGTTGAAAGTTTGGATGAATCGGGATGTGGAAGTATGCATCCTGAAGGTCGAGAGAGACCATCCAGTCGCCTTCCCTTACTGCTGCCAAGACAGATTTGGTAGTCTTCATCGTGAAGTTTGTCTTGACAATGAACACATTGAGCGCACTTACATCTCAAGTACTCCTGCAGTGAACGTGGCTGCCAGATCATTGGAGCCATCCCTGATAGCCTTGTTCCTGCAGTGAACGTGGCTGTCAGATCATGGGAGCCATCCCTGATAGCCTTGTTCATGCATGACATAATTGTACAGCAATACATTGACAGCTGGAGAGACCTTCTTACTTAAGGCTCCCAGGGACCAATCCAACAAATAAAAACTTCAAACGCTCGAAAAAACTCCTAACAGGAGATGGTCTAGCTCTGAAGCCGACCATAAAATCTTGGAGCGTCTCATGGCCAGGCGACGGGGAGAGTCTACGAGGCTTGAGAAGTCTCCCTGGGCAGAGGCAGGAACTCCCAAGCCGAGAACTTCTCCCGTGTCAAACCAGACGCTCGCTCTAGAAGCCAGTTTAAAAGGAGGGAAAGCAAAGGCTGTCTTCCCCAAACTCCTCCTGGTGATCAACCAGTTGCCTAGCAAACGTAAAGCTCTCTTAGAAGAGCGAAAGAGCACTAGCTTAGAAAACGACGGCTTCGAAGTAGCTAGGCCTAGCGTAAACTCTGACGGAGGTGAACGAGGAGCAGCAGTTACAAAATGGTCCGGAAACAGATCCTTAAAAATCAGCATGATTTTTTTAAAGTCCATAGAGGGCTGAGCATCTTTAGGCTCCTCTCCGTCTGACAAAGTCCCCAAAGGAATATCAGTTGGAGGGGGATCAGCAACTTCCTCATCTGAAGGAACCTCGTCCGACAATTGACGAGTCTCATGAAAAGGAGAGACCTGCCGCGGCGGCAACGCTTGACAGGCAATGTCAACAAGCAAAGGAGCAGCAGTAGCAGTAGAGGAAGCGACGTCACGCCGCTGCTGAAAGAACTGAAATCCTTGTGACTGACCAACAACAACAACTGAAGTTGATTGACGCTCGACGTCACGCCGGAACTGCCTTGACTGCATAGACAAAGCAGGCAAAACAACCTCCGACTGCGGTGATTGACGCTCAACGTCACGTCGAGGCAACGGAGCCGGTCGGCGAACGTCAGGTCGGGGCTGCGGCGGCAGCGGCTGAACGTCAACACGAGACTGCAGCGAGGGAGGATCCACGTCACGTGACTGACGTGAAAAACTACTGACATCACGTTTCAAAGTACAAGAAACGTCAGCACTAACGTCAAACGGACGAGTAAATACTCGTTTGGGCGGCTGACGGCCAGAGTCTCGTTCAGCGTAACGGCGACTCGAAAGCAAAGGATCATCGCGAACCTGCTCAACGTCATACTCCTCCATAAGGGAGGCAAGCTTAGTCTGCATGTCCCGCAGGACAACCCACTTCGGATCAACGGGAGTCGGAACGGGCCGAGACGACGGTAACGTCTGTGTTGGCAAAACATTGCCTTTACCGCGACCCTCGGACCCCGTGTTACGCTTGCGTTTAATAGGCGAACAGTCTTCCGACAACTGCAAAGGGTCAGAGCTGTCCCAATGGCTACAGCCAGGACGCTGGACCTGTCTTGAAGGGACTGACTTTCGCTTCAAGGGTCTAGAAACCTTGCGCCAAGGTTTCTTGTGCGAAAAGTCTTCGGATGACGAGGAGAACACAGTCTCACCCGTCTTATGGTAAGGGCGATCTTGACGAGAAACGTCCGATACCAAAGAGGGAACGTCTGTACGTTGGTTAAAGCCTCTCGTCCCCTTAAGTCCTACGACATTACTTCTCCCTGGTGCAGGGGAGCCTGAAAGAGGTCTCGGACTAGGGGAGCGACAAGCACGAACAAACGAACCCTCCGCAACACAGAACATGTTTTTTTTTGCACTTACTTCACTGATATCGTATTTTTCAATAATTTCACATTAGGCATGAATAAAACTGATTTCTACCTGAAGCACGCAATTCTCCCTTACATCAAAAGGTTAGAATTGCAAAATGAGTCGTATAATGTAAGCACATTAGAACAAAATGAAACACACATGCAAAAATCAATAAACATATACATATATATCGAATAAAACGGAAATATATAAAGTTAAAAAGATCAGTGACTGGGGAGGAGACTAAACACTAGTTCACTAAGGACTACGTTTTCAATCTCTCACCGTACAGTGCCTTGGGACGAGAATAAAAACTAAAACGTTTTATCCTCTCTCCCCGTACAGAGACTTGGGACGAGAGTAAGAAAAAATGAATCGAGAACAACGTTACTCGCTCCCAAACTCCTTGTACAGAGACTTGGGACGAGAATAAAGATCGGATCGTTCTCTCTTTCTCTCTCTCTCCGTCTCTCTCTCTCTCTCTTGTCACACACAAGAGAATGGCCCACTCACCCTTCGTCAATAAACAGGTTATTTGACCAAAGGAAAAAACTGAAAGGACTAAGAAATTGAAAATTAACAAGTTCCTTTAAATTAGTATCTAAAACACTTCAGTTTGAAAGAAGAATGAACAAAACGTCAAAATCGATTTACTCTTTCTGCAAAGTGAAACCGTGATTCTCTCTTTCTCTATCGTAACGATAGAGCGCAAACTGCGTAGCATAAATAAACCAAACGTTAGTTCATCTTTGAAAAAACAGCACGAAGACTATTCAAAGAATATATTTCTTAAAATATTTTCTAAAAAATATTCATTTCATAACTCTTACAGAGCAATTGATTTAAACTTAACAAAAATAAAAGTTGAATGGGCTCAACGTTGTTTAACTTCGTTTTCCAAGTTAGGACCGCCTACAAGGAATAGGTAAAGGCCGCATATAAACAAAACATAAAATTTATCTTGATGTTAAATGGAAAGCTAATCGAAGAGGCCTAATAAAGGCGGGTGAGATATAAAATATATAGAGGAAAATCTATAAATATCAACAATAATTTATAAAGTGATAAAATAATTACTAAAAACCTTAAACACACTTCCGTACACTGAGGGAAGGGTCGGCCATCTTTTCTCTATGGAAAAACCAGAGATAAAAAAAAAAGCAAGGGCAAAACACTTTTCCTCTCCTTTCAAAAGCATTTCTTTTGAAGATAGAATCGAATAATCCAACACAGCGAAAGCAATAAAACCAAAACCAAGTACTGTACTTCACCAATTCGGTAGAAAACTCGAGGTCATAAAGCGAGTGGAACCAACTTGTCGACAAGACCGACAGAGAAGAACTGGAGATGTTGACAAGTATATGCGGTATCTGGCCGATAGTCGGCGCTGGTGGTCACACCCGCAACCTTCACGGCGATCGCTCGCGAGTTTTTGGGAATCTGTCGAGCCGTCGGAGACGTCACCTATTATATATTCACCGGCTAAGTTTGATATCTAAAAACTAACCTATACATATATGTGTACACTAAATGAGTTTGTTTCTTCATTATGATCAGAGATGAACGTAAACAAAACATTGGTTGTCATTTTTAATTGTGCTTTTTAGGTGTTTAGGAAACGCATGATATAAAATCGCCTTTAATATTTGTGCCTGTTTTAGTTTAGGGTGCTGTAGTACATGCATTAAGTGTTCTGTACATTAAAGGGTGGTTTGTTAACAGTACTACGTACAAGGGAAGGTTTTAAAAGTCCGAATATACATGTTAAATAAATAGGTAAATATGATGTCACTACTTCGCGGATTTTCACCTATCGCGGCCGGGTCTGGAACCTATCTACCGCGATAAACGAGGGTTCACTGTATCTAAATGAATTAAAAAAACAAAATACGGAGAGAGAGAGAGAGAGAGAGAGAGAGAGAGAGAGAGAGAGTTGTGTATTCCTTTATAACTAATAATTATAAGGTCGATAAACGAACTGTATGGAAAATGTGATACCCTATACGTAATATATTGGCGTTGATGTAATATTCATTATGAAGAGATGTCGAAGGTTAAGAAAATTTTATAAATCAGTGTTATTCGTACTATATGTGCGCATAATCGTAATACGGCAGCGTGACCTTGAGATCAGCTGATGCCAACCGAAAGTAAATTAAAAATATTTATTGATTATTGATATGCTCAAGAAATTTAAAAAGAAAATATAAACTTGCTTTAATAAAACACAATTAAACACAATAATGTCTAGTAAATATGAAGGCTTAATATTGAACTAAAAATTGCATACTGTATGAAGCTTGAAACATGTTATTTTTATTAGTAAAATAAATTTTTGAATATACTTACCCGATAATCATGTAGCTGTCAACTCTGTTGCCCGACAGAATTCTATGGAGGGATACGCCAGCTATCGCAATACTAGAAGGGGGTGTACTTACCAGCGCCACCTGTGGCCAGGTACTCAAGTACTTCTTGTTGACACCTCCTCAATTATTCCTCGGTCCACTGGTTCTCTATGGGGAGGAAGGGAGGGTCGATTAAATCATGATTATCGGGTAAGTATATTCAAAAATTTATTTTACTAATAAAAATAACATTTTTCAATATTAAACTTACCCGATAATCATGTAGCTGATTCACACCCAGGGGGGTGGGTGAAAAACCAGTGTACAAGACTAAAGGATAGCTAAGTATCCCGTATTTCATATAATCAGTTATCCACAATAACAATGAAATAATAAGTACCTGGTAAGGAAGTCGACTTGAACCGTTACTCTGCCTTTAATAAGATCGTCTTCCTTACTGAGCGCAGCGTTCCTCTTGGGAGGCTGAATCAACTCAAAGGTGCTAAAGTATACAGGGCTGCAACCCATACTAAAGGACCTCATCACAACCTTTAACCTCGGCGCTTCTCAAGAAAGAATTGACCACCCGCCAAATCAACAAGGATGTGGAAGGCTTCTTAGCCGACCGTACAACCCATAAAAAGTATTCAAGAGAAAGGTTAAAAGGTTATGGGATTATGGGAATGTAGTGGCTGAGCCCTCGCCTACTACTGCATTCGTTGCCACGAATGGTCCCAGGGTGTAGCAGTACTCGTAAGAGACTGGACATCTTTGAGATAGAATGATGCGAACACTGACTTGCTTCTCCAATAGGTTGCATCCATAACACTCTGCAGAGAATGGTTCTGTTTGAAGGCCACTGAAGTAGCCACAGCTCCCACTTCATGTGTCCTTACCTTCAGCAAAGCAAGGTCTTCTTCCTTCAGATGAGAATGTGTTTCTCTAATCAGAAGCCTGAATAGTAAGAAACTGAGTTCTTAGAACTTGGAAAAGAAGGTTTCTTGATAGCACACTATAAGGCTTCTGATTGTCCTTGTAAAGGTTAAGACCTTTTTAGATAGTACCTAAGAGCTCTAACTGGGCAAAGTACTCTCTTCAGATCATTCCCCACCAAGTTGGACAGGCTTGGGATCTCGAACGACTTAGGCCAAGGACGTGAAGGAAGCTCGTTTAGCAAAAACCGAGCTGCAAGGAACATGTAGCCGTTTCAGATGTGAAAACAATGATCCTGCTGAAGGCGTGGATCTCACTTACTCTTTTAGCTGTTGTCAAGCACACGAGGAAAAGAGTTTTTAATGTGAGGTCCTAAAAAGAGGCTGATTGGAGAGGTTCAAATCTTGATGACATAAGGAACCTTAGGACCACGTCTAGATTCCAGCCTGGAGTGGACAACCGACGTTCCTTTGAGGTCTCAAAAGACCTAGGGAGGTCCTGTAGATCTTTGTTGGTGGAAAGATCCAAGCCTCTGTGGCGGAAAACCGCTGCCAACATACTTCTGTAACCCTTGATCGTAGGAGCTGAAAGGGATCTTACTTTCCTTAGATATAACAGGAAGTCAGCAATCTGGGTTACAGTGGTACTGGTTGAGGAAACTGCATTGGTCTTGTACCAGCTACGGAAGACTTCCCCTTGAGACTGATAGATTCTGAGAGTGGATGTACTCCTTGCTTTGGCAATCGTTCTGGCTGCCTCCTTCGAAAAGCCCCTAGCTCTTGAGAGTCTTTCGAAAGTCTGAAGGCAGTCAGACGAAGAGCGTGGAGGATTGGGTGTACCTTCTTTACGTGAGGTAGACTTAGAAGGTTCACTCCTAGAGGAAGAGTCCTGGGAATGTCGACCAGCCATTGCAGTACCTCTAAGAACCATTCTCTCGCGGACCAGAGCGGAGCCAACCAACGTCAGCCGTGTCCCTTTGTGAGAGGAGAACTTCTGAAGTACCCTGTTGACAATCTTGAACGGCGGGAATGCATACAGGTCGAGATGGAACCAATCCAGCAGAAAAGCATCCACGTGAACTGCTGCTGGGTCTGGAATCGGAGAACAATACAACAGGAGTCTCTAGGTTATCGAGGTAGTGAACAGATCTATGGTTGGCTGACCCCACAGGGCCCAAAGTCTGTTGCAAACATTCTTGAGAAGGGTCCACTCTGTGGGGATGACCTGACCCTTCCGTTTGAGGTGATCTGCCATGACATTCATACCGCCCTGAATGAACCTCGTTACCAGTTAGCTTTCGATCTTTAGACCAGATGAGTAGGTCCCTTGCAATCTAGAACAACTTCCACGAAAGAGTCCCTCCCTGCTTGAAGATGTAAGCCAGGGCTGTGGTGTTGTCAGAGTCCACCTCCACCACTTTGTTAAGCTGGAGGGACTTGAAGTTTATCAAGGCCAGAATAACCGCCAACAACTCCTTGCAATTGATGTGAAGTGTCCTTTGCTCCTGATTCCATGTTCCCGAGCATTCTTGTCCGTCCAAAGTCGCACCCCAGCCCGTGTCTGATGCGTCCGAGAGGAGACGGCGGTCGTGTTTCTGAACAGCCAAAGGTAGACTTCCTTGAGAAGAAAGCTGTTCTTACACCACGCGAGAGAAGACCTCCTCTCTTCGGAAACAGGAACTGAGACCGTCTCTAGCGTCATGTCCTTTATCCAGTGAGCAGCTAGATGATACTGAAGGGGGGGGGAGGTGGAGTCTCCCTAACACGATGAACAGGGCCAGCGATGAAAGTGTCCCTGTTAGACTCATCCACTACCTGACTGAGCATCGGTTCCTTCTCAGCATGCTCTGGATGCATTCTAGGGCTTGGAAGATCCTTGGGGCCGACGGAAAAGTCCGAAAAGCTCGACTCTGAAGATCCATACCCAAGGAGACAATGGTCTGGGATGGAACAAGCTGAGACTCCTCAAAATTGACCAGGAGGCCCAGTTCCTTGGTCAGATCCATAGTCCATTTGAAAATCTCCAGACAGCGACGACTTGTGGGAGCTCTTAAAAGCCAGTCGTCTGACGGAGCCGGACACAAGATCATGGTACTGCTGCACAGTCTGTGAACTGTCAATCATGGGCAAGCGAGGAAGTACAGTGACAACCCGAATCTGTCTAGACTGTCTGGGTCGTACAGACAACTCCTTATCGGGTTGCTGAGGTTGCCGCACTGCGTCACAACAAGTCACTTCTGTTGGTTGTTGAACGTCTTCCCCGTGACACATTGACTCCGTAAACAAAAAATCCTCTAACAAGGACTAAGCTTGGACTGCATGTCTTGCAACACAGCTCAAGGTCTATGGGAGCAGGTGTGGTAACAGACGGGATTAGCGACTGAAGTGGAACCATTACCTTCCCTGAAAGCATGTTACGCTTAAATAAAAGTCCATAGGAGGCTATGCAGCTAAAGGCTCCCTCCAAATGACAGAGTCCTCAAGGGAATATCAGAAGGAGGGAGAAAAGAACTTTCTCATCTACAGGGACCATATCCTAGAAAAGCTAAGTTCTCTCAGTGAGGGTTCACTGGTGCAAAAGCAGCAGACTAGAAGGCAACGTTATGAAACTGCTTGACAGTCTAGTGAGTTGGCAACAACCAAAGATGTGTGACTGAGAAGCATGCGGTAAGGTATGCAGAGCATGTTGTATGCAGAGTATGCTGTATGCAGAGCATGCTGAATGTAGAGCATGTTGTATGCAGAGCATGCTGAATGCAGAGCATGCTGAATGCAGAGCATGTTGTATGCAGAGCATGCTGAATGCAGAGCATGCTGTATGCAGAGCATGTTGTATGCAGAGCATGCTGTATGCAGAGCATGCTGTATGTAGAGCATGTTGTATGCAGAGCATGCTGAATGCAGAGCATGCTGTATGCAGAGCATGTAGTATGCAGAGCATGCTGTAAGCAGAGCATGCTGTATGTAGAGCATGCTGTAAGGTAAGCAGAGCGTGTGCATGGCGTTTAACATTTCTCAGAAATTCCATGACCAGTGCTAGAGTGCTTTATGCATGCTTGCATGGGGTTAAAATATCAACATAATATTTACCTTACATTCATAACTCATGATTCATATTTTTTTGCCATATTCTGCAATATTGTTAAAAATATATTGCAAGGAATACAAATATATTTTTATAAGTAATACAAATAACCTCCATTATCATAAGGTTTGAAAATGGAGGTAAGGTATGCTGAACAGCAGAGTCAGAACGAGCTGGAACAACAATAGTTGTGGTTTCCTCTTCAAGACTCTGTTGAGGGAACACCTGAGGCTCAGTCTGCAAAGGCTGATCAAAGGAAGTAGCAGAAGGTAGGCGCATGGGTGGAGGAGGCTGACTCCTGGCATGAGTGGCTGAACCCAAGGGTTGCGCTTGCTGAGCGGTTGGCGGAAGCGGAGTAGCAAGTTCCTGTTCCTGTGGTGTGAGCGGAGCGCGATGAGGTAGAGGCTGCGCAGAACAAGGTAAATGTCTCGCAAGCTGAGGCTCCTGAGGCGCAAGGCTAAGGTGTAGTGGTGCTTGCCTTGTGGAGGGTTGAGCTCGCTGCAGCGAGAGCTGAGGAGACTGACTCAAGGACGGGAGAGGTTGTTGTACCTCAACCGAGTGTTGCATCACTGGTGGAGCAGCAAGTGGAGGCGGAGGAAGAGAGGTATAATCCTCCTGATCCCATTGTAAAGGTTGCCTTAAAGAAGGCGGAGGCTGAGCACCACTGGGAACAGCCAACTCAGAACGTGGCTCAACATCGTACGCCTGGCAGGTGGTACTGCGATCAGGCGGAGCGAGCGCAGGCGGAGGAAGAGAGGTATAATCCTCCTGATCCCATTGTAAAGGTTGCCTTAAAGAAGGCGGAGGCTGAGCACCACTGGGAACAGCCAACTCAGAACGTGGCTCAACATCGTACGCCTGGCAGGTGGTACTGCGATCAGGCGGAGCGAGCGCAGGCGGAGGGAGTGTAGGCGGAGGAGGAGGCGCAACACTCTCAGCCCGACACTCACGCATCAAGACCGAAAGTTGTGACTGCATGGACTGCAGTAGAGTCAACTTGGGGTCGGCAGACACTAAGGTCTGCTGAGGTAAAGCCTTAACAGCAGAGATCTGTTGCGGCAGTGCATTCAACTGATGACTGAGGAGAGTCAGAGCTAACCCAAAGACTGCATCCGGGTTGTTGAACTCTAACTTCGTACGTCTGGCATAGGTCTGGACTTTATGTTTAAGAGGTATTGAGACCTGAGACCAGCGTTTTCTCCCCTAAATTTCTTCTGCAGACGAGCAAAATAAGGGCTCAATCGTCTGCGGGTGGGAGTGACGGTCTCAGTAAGACACGCCCACAACCACCGAGGATACTTCTGTGCGCCGATCAAGGCCTGCTGCACCCTTTTGTCCTTCGACATTGCTTCTCCCCTGGGCTTGGGAGCTTGCAAGAGGTCCCGGACTGGGAGAACGACTGGCGCGCACAGAAGTACCCTCACGCACAACACTGACACACTTTGCGCTAATCACTTATCACTTTGATTTTCTGTTTGCACTTATTTCACTGAACTCGAAACTTTAAGTGGTTTGTACCTGAAACACGCAATTCTATCCTTTCACAAAAGTTAGTAATTGCGAAAACAGAATTACAATGTAACAGAAAAATCTAATGAAAGATAAATAATTCAGTGGCTGGAAAGAGACTAAACACTAGATCACTCTAGAAACGTTTACTTTCTTCCCCTAAAGAGACTAGGGAGAAGAGCAAAAAACGATAACAACGTTACTCGTACGCCTGGCAGGCTTGAATGAAACGT
Source organism: Palaemon carinicauda (assembly GCF_036898095.1). NCBI lineage: Eukaryota > Metazoa > Arthropoda > Malacostraca > Decapoda > Palaemonidae > Palaemon > Palaemon carinicauda. The sequence goes on along the minus strand of NC_090733.1, from coordinate 137,158,879 downwards.
TTACTCTTTCTCCCTCCGTCTCTATCTCTCTCTCTCTCTCTCTCTCTCTCTCTTGACTTAGAACCTGAGAGAAGAGCCCAATCATATATATCGTTAAAACATATTATTGTTAAAGGAAAAAACTGAAATATTTCCCAAAATGAAAAGTTCCTTTATTAGGATTAAAACCATTAAGTTAAGAAAGAATGAACAAAACGCTAGACACGGTTACTCTTACTGCAATGTGAAACCGTGAAAATTCTTTCTCTATCGTAACGATAGAGTGCAAGTTGAACGTTCTGAACGTCAACAACTGCAGAGACAAAACAAAACGTTAGTTCAACTTTGAAACAGTACTAGACTATCAAAGAAATTCTTTCAAAGACATTAATAGCATAATATGTTAACAGGTAAAACCGAAATGACGGGCTCAATGTTAATTAACTTCGGTACTAAGAAAAGACCGCCTACTATTAGGAAGGTCGAAAATAAACAAATATAAAAATTAATTTTAATAAGTAAAGGAAGTTAATCGAAGAGGCCTATAAGAGGCGGAGAGATATAAAATAAATCTATAACTTTTGTCAAGCAAAATTAAGAGAGTCTATACTCTCTTAGACACCAACACTTCCGTCTAAGGGAAGGGTCGGCCATTTAAAGGTGAAAGAGAGTTCATACTCTCTTCGTCACCATAATTAATCAAATTAATTCCAAAAGCTAACTAAGCTAATATAGAAGTTTCCAGTAAAGCGACAGCCGAAATCAAAGAGAAATACTTCACCAAAGTCGTGAAAATACTCCAAGAACATAAGCGTATCCCAGAACGTCTTGCCGGAAGCACGACAGAGGAATAATTGAGGAGGTGTCAACAAGAAGTACTTGAGTACCTGGCCACAGGTGGCGCTGGTAAGTACACCCCCTTCTAGTATTGCGATAGCTGGCGTATCCCTCCATAGAATTCTGTCGGGCAACGGAGTTGACAGCTACATGATTATCGGGTAAGTTTAATATTGAAAAATGAACTGTACGCACGATAGTACACTATCGTACGTATTGCCGAATGATGATGAAATGGCTAGGCCCATTCACTTCCGCTAAGCTAGCCTAACCTAGGTTTTTAAAATCTTGAAATTTATGATTAAAATATTAAATAAGACTTTAATACACTACCAAAACAGTAAATAAGGCTTTAACGGATAAAAAAAAAGTAAAAGATACCATATTGCCGAATGATGACGAAATGGCCTAACCTAGGTTTTTACAATCTTGAGATTTAATTAACGACGAATTCGTTTATAGACGGAGTTTCTGGAACGAATTACCGTCGCTAAACGAGGACTACCTGTATACATCATATAAGCTGATTTCCAGCTACCCTAATATCATATTCTCATTAGGGTTGTGTGGCCTGGTGGTAGCATCCTTACCTGGTGAATGCCAGACTGGGATTCGAGTCCTGCTCAGACTCTTTATTTACTTTGGTTGCTGCAACCTCACCATCCTTGTGAGCTAAGGATGAAGGGTTTAGGAGAGCCTTTAGGTCTATCTGCTGAGTTATCAGCAGCCATTGTTTGACCCTCCTTGGCCCTACCTTGGGTGGAAAGGGGGCTTGGGTGCTGATCATATGTAATACAGTATGGTCAGTCTCTGGGGCAATGTCACTGTCCCTTGCCTCTTGCCATTCATGAGCGGCCTTTAAAGGATAAACTGGCTATTCTGTGACAGGCAGATGGGTAGGGTTTACCCTCGTGCCACCAGACATTAACAAGCTATTGCAGTGCTGCTCACATCCCTCAAAAGGACGAAAGGTTTGTTTTTGAGTAGGAATAAATCATGCAAACACCTATAACCCTTTATCAATTAATTCACAATCAAAAGTTACAATATACCATGCTGTATTATAATGAGGAGGAATATGCAGTCAGTGTAGAATGTAAAACTAATTTGTTAAAGTTTAAAGAACCTTCCCAAATACATTAAGATAAAGGATACTTAAAATTTATTCAATACAGCATTCCAAACATTGACAACAGATTATATACAGTATTTTACTTACTTTGGCTATATCATTGGCATGCATATCCAAGGCCTTCTTACAGTTGCTAATAGAAAAGCCTGTGCGTTTTCTGAGCTTGGCCAAGTTGCTTTTGTCGACAGCAGCTAAAATTTGGCCCACATGAAGAAATCTACTGCCTCCCATCTGAAGATAAAAAAAAGAAATAAAAATATTCAAATGAGATTAAATACAGTAATTTTAAAAAATAAGTTTTTATTATAAAGAACCCATTACTTCTATCTTAGCCTATTCATGTGCCTTTTAAATCCCAGATTCAGATTTTCACTTGGAGAAGGACAAAATCCCAGGTATGTCGGTTAATGCACGACGCTATCTGAATCCTATGGAAGTTCACAATATGATTAAATTATGAACATCATATTTCTTATTACATCAACTCTTCTCTTTACTGTGTAAGATATTAAAGGAATTCTCAGTTTTCTTTTATCCTGTATTCTGCCTTCCCAAACTCCCTCGTGGTCCCGCAGGATCCAAATGTCCATTGGTAAGGAGACTGCAGATTTGGAAAGGTCTTTGCCTTTTGCCTGTTTGGGAATATCAAGCTCCCGATTAGGGCACCATATGACTGCCTGTAACCAAAGTTTGAACAAGTAGCTGCTTGGGAGTCTAGAAACATCATCCATGGCAGAAAACTTTGGGCTCATGAACAATGCCACTATGCCTTAGACTTACATTAGATTCCTGTTGTCAGCACAGCAACCGCTGAATCGAAGCGTCTCAGGAATGTTACAAGGCGGGAGATGGATGATAGTGGTTGCCAATGTCCTGAGCCGTAGTGCTCGTCCTCAGTTTCAGAGACTCGACCTGTAATTTCTACCTTCCATTTATGTATGACTTTCCCTGAAAAGAGAGAAGTCCGACATTCAGGAAGGGAAAGGGACGGCGCCTTTTATTCCCACAGATAGAGAGCACGCTCGTTCTCATAAGAACCAAACATAAGTAACTGGTGCGCGAGCTCTTATACAGTGTACCTATCTGTCTCATCGGGAATGGGTACGCTTCCGGTACATATCCTCTTACCTTGCATACTGAGTGAGAGCATGCTAGCAACCCTTCCCCCAGGGAAAAATTCTCAGTACGTGTACTTCATACTTGCTCCCATGGAGGGAGAACCAGTAGGAGCAATGGTTATGAGACTCCAATTAAATGGTCGTCCTGGACTTCTTTGATGGCATCACCTTAAAGTTTTGTTGAAGATTCTGTTCTCCCCTAAGGCACTCACCTGCCGGTCCGCAAACACAATGTGGCATCTCAGCGTTTTTACGATTGCTGAGAGTTTGAGACGTCACTTTTTCCAACCACTAACGCATGACCGAATTAGAAGATCTTGGCGTCTGGAAAAAGTAGGTCATGGATCGGTCTCCAACTGTGGGATGATCTAGGTCGAGGCGCTGCATCAGCCCGTAGGAAGGAAATAGTTGAAGTCTCGAAGAACTTTGCCAGATTGGTCATTCCAATGCTTCAGTGACCTCTTCCTCATTCTTTTAAGGGTGGCATGAGTGCTGGGAAGGAAGAGGTCATAGGAATAGGCAAACTAGTTATCATGTGGTTCCTGATCACTGATACCGATCGCATGCTTCCTAATTGCGACTACTGATCGCACAGTATGGTTTCCTATCATAGCATACGGCTGATCCTGAGGGAAACTATTATCATAAAGAACTGATCTTGCCAGAAGAGAACGCAATCAGAAAGTTCTAGTGAAGACGAAACAAGAAGGGAAAGAGCTTGAGGATACCTCGTCGCTTGTTAATACTGTACATCTATCTTTAATTTCTGGCAGAACTAGAATTTGCTATAAGAAATGGTTTAGCAAGCCCAGACAGAGGAAAAACCATTAGAAGGACGTGAAGCGAATCATAAATAATTATGATACTGAACTTTAATTTCCAGACCCTCATAAACCATGACAAATTCGAAGATAATTTGTATTTTTCCTAACCATACAAACCTTAGCTATTTACAAAGGGTTACCTTTTAGCGTAGCTGAAATGGCGAGCCATTAGAATTTAACGAGGGTGTATTACCCCCGCGCTAGTTAGCGGGGGGGTAGGGGAGTGGTAGCTAGCTACCCCTCCTCCCCCTCACACACAGGTGAATACTCACTTTCACTTAGAGGTAGGACTTGTCTTGGGGGACAGGGCTGGCGGGCAAATATGTGTAAATAGCTAAGGTTTGTATGGTTAGGAAAAATACAAATTATCTTCGAATTTGTCATTTGTTCCGTAACCGAAATACAAACCAAGCTATTCACAAAGGGTGACTTACCCCTTAGGAAGGGTGGAAAGTCCCCAGCCATACTGGCTTTGGCTTTACCCGGGGACTCAGAATCCGAGTGAGTCGCACTCGAGAAAAGGAGTCCCGGCACCTCACAAGTTCCTTGCTCCGCAAGGAACCATGTGGCCTACGTAAGCTTGTGTGTGAAGGAAGAAGTGTGACCCGTCCTAGGCAGTTGACCTGGAGTTCCAGAAGGAACTCTGGGTTAGGACGTTCCCAATACCACCTCGTCAAGGTATGGGGGACGCGACAGTATTGACTCAATACTCGGAACACAAGGAAGCATGGTTTACCTGCAGAGGTTCGAGGTCAGCTATGCAGAGACCAGGATGCTGCTTCCCCGTAGAGGGGATGATGAAGAAAGAAGTAAGGGCCAGACATACTTCTTTCGTTCATGCAGACTAAAACCTGATAACAATGCCCTCAACCTTCTGCTACCTGTCCAAAAAGGAGCCTGAGGTTAGACCAGCTGTTGTGTAGCCACCACAGAGCGATAGAAAACGTATCGAGACTCCTGTGGGTCACGCCCTGCAGGAAGCGGGCTGCGAAGGTCATTAGACGCTTCCAGACTCCAGCTTGTAGCACCTGCGTCACAGAGTAGTATTACTCGAAGGCGAGGGACGTTGCGATGTATCCAACATCGTGCTGCAGGGCGACGTGACGGGGGAGGGTCTGGAGACAGGTCGAGATGAATGTCCTTGAGTCCGGGCTGAAGAGGTATACTGGTGACTCTCCCCCCATGTCCTCCTTGTGCTCCCAAATCGGCTGCAACTGAGGACAAACTGCAGCTGTTCCCAGCGCTAACCTCTCGATTCCTTTACTGGCAAGAAAGAGAAGGTCTTGGGACATCAGATACAGAATGGAGACTCGAAATCTTGAATGAATCGGACCGAAGGGCCGGGACCCCCAGATTCTGAGTCTGGCCAACAACTCAGGAGCGAGCCTGAATGTTGCCTTCCCCTCTTCCTTAGAAAGGGGGGAGTCGTAAGAGACCAAGAAGATTGCTTACACACTGGCCGTGGCCAGAGTGAGCAGGAGACCCAAGGCGGAATACAATCCGAGGCCTGTCGTAAAGGGTCTTGAGAAGATCTCTTAAAGGACTAAAAGTCCGAGCCATGCTCCAAGTTGGAGGTCTTCCTCCGACTAGGGCAGGGCGATCGTAGCTTCGCATGAGCGAGGATAGATCCAGCGGGCAGGAAAAAGTTATTCCTTTAAGCCTGAAGGTCAGGGAAAGGCTGAGCGACAGGCTTCATTGCCGAGAGCGGAAAGGAGTTTCCTCCCGCCGAAAGGCAATAAGACCGTCATTGCTGGAGAAGAGGCCTCAAGGGAAGAGGTATATCTCCCACGGCACCAACCACCTTAGACTCTTCACTTTGCCTGGGAGACCCCTGTGGATGACTATCGCAGATGACGCGACCTCCGTACCGCGACTGTAGCAGGTTGTCTCCTCTTGAGGAGGAAGCGTAGTGTCTCCAGGCATGAAGCCGAAGCGACGCCCCAGTTCGGGAGAGATGTCGCAGTGTGGATGCTTGAGTAGTTTGCGCCGTGGAAGAAGCTCTCCCGGGAGTTCCGTCAGGGGAAGCAGAGGGTCCAGAAACCGTTCTGCGCATAGTCCCAGTGGAGCTCTCCCATTGAAAGGTTGACAGACAACCTGGTCTTGTTGAGACCCATTGTCCACAGACAAAAAAGAGGGAAAACGCAGGCGTCGAAGTTGTCCCACCATCACCGGAATGCATCTTGCCAGAGTCTCGGGGTCTGAGACTGGGGGGAAAAATAGCGGAAGCTTGAGGTTCCAAGCTGTCGCGATCAGGTCCCCCAAGACCAGCACTTGCTGGTTACCCAAGGTCAAAGACCCCCAGGCACACTCTCTCTACAAGGCTCTGTTCGGATAGTCTGAGAGAACATTCCCCTGCCTGGAACGAGAGAGCCGATGGTGGTATTGAGAGAATCTCAATCATCCCGGTATCTCTACTGCAAGATGTGAAGGTGTGAAAATGCGTCCCCTGCTGGTTAGAATACGCCAGAATCATGAAGTCGACGGGCACGGGGTGACTCGGCAGGAGCTTCAGGATCTGTAGAGGGGCCAGACTAAGGCCCCTAAGCCTGCCTGAATGATGGAGAGGTATCCTTCAGGTCTTGACCATAGGCCTGGACCGGAACATGCCTCCCCCCTCTCCTTTGACGAGTCCGAGAACCGCATCAAGAATGTGGGGAAAGGACGAGGATATCCACTACCATCAATAGGCTCCATAGGTCAATACCCATTGCAGGTCTAATAGTTCCGCTGGTCCCATAGGGCCAGGGAGTCCGGTTAAACATTGCCTGAAGCCACCGGAACTTGGATCGCCCCACATGGAACTTATCCTGAGGCGACCGTACGGACTATAGACGGGTCAATGAGGAAAGGAGAACTAGGAAACGTTCCAAGGTAGGGCTGAAAGCTCTGCTTGACTGAGAACAGGTACTGCGACTCTCCTCAGTCTTGCCACAGTCAACCGAAAGGAAGGCTCGGAGGATGTGGTAACAGAATCTGGCGTCCCCAGGTGGTCACCCATCCAAGTACCGACGTTGCATAACCTCGCTGGACGGGCGAGAAGCGGGGTTTCCAACATGGTAAGGCCGTTGACTCAATATCATGGCCAGATACTCCAGATGTTGAGGCAGAGGAAGAGAAGGCTCCAAGCAAAATACCATGAGCCCACACTCATGGTAAGCATCCGGAATCTTGTCCCGGTGCTGAAGAAGGTCGAACCCGAGCCTACCGGAGTTGACCAGCCCTCCAAACAGCAGAGGAGGCGGAAGCCTGCACCTGAGCGGCCAAGAGGAAGGCAGGGAGAGTTCTCTGGGGAAACAAACCTGCTGTGCCACAGCGGGATAGCCACACTGCATCATAAGCAGGAATACTTGTAGTCTAGGCTGAATTCGACGAGCACCCTGGAAGATGGATGGAATGGAAACTGAAAGTACCCGTCCTTCCGATCCAGGGTTTAAGGAGTCCTGTCGCCTCGTTACCAGTCTGATCGATTCTGCTGGTCTACGCTGGCCGAAGTTTGTTCGACAAACTTGATCAGTGCTGAGAGGTCGACTACGGACATCCCCTCTCAGATCCTTCCTTACAAGAAAGGATCGACTGAGGGGGCCGGGGGTGAAGCCGTCGATGATCCTAAGGAAGACCTTCGCCCAAGGTATGGATCATTCTGCCCAACCGGGCAACTCTGCTGACGCTATTGCATAGAGGTTCAGAGACACTGAATTCGCTGACAGAGACGACAGGCGCGATATCCTTGGCTAATCACAGAGATTGTGCGGGAATGGGCATTGGGAAGCTGTCATTCGGATGAGTAACCTTAAGCATCCTTCCAGCGAAAAACCTGCAATCCTAGAGTTCGTGAACTCCTTTTAGGACTATGCCCCCCCGGGGGAGTCTCCCGTGTCATCTGTTCCTGACAGGAAGAAACTTGGACACAAACAACTCTTCTCAAGGATGGAAGGGTGTCTGAGGTCGTCGACCTCCACAGATGAGACACCCGAAGGAAGCCCTCAGTCAGCGCGTCCAGATGGTACAACATCGAGCTTGTCCGCAAGTTAGATACTTAACGACGAAAGGCCAAGGTGCCTGAGCTCGAGAGGAGGAAAGTACCCCTGATCTTCCTGTAGCTTCCTTGAACCAAACCTCAGGCCGTAACCGAGGAGGGAAAGAACCTGGTAAGCTCCCAGAGGAAGAGGTAAGCAGTCACCCCTTGTCCGATGGAGAAATCTCGAACGGAAAGCCCACCCGCCAAAAATCCTTCCAGGGAATGACGGGGAAGGGCTAACCCAAGTTCAGGAAAGAGGAGTGTTGCTCAGATCTCCCTTAAGTTTCCCCTATTCTTGCAAGTGCCATGCTCTGCGTTTACGGGGAGAGGCCGTGTTCTGGAAATACGCTCCAGAAGAACTCGCCAGGCTACGAAAAACCCCATTGGGAATCGTGGTCGCAATCGCCCCGGAGCTCGCGCGAACGTGGAAGCGCCCATGCGCGGTAACGCAAACGAAGGTGAGCGAAGGAGCACAGAAGGAGGGCGAGCGAGGTAGGAAGGGCGAGAGCTGGTGGTCGGCGAGCGATAACCCATAGACGAGCAATGGATACTGAAAGAAATAAGCCAACGTTTGTGCGAAGAAACACTGTAGGTTCGCGCGACGGAACACCATCCGTCCGCGCGATGGAAAAACCGTTGGTTCGCGCGTGGGCGAACATTGGAGAGCATGGGCGCGGACGCGCATGAGCGTAGACGTGCAGGCACGTGGGCGAGTGGGTGCGCGGGCGCGCAGGCGAGCGGCCGCGCGGGCGAGCGGCCGCGCGGGCGAGCGGTCGCGCAGGCGAGCGGTCGTGAGGGTGGGCAGGTGGATGAGAGCGAGTCCGAGGCGGCGAACGCAAGCGTTAGCGCGATGGCGAGGAAACGCGCTGCCGCGTGGGCGAGGAAGACCGCTGGCGATATGGATCAACAAGCGATCGGTGGTGAGCTGGTGAGCGCTAACGCGCAGGTTGGCGATGGCGCGTTGTGTTAGGCCGAAGCGATGGTCGAGCAGCATGTGCAGGTGAGCGATCGTGCGTTGGCGAGCAATATGCGAAGGTGAGCGATCGCGAGCAGCATGTGCAGGAGGGCGATCATGCGATGGTGATCAGCATGCGCCTGGTGATCAGCATGCGCCTGGTGATCAGCATGCGCCTGGTGATCAGTATGCGCCTGGTGATCAGTATGCGCAGGGTCGCGCGATGGTGATCAGCATGCGCCTGGTGATCAGTATGCGCAGGGTCGCGCGATGGTGATCAGCATGCCAGGGTCGCGCGATGGTGATCAGCATGCCAGGGTCGCGCGATGGTGATCAGCATGCCAGGGTCGCGCGATGGTGATCAGCATGCCAGGGTCGCGCGATGGTGATCAGCATGCCAGGGTCGCGCGATGGTGATCAGCATGCCAGGGTCGCGCGATGGTGATCAGCATGCCAGGGTCGCGCGATGGTGATCAGCATGCCAGGGTCGCGCGATGGTGATCAGCATGCCAGGGTCGCGCGATGGTGATCAGCATGCCAGGGTCGCGCGATGGTGATCAGCATGCGCAGGTGGGCGGTCGCGCGATGGCGAGCAGCATCCGCGATGGCGATCAGCCTCCGCAGTTGAGGGTCGCGCGATGGCGATCAGCCTCCGCAGTTGAGGGTCGCGCGATGGCGATCAGCCTCCGCAGTTGAGGGTCGCGCGATGGCGATCAGCCTCCGCAGTTGAGGGTCGCGCGATGGCGATCAGCCTCCGCAGTTGAGGGTCGCGCGATGGCGATCAGCCTCCGCAGTTGAGGGTCGCGCGATGGCGATCCGGAGATCGCCGAGAGACAGGTGATCGCTGGCGAGCTGATGATCGCTGACGAGCAGAAGGCTACGCGTGGAATCCTGTGCAAGAAGAAGAGTCCTTGACCCCGACCTGAACCGAAGTTCTAGATCATGAGGGCGAACGTGGGCGCACAGGAACCAACAGGAACCGCAGGGATGATCATCTTGAAAGCGCCGACGAACAGGAGAGCGCTGAAGAGCGCCTGTGTGTTAACACTGAGCAGGAGCAGGAGAGAACACAGCAGAAGGGCGCGCAGGGAAACCCTGACACGCAAGGGAAGAACCCCCGTGGGGGCAACCCTTTGCCCCGAAGGGATCGTTGTCCGCCGGGAGACTGATGTCCGTCGGAAGACCGCTGTCCGTCGGGAAGACCGTTGTCCGTCGGGAAGACCGTTGCCCGTCGGAAGACGAGATCAGACTGCTGTCCATCTGCACCAAGGCGGAAGATCGAGAAAAAGGAGTTGTAGGCTGCAAACGGAGATCCAAAAAGGCGCCTCAAGCACCCTTATAGGGAGATGGGAGGCCCTTACGACGAGGCAGACGGTGGGCCTACGGCGAGGGAGGCCAACAGCAACCGCAACAGAAGAAACCTCCGAAGAGGAGTCTCTATGAGTGTACTCTCTCGCGAACGAAAGAGAAACACTTCGTGGAAGAGACTGGTCAGCCAGTGACCTAAAAGGAGCAATCCTCCGAAGAGGAGCTCCTGCAGTTGCCCAGCCCCTTGAGCGAAACTGCAGGTGCGACCGCTCAGCACCAAGAGCATAGTCGCACGAAAAAAAGGCAAGAGAAAAACCCCCCAAAAGGGGAAAAACTCAAGCCTGGACAGGAAAAACTTCCCTCGGAAGGAAAGTTACCCGCCCAAGGAGGCAAGCCTCCTGAGAGTTCTAAAATGAACTGGAGAGCTGTCCGTCGACACGGGAGTACTTCCAGTAGAAGGAGACACGCCCCTGACGAAAAAAACAAGGGGGGAGGCAGCAACAGCCGAATCCCCAGGACTCAACCAGACAGCTCACACCGTTGCCATATTACAGAAACGAACTAGATCGGTAACTGTAAAAAAATAAAACAAATAATATTAGTACACATTCATTCCCCAAGGAAGGCTCCGAAGAGGAATCCCGAGGGAAAGGAACAAGAATTACACAACAGGCACGTGCCCTCACAACCACTTACACTCACGGAAGGAGAGCTGTAACCAAAACAGAATTACTGTATAAAAATTATAATTATGTAACTATGTAATTATGTAATTTAAAAAAGAAAGAACGAAAACCCCGAAAGGAATCGTTCTACAAAAAACAACTACAATTAGATTCATAACTAATTGAGACAAACGTACGGCTTAGCAACCCCCCCCACACACGGAAAGGAAGCTACAAGGGCGTAGTAAAACGTAGTAAAAAGGTGAACGACCTCAAGAGAGAGAGAGAGAGAGAGAGAGAGAAAGACATAAGTCAAACTCGATCGCCACCCATAAAATTACGCCGTGGTGGCCTAACTGCCGAGGACTCCACGTAGATATCGTACACTACACACACAAATCTGAAAAGGAAACTTACTTATTTCTATACTCAAATATATATACAAACATGAAAACATGTTTACATATATATTGAGTAAATGAAAAGTAAGCGATTAAGTAAAGACAAAACAAACAATGGCTGCCAAGAGAGGACCAAGACAGAGACGTCTGTCACAGTCCGAGCCAAAAGTGAAAGTGAGTATTCACCTGTGTGTGAGGGGGAGGAGGGGTAGCTAGCTACCACTCCCCTACCCCCCCGCTAACTAGCGCGGGGGTAATACACCCTCGTTAAATTCTAATGGCTCGCCATTTCAGCTACGCTAAAAGGTAACCCTTTGTAAATAGCGTGGTTTGTATTTCGGTTACGGAACAAATATAGTTTTCAACAGGTTATCTTGTGTTTATTATGCATTTCTGACCATTAATCACGTATTTTTGGGAGATTCCCCACCCAAAACCCTGATTTCCCACAGGGATCTCCCCTACTTGTTCTTATGGGAGGTAAGGAAAACTCATGAATGGGTGCTTTCCCCAATATTTATGGTTAGAAATGGATAAAACACATGGCAGCGAGTATGAAAAATATATGGTTCACGTATTTGGCTAGAAATTGAATTATATATTTACCACGAAATATACAAAAGTTGGCTATTTTGGCATTTTACACTATGAATAATGGGGGCTGGGACATACCGTATGGCCTGATCAAATAAAATGTAAACACTATTTTATTTTAGTCCACTGTTTACTTTTGGAAGACTGCTCGTGTGCTACTGCAAATGCAGACGACTGATTGTCTGTTACTGTGAATGCAGTGTTTGCATTTACTTTTGCCAGCTGTTATATATTTTGTATGATGTAATCGTACATACTGTACTATCCTGGCATAACAGTATGAGAATCTACCAATATGACAATTTGATAGAGTTACTGTAGTACAATATTTCTTATGAAGAAAATAAGAAGGACTCCTTGTGTATTAGAACGTACTTTGAACGATTATGATAGAAATATTGGTTTTATTTTATATGAACACAATTTTTTCTCAAAACTTTTAATCAGCACATTTCAATAAATCATTACTAGTTCACTCGTTTAAACCTAGATCCATGGATTGTTGAGTAATGATAACCGAGGTAATCATATTCTAAGTTTGTATAATTGATAATTAATGCCAAAATACTACCCCACAGGGCTAATGCGCGTACCAAACATGTTCCGGTTGCCAGAACGGTTGCAAGTCACTCCGGCCCCTTGTTATTCCGGCCCTAGTCACTCCGGCCGCTAGTTTTTCCGGCTCCGGTTACTCCGGCCTCCCCCGCGTTCGACCCAGGTCACTCCGGCCTCCCTGGCGGCACGCACGTGTGTAAAGTTAGCAATATATATTGTTGGGTTGTTTGTGTGTGTGTGTTTATATATCCATATATGTAATCATACTTGTTTACAACTTTTATTGTACATTTATTATGTCCACGGAGGTTAGGTAAGATAAATAAGAAAAAGAGAGGTCTGGTAAAAGGTGGGTCAAGTCACAGTCACAACAACCTAACATTCTCTCTCTCTCTCTCTCTCTCTCTCTCTCTCTCTCTCTCTCTCTCTCTCTCTCTCTCTCTCTCTCTCTCTCTCATTTCCTCCGTAATAATAAATATTAATAATGATAATAACGAATATGATAGAGGTAAAAATTTTCTACTACTACCACTACTACTACTACTACTACTAGTAGTAGTAGTAGTACGATTGACTACTACTACTACTACGTATACATAGATATTTTAGTATCAGTAGGCTGCCTGATTTTTTTTTTACTTAGATGCAACTTTTGTATACAGAAATATTTTAGTATGAGTAGGCTGCCTGATTTTTTTTTTTTTTTCACTTAGACGCATACCTTTGTATACAGTTAATTTTTCATATCATTTAAACTATTATATCGTACTATATTATTTTATTTTATGTAATGTTAATAGCAATGTATTGAAAAAGTAAAGAGAAGGCCAAACTAATTTGTTACTATATTATCAGAGCTTTGAACAAGGAAGGCGAGTCGAATACATCACGATAAAGCCAGTCAGCACTCCCATGTTGTGGTCGGGGTGTGGTGAGCCTTGTTTGGTTATTTCTGTTATTATATATTCTTTCTAGATTACATAGTATTATGTAGTTATTGCGTATTTGTATGACTATGCTGCGTAATTATTTAATAAAAGAGAGAGCCTATTATTATATATTCTTTCTAGATAACATAGTATAATTAGTGGGCCGGAGTGACTAGGGAGGTAGGCCGGAGTGACTTGGGTTGGGGGCCGCAGTGACTGAGGGCCGGTGTAACTAGGGGCCGGAGTGACTGTAAACCGCCAGAACATAGGAGCAATGAGATAACGTTCAATAGCGTGCAAAGTGAACATACAGCAGAACAAAAACAAATAAATTATGGATTCACTTAAATAACAAGGTACTGTATTTGTAATATGATGAATACTGTTAGGATGGACTCCATTGAATAAGGGATGGAAAGTTCCCTTTTCTATGCATTTTGAAGTCCTGGCAAACAAATGTTAAGTATTTTCACCATGTTTCATTACTATTACTGTACTCAGTTTAGATTATGGAGACTTTTTTAATAACAATGACTATTTTATGGTGACGACTGGTGGAAACAACAAATTTAAAAACATCAATTTAAATAACATACAATTAGGCTAGTATATGGTATAATTCAAGAAGTTTCGAATGTAATTGATGAAGATAACTAGCGCAAAACCATAGGTTTCCAGTTCTGGTCATCAATCCACCATAATTCAGAAACTATCAGTTTACGCCAGAAATGATAATAAAAATGTTTAAGACACCTGTAATTACACAATATTCCTGTTTTTTAAGCTGTAAAAGAAATAGCTTTAATATAAAGATTTACATAAATATTTTGGGGATAATCAGTATTTTTCAAATTTTTTATATACAGTATTAAAATTCACGAATAAAAAAAAACATTTAAAAAAGGGGAGTACTTGTATAATGACGGACAGGAACACCACCTTACCTTAACTTCCCCACCTATCCTAATGTACAAGCTGTGTCCTTAACTATTAACCTAAGGGGGGGGGGGGGGGTAACGGCCGCTTCTGACCCCCTCAGACTAACCCATTCTTAGTGATAGGGTTGAAAAATGTTATTTTCATTAGTAAAATAAATTTTTGAATATACTTACCCGATAATCATGTAGCTGTCAACTCTGTTGCCCGACAGAATTCTATGGAGGGATACGCCAGCTATCACAATACTAGAAGGGGGTGTTCTTACCAGCGCCACCTGTGGCCAGGTACTCAAGTACTTCTTGTTGACACCTCCTCAATTATTCCTCGGTCCCACTGGTTCTCTATGGGGAGGAAGGGAGGGTCAATTAAATCATGATTATCGGGTAAGTATATTCAAAAATTTATTTTACTAATGAAAATAACATTTTTCAATATTAAACTTACCCGATAATCATGTAGCTGATTCACACCCAGGGGGGTGGGTGAAAACCAGTGTACAAGATTAAAGGATAGCTAAGTATCCCATATTTCATATAACAGTTATCTCAAATAACAATGAAATAATAAGTACCTGGTAAGGAAGTCGAATTGAACCGTTACTCTGTCTCTTTTTTAAGTTCGTCTTCCTTACTGAGCGCAGCGTTCCTCTTGGAGGCTGAATCAACCCAAAGGTGCTAAAGTATACAGGGCTGCAACCCATACTAAAGGACCTCATCACAACCTTTAACCTCGGCGCTTCTCAAGAAAGAATTGACCACCCGCCAAATCAACAAGGATGTGGAAGGCTTCTTAGCCGACCGAACAACCCATAAAAAGTATTCAAGAGAAAGGTTAAAAAGTTATGGAATTATGGGAATGTAGTGGCTGAGCCCTCGCCTACTACTGCATTCGTTGCTACGAATGGACCCAGGGTGTAGCAGTACTCGTAAAGAGACTGGACATCTTTGAGATAGAATGATGCGAACACTGACTTGCTTCTCCAATAGGTTGCATCCATAACACTCTGCAGAGAACGGTTCTGTTTGAAGGCCACTGAAGTAGCCACAGCTCTCACTTCATGTGTCCTTACCTTCAGCAAAGCAAGGTCTTCTTCCTTCAGATGAGAATTTGCTTCTCTAATCAGAAGCCTGATGTAGTAAGAAACTGAGTTCTTAGACATTGGTAGAGAAGGCTTCTTGATAACACACCATAAGGCTTCTGATTGTCCTCGTAATGGTTTTGACCTTCTTAAATAGTACTTAAGAGCTCTAACAGGGCAAAGTACTCTCTCTAGTTCGTTCCCCACCATGTTGGACAGGCTTGGGATCTCGAACGACTTAGGGCAAGGACGGGAAGGAAGCTCGTTTTAGCCAAAAAAACCGAGCCGCAAGGAACATGTAGCCGTTTCAGATGTGAAACCTATGTTCCTGCTGAAGGCGTGGATCTCACTTACTCTTTTACCTGTTGCTAAGCACACGAGGAAAAGAGTTTCTAATGTGAGGTCCTTAAAAGAGGCTGATTGGAACGGTTCAAATCCTGATGACATTAGGAACCTTAGGACCACGTCTAGATTCCAGCCTGGAGTGGACAACCGACGTTCCTTTGAGGTTTCAAAAGACCTAAGGAGGTCCTGTAGATCTTTGTTGGAGGAAAGATCCAAGCCTCTGTGGCGGAAAACCGCTGCCAACATACTTCTGTAACCCTTGATCGTAGGAGCTGATAGGGATTTTACGTTCCTTAGATGTAACAGGAAGTCAGCAATCTGGGTTACAGTGGTACTGGTTGAGGAAAACTGCATTGGCCTTGCACCAGCTTCGGAAGACTTCCCATTAAGACTGATAGACTCTGAGAGTGGATGTCGTCCTTGCTCTGGCAATCGTTCTGGCTGCCTCCTTCGAAAAGCCTCTAGTTCTTGAGAGACTTTCGATAGTCTGAAGGCAGTCAGACGAAGAGCGTGGAGGTTTGGGTGTACCTTCTTTACGTGAGGTTGACGCAGAAGGTCCACGTTAGGAGGAAGAGTCCTGGGAACGTCGACCAGCCATTGCAGTACCTCGGTGAACCCTTCTCTCGCGGGTCAGAGGGGAGCAACCAACGTCAACCGTGTCCCTTTGTGAGAGGCGAACTTCTGAAGTACCCTGTTGACAATCTTGAACGGCGGGAATGCATACAGGTTGAGATGGGACCAATCCAGCAGAAAGGCATCCACGCGAACTGCTGCTGGGTCTGGAATCGGAGAACAATACAAGAGGAGCTTCTTGGTCATCGAGGTAGCGAATAGAACTATGGTTGGCAGACCCCACAGGGCCCAAAGTCTGCTGCAAACATTCTTGTGAAGGGTCCACTCTGTGGGGAAGACCTGACCCTTACGGCTGAGGCGATCTGCCATGACATTCATATCGCCCTGAATGAGCCTCGTTACCAGCGTGAGCTTTCGATCTTTGACCAAATGAGGAGGTCCCTTGCGATCTTGAACAACTTCCTCGAATGAGTCCCTCTCTGCTTGGAGATGTAAGCCAAGGCTGTGGTGTAGTCGGAGTTCACCTCCACCACCTTGTTAAGCTGGAGGGACTTGAAGTTTATCAAGGCCAGATGAACTGCCAACAACTCCTTGCAATAGATGTGAAGTGTCCTTTGCTCCCGATTCCATGTTCCCGAGCATTCCTGTCCGTCCAGTGTCGCACCCCAGCCCGTGTCCGATGCGTCCGAGAAGAGACGGTGGTCGGGGGTCTGAACAGCCAAAGGTAGACCTTCCTTGAGAAGAATGCTGTTCTTCCACCACGTTAGAGTAGACCTCATCTCTTCGGAAACAGGAACTGAGCCCGTCTCTAGCGTCATGTCCTTTATCCAGTGAGCAGCTAGATGATACTGAAGGGGGCGGAGGTGGAGTCTCCCTAACTCGATGAACAGGGCCAGCGATGAAAGTGTCCCTGTTAGACTCATCCCCTGCCTGACTAAGCATCGGTTCCTTCTCAGCATGCTCTGGATGCATTCTAGGGCTTGGAAGATCCTTGGGGCCGACGGACAAGTCCGAAAGCTCGACTCTGAAGATCCATACCCAAGGAAACAATGGTCTGGGATGGAACGAGCTGAGACTCCTCAAAATTGACCAGGAGGCCCAGTTTCTTGGTCAGATCCATAGTCCATTTGAAAATCTCCAGACAGCGACGACTTGTGGGAGCTCTTAAAAGCCAGTCGTCTGACGGAGCCGGACACAAGGTCATGATACTGCTGCACAGTCTGTAAACTGACAATCATGGGCAAGCGAGGAAGTACAGTGACAACCCGAATCTGTCTAGACTATCTGGGTCGTACAGACAACTCCTTAACGGGTTGCTGAGGTTGCCGCACTGCGTCACAACAAGTCCCTTCTGTTGGTTGTTGAACGTCTTCCCCGTGACACATTGACTTCGTAAACAAAAATCCTCTAACAAGGACTAAGCTTGGACTGCATGTCATGCAACACAGCTCAAGGTCTATGGGAGCAGGTGTGGTAACAGACGGGATTAGCGGCTGAAGTGGAACCATTACCTTCCCTGTAAGCATGTTATGCTTAAATAAAAGTCCATAAGAGGTTATGCAGCTAAAGGCTCCCTCCAAATGACAGAGTCCTCAAGGGAATATCAGAAGGAGGGAGAAAAGAACTTTCTCATCTACAGGGACCTTATCCTAGAAAAGCTAAGTTCTCTGAGTGAGGGTTCACTGGTGCAAAAGCAGCAGACTAGAAGGCAACGTTATGAAACTGCTTGACAGTCTAGTGAGTTGGCAACAACCCAAGATATGTTGAGAAGCATGCGGTAAGGTATGCAGAGCATGATGAATGCAGAGTATGCTGTATGCAGAGCATGCTGTATGTAGAGCATGTGTTGTATGCAGAGCATGCTGAATGCAGAGCATGCTGAATGCTGAGCATGTAGTAAGCAGAGCCTGCTGTAAGGAAAGCAGAGCGTGTGCATGGCGTTTAACATTCCTCAGAAATTCCATGACCAGTGCTAGAGTGCTTTATGCATGCTTGCATGGGGTTTAAAAAATCAACATAATGTTTACCTTACATTCATAACTCATGATTCATATTTTTGCCATGGTTTGAAAATGGAGGTAAGGTATGCTGAACAGCAGAGTCAGAACGAGCTGGAACAACAACAGTGGAAGGTGCAGAAAGTTCCTGTTCCTGTGGTATGAGTGGAGCGTGAAGAGACTGAGGTTGCGCAGAACAAGGTAAAGTTCCCGCAAGCAGAGGTGTCTGAGGCGCAGGATCAGGGTGCACGGGTTGAGCTCGGTGCAGCAGCTGAGGAGACTGACTCACAGGTGGAAGAGGTTGTACCTCCACCGAGAGTTGCACCACCGGTGGAGCAGCCAGGGGAGGAGGAGGAAGAGTGGGGTAATCCTCCTGATCCCAAACCGAAGGTTGCCTTAAAGAAGGCTGAGGCTGAACAACACTGGGAACAGCGAACACAGAAAGAGGTTCAACATCGTACGCCTGGCAGATGGTGCTGCGACTGGGTGCAGCGAGTGCAGGCGGGTTGAGCACAGGCTGAACGGGTGCAGGGGAGGTGCAACACTCTCAGCCCGACACTCACACAACAGGTCCGAAAGCTGTGCTTGCATGGACTGTAGTAGAGTCCACAACATCGTACGCCTGGCAGATGGTGCTGCGACTGGGTGCAGCGAGTGCAGGCGGGTTGAGCACAGGCTGAAAGGGTGCAGGTGGAGGTGCAACACTCTCAGCCCGACACTCACGCAACAGGTCCGAAAGCTGTGCTTGCATGGACTGTAGTAGAGTCCACAACATCGTACGCCTGGCAGATGGTGTTGCGACTGGGTGCAGCGAGTGCAGGCGGGTGCAGCACAGGCTGAACGGGTGCAGCCGGTTGGTGCACCACCGGTGCAGGCGGGTGCAGCACAGGCTGAACGGGTGCAGGCGGTTGGTGCACCACCGGTGCAGGAGGAGGAGGAGGTGCAACACTCTCAGCACGACACTCACGCATCAGGTCCGAAAGCTGTGCTTGCATGAACTGTAGTAGAGTCCACAACATCGTACGCCTGGCAGGTGGTACTGCGATCAGGCGGAGCGAGCATAGGGGGGGGGAGTGTAGGAGCACTCTCAGCCCGACAAACTGATGACTGAGGAGAGTCAGAGCTAACCCAATGACTGCATCCGGGTTGTTGAACTTTACTTCGTACGTCTGGCATAGGTCTGGACTTTACGTTTAAGAGGTCTTGAGACCTGAGACCAGCGTAACTCTGCCTTTATTTTCTCCTCTAAATCTCTTCTGCAGACGAGCAAAATAAGGGCTCAATCGTCTGCGGGTGGGAGTGACGGTCTCTGTAAGACACGCCCACAACCACCGAGGATACTTCTGTGCGCCGATCAAGGCCTGCCGAACCCTTTAATCCTTCGACATTGCTTCTCCCCTGGGCTTGGGAGCTTGCAAGAGGTCCCGGACTGGGAGGACGACTGGCGCGCACAAAAGTACCCTCACGCATAACACTGACATACTTTGCACTAATCACTTATCACTTTGATTTCTGTTTGCACTTATTTCACTGAACTCGAAACTTTAAGTGGTTTGTACCTGAAACACGCAATTCTATCCTTCTCAAAAGTTAGTAATTGCGAAAACAGAATTACAATGTAACAGAAAAATCTAATGAAAGAAAATTCAGTGGCTGGAAAGAGACTAAACACTAGATCACTCTAGAAACGTTTAGTTTCTTCCCCTAAAGAGACTAGGGATAAGAGCAAAACGATAACGACGTTACTCGTACGCCTGGCAGGCTTGAGGGAAACGTTTATCCTCTTTCTCCCTCCGTCTCTATCTCTCTCTCTCTCTCTCTTGACTTAGAACCTGAGAGAAGAGCCCAATCATATATATCGTTAAAACATATTATTGTTAAAGGAAAAAACTGAAATATTTCCCAAAAAGAAAAGTTCCTTATTAGGATCAAAACCATTAAGTTAAGAAAGAATGAACAAAACGCTAGACACGGTTACTCTTACTGCAATGTGAAACCGTGAACATTCTTTCTCTATCGTAACGATAGAGTGCAAGTTGAACGTTCTGAACGTCAACAACTGCAGAGACAAAACAAAACGTTAGTTCAACTTTGAAAAAGTACGAGACTATCAAAGAAATTCTTTCAAAGACCTTAAAATAGCATAATATGTTAACAGGTAAAACCGAAATGACGGGCTCACGATAATTAACTTCGGTACCAAGAAAAGACCGCCTACTATTAGGAAGGTCGAATATAAACAAATATAAAAATTAATTTTAATAAGTTTATAATAAAAGGAAGTTAATCGAAGAGGCCTATAAGAGGCGGAGAGATATAAAATAAATCTATAACTTTTGTTAAGCAAAATTAAGAAAGAGAGTCTATACTCTCTTAGACACCAACACTTCCGTCTAAGGGAAGGGTCGGCCATTGAAAAGTGAACGAGAGTTCATACTCTCTCGTCACCAAAATTAATCAAATTAATGCCAAAAGCTAACTAAGCTAATATAGAAGTTTCCAGTAAAGCGACAGCCGAAATCAAAGAGAAATACTTCACCAAAGTCGTGAAAATACTCCAAGAACATAAGCGTATCCCAGAACGTCTTGTCAGAAGCACGACAGAGGAATAATTGAGGAGGTGTCAACAAGAAGTACTTGAGTACCTGGCCACAGGTGGCGCTGGTAAGAACACCCCCTTCTAGTATTGTGATAGCTGGCGTATCCCTCCATAGAATTCTGTCGGGCAACAGAGTTGACAGCTACATGATTATCGGGTAAGTTTAATATTGAAAATAAGGGTGTAATGAGCATGGCCGTCATCATACATACACGCCAAGGGAGCCTTTGTATATCAGCGGCCATTTCCTCCTGTGTGCATTGAAAATGGACACTGACATAAACTTACCCACCTAACCTAACCTATAGCCAAGTTCTTGCCTACTTACCTAATGGGGGGGGGGCTAACGGCCTGTTGCGACCCCCTTAGACTGCCATATTCATAATTGCCCGTCATCAGACATACACCAGAGCCTTTGTATATCAGCGGCCAGTTCCTCATGCGTTGATTAAAAATGGAGATTAACTAACCTGGAGCCTTTGTAGGGTGACGGCCAGATCCCGTAGAAAACGGGAATATTCTGAACTGTGGCCGTCGTTCTAAAAACGATTTTGGCGGGAGAAGCTAACTTTAAAAACCCACCTAACCTATGCTAAAAGCCGTGTCCTTACCCAGGGAGGCTTTGCCCCCCCGGACCTCCCCCCTTACACAACAGTTTCCTTACCTACAAGTACGACGGGAGAAGCTAACTTAAAAACCGACCTAACCTATGCTAAAAGCCGTGTCCTTACACAGGGGGCTGCGCCGCCCCCCCCCCCCCCCCCCGGGCCCCCCCTTACACAACATATTCAAGATCTATAGACCATTTCCAAACGTTTTTATTCTATACAAGATAACAGTCGGGGCGATAATAAGCAAATTAAGACGCTTGGCCGTAGCGCTACAAACTACCCACTAACCTAAACTTTCCTTCCTAACCTAACCTGGAAGCCGTGTCCTTGCCTACGTACCTATCGTGCGGGGGGGGGGGGGATCCCCCTTACGATGCCGTATTCTAACTTAGCCATAACACATACAGGTGGCTGCTATCATACATACACCCTCATACACAAACGTATTTCCTTGTTTAATCTCTTCATAAAACTTGGAAAATACGTAAAAACTACTATTAACGTCATCACGACATTGTGATAGAGTAAAATGAAACCAAAAGGGTACATTACATGATAGCCTCATGTATGATCTTATTTCACGTACTGTAAATTACAGCAAGCTGTAATTATGCAACAATATGCTTACCTTTATTCCCGGTAAACGTAAAAGGGATAAAGTAGACATTTTCTGTTATATAACTTGATACTTATATCGAAAAGTTGATATGTAACCCGGCTTGAAATTTTAGACAGTCAAGTAACAGTAGTAGTAATGTTGTGATCTGGAACTGTTCATTCCATGTAGCGGCTCCTTCTATACTCCTATTTGGTTCATGTTCCTTATTCATAGTTTTAATAGATTATAAGATATAATTTCTTATTGCTTATCTATTTTCTTAGAGTATTGCGAAATTCTATTGTAAAATTAAAGATGAAAAAGTAACAATTTGATAAAAAGAAGATTTGTCTCCCCTTTTCTATAACAGATGTTTAAAAATATGATATTCATAACAATTTAGTTCGAACTGTAAACAGGGGTAATATAAGTACCTAACTGCTTATGTATATTGGCTTCGAACTACCCAATTGCATAATATTATCAGTTTTGATTTAATTCCACTGTTATAAAATTAATGAAAAATAGTATTATTATAGGTTTTCCTTAGTATGTTGGTCAGGGCACCAGCCACCCGTTGAGATACTACCGCTAGAGAGTTATTGGGTCATTTGACTAGCCAGACAGTTCTACATTGGATCCCTTTCTCTGGTTACGGCTCATTTTTTATTGCTTATGCATACATTGAATAGTTTAGCTTGTAATAACAATCTCTTTATTGACATCAGTTTAAATTCGTGTACCTGGTTAAATCCTACTACTGTTTCTTTGGAAACATGGTGGAAAGAATAGCTCTGAACCCAGTATATTCAAATAACCCTCAACTGCTAGTTACAAGTTGTACAGTAGTAAAACTGAAAATACACTAATCTTGTTTAGATCATGAATAAATACAAAAACTGTCAAGTATAATTTAATTAATGACATTAAAGACACATCACAATCCGTTCAGAATAAATATTCATCACGGATAATTATATCTTTTGATTAAGTAATCTTTTAGACTATATAAAAGCCGATAGTTTAGATATCTGTCCATTTGTCCAAATGAATAAGATCGTATAGGCCTACACTTTACTTACATGTGCCTTGCAGTATAATTTACCTTGCAATTAGTATTGTAAGCAGCTCTTCTAGGAGAACAACACTCCAACATCAAACCATTATTCTCTAGTCTTTTGCCATAGCCTCTGTACCATAGTCTTTCCCTTTCTTGGATTAGAGTTCTCTTGCTTGAGGGTACGCTCGGTTTCGCTGTTTTATCTTATTCCTCTTCATCTTGTTTTTTTTTTTATTTAATTTTTTTTTTGTATCTACGAAGGATCCAATTTAATGTTGTTACTGTTCTTAAAATATGTTATTCTCATTGTTTATTACTTCTCTTTTAGTATATTTTCTTGTTTCCTTTCCTCACTGAGCTATTTATTCCCTGTTGGAGCCCTTGGGCTTATAGCATCTTGCTTTTTCGACTAGGATTATAGCTTAGTTTGTGATAATAATAATAATAATAATAATAATAATAATAATAATAATAATAATAATAATAATAATAATAATAATATCCTCTGTCACTCAAATAAAATCCTTGTAGCCTGTTACAAATTTGATCACATTTTCATGCGAAATCTTTATTCAATTAAATAACAAATCAGTAGAATTACTTTCTCGTTGTCAGAATGATTTTACAATGTAGATTTGACAATTTATGGGTTGTAGTGGCCTGATTGGTAACGTCTCTGCATGGTGTTTGCCAGTCGGGGATTCGAGTCCCGCTCAGTCTCGTTAGTGCCATTAGTGTCTGCAACCTTACCATCCTTGTGAGCTGAGGTTGGGGGGTTTGGGGGAGCCTATAGGTCTATCTGTTCAGTCATTAGCAGCCATTGCGTGGCCTCCCTGGTCCTAGCTTGGGTGGAGAGGCGGCTTGGGCGCTGATAATATGATATATGGTCAGTCTCTAGGGCATTGTCCAGCTTGATAGGGCGATGTCACTGTCCCTTGCCTCTGGCATTCATGACCGGCCTTTAAACCTGTATGATACTCTAAATACCCAAGAATGTATAAGATAAATAAGCCTATGAGCTGAGACAGAAAATATGTTACATCAGATACTTAATAGCAAACTGTGTCATTCAACTATATCTTATGATAAAGGACAAGACAAATAGAACATGAATATCATGAAATAAAAATAAAGATAATTTCTCGAATGACATTTCTACATTATTCTGGAAGTTTTATTCCCGCTGTGACCAAGTTGTGGAATGATCTTCCTTATCGGGTAGTTGAATCAGTAGAACTTCAAAAGTTCAAACTTGTAGCAAATGTTTTTATATTGAACAGGCTGACATAAGTATTTTCATAGTTTATATAGGACATATCTGTTTTGACGTTGTTACTGGTTTTAGAATGATTTATTGTTAATTTGTTCTCATCATTTTTTTTATTTCCTTATTTCCTTTCCTCACTGGACTGTTTTTCCCTATTGGAGCCCTGGGTTTATAGCATCTTGCTTTTCCAACTGGGGTTGTAGCTTGGCTAATAATAATAATAATAATAATAATAATAATAATAATAATAATAATAATAATAATAATAATAATAATAATAATAATAATAATAATAATAATAGTTGGAAGTGAAGAAAAAATGAAACATAAAAAAATTGTGAAAAATATATGCCAATTACCGTAACTAATCCACAAGGAAATTCATCAATTTTTAACTTATCGTAGCAGGAAATTATGAGCCTGGTATACAGTAGTCCTCAATAATGTATGCTAGCTAAATGTGGCGCGGCATCCCCGTAGAATTTTAAACCTTCCTTTCTGTGTATTTTAATTCGTTTAGTTTGTATTTTCTCTGTATTTTCCTAAAATAATTAATAACTAGATTTTTTTTCGTATATAATTTATGCAAGAAGACCATTTTATATAACTATTCAGTGATGCATATATAAGTTCAGATTCTCATTACATTTGACTGGAAGTTAATTTCACGAATCTTAACACTAATCATTGTATTTGCAAAAGCATTAGCAAATTTGTAAAAAAGAATAAGCACTGTTTAGTAGCATCGTATTGTTGTGGTTATGAAGCTTTCCGGAAATATACCTATATATATATATATATATATATATATATATCATTTAGTTACCGCGAATGTAATTTCAGAATCTCGTTATTTGACTGGAAGTTAATTTCACGAATCATAGCACTAATCTTTGTATCCGCAAAACCATTAGTAATTTTGCTAAAAGAATAATAAGCACTGCTTAATAGCATCATTTTTTTTTTTTTTTTTGTGGTTATAAAGCTAACCGGAGATATAAAGTAAACAATTGTTTGTTTTCGCCAATATTAAAAACAAAATAATCTCGCCGATGACAAAATATTACAACACTACATTTGCACCAGCGCCTGTGAGAGAGTCGAGAGAAGCCATGTATTTTCTTCAGACAAATCTAAAGAAAGACTACAAGAAGTACAGACTGATCCTAAATGCTTGTACAAACATTAATTTTTTTTTCCTCGCTTTGTGCAAACATCTCTCTCTCTCTCTCTCTCTCTCTCTCTCTCTCTCTCTCTCTCTCTCTCTCACACAGGATCTAAGACTAGCTTCTAATTTCGTTGAAACCACGAGAGAGAGAGAGAGAGAGAGAGAGAGAGAGAGAGAGAGAGAGAGAGTGACCTAGATATCATGTGCTCGTTACAAGAGATCAACAAAGCACACAGCAGTAATGTTTGGTTTTCTTATTGTTGAAAAAGTTCCTAGGGATAAATAAACTCTCTCTCTCTCTCTCTCTCTCTCTCTCTCTCTCTCTCTCTCTCTCTCTCTCTCTATAATATCCTTATTGACTTGTTAAAATATTGACTTTGCATTTATGAGAAACTCAAATATATTTTCACACGATGGCTGTATTTCAATTTTAATAAATTAATAAACATTTTGATAGATGTCAACAGATGTTTTCTATAGAAAAAATATATTTGATTATTCTTTTAATGATTGATACAATATGAGTAGGCCTATCACTATAACATACGAATATCTTTTTTATTTACCTTAATTTCGTACTTCATTTTGTCGTATACATTCCAAGACATTCAACATTCCACAAAGCATATTGCTCGTTAATATCAAATCCACATTATCGAAGCACTTTGAGAAAAATCAAGTCTTCGGTTTCTTCTTGAAGGCCTTAATATCTTCTATCTTTCTGATGTCTAGTGAGAGATTATTGTACGGAGAGAAAGATAATGAATGTACTTTTCGTCTTTTAGTGACTTAATGTTAACTGGAGAGTACTACTAATTGAATAAAAAGGGCAACAGCTCGGTAATAGCCTTGTTTGGGTGTTGAGTTCGGTAACAGCTGTAGGGTAGTTGTTACGTTATTATAGGTAATATGGCTACAAATTCACTTATTATTATTATTATTATTATTATTATTATTATTATTATTATTATTATTATTATTATTATTATTATTATTATTATTATTAGCCAAGCTACAGCCCTGGTTCGAGAAGCAGGAGGCTATGGGCCTAAGGTCTCCAACAGGGAAAAACAGCCAAGCGAGGAAAGGAAATACGGTTACAGCAAATGAACTAAATAAAAATCATTGATAAAAGTACAACTCTTCTAAGATAATTAACAACGTAAAAATAGACCAGTCATACATAAACAGTAGAACGAGATTTCTATCAACATTTCAAAAAATAAAACAAATGAAAGGAGTCATGCGTGGGTAAGGAATTTCTTTCACGGATGTCTCCTTTCCGTTTTATTGCCTACTTCACTCACTTTAAGGGCTGTTTTCCTGGTCCTATCGCACAGAAATCCTACGCTCTAGAGGGCCTACAAAATTTGTTTGTCGTATACATTCTGAAGGTATTTAGAGAGCTTATATCTATAGACCTTGTAGAGTATCACACAGCGAACTACACTTTAATTGTCAAATCCGCATTATCGAAGGACTTAGAAAACATAGAAAGTCTTTAACCTCGTCTTGAGAGTCTATAGAAACTTCAGTCTTTAGGTTGTATAGTGAGAGCTTGTATAGAATTTACAGTTGAGTTTACAGTGTTGCCATTCATGCAATAATTATCGGCCATGTACGATTATTTTGGGTCCGGCACGATGTACGATACATACCTTAGGTATATGCAATGTATGTGTTTGTGTGTGTTTAATTAAACAATTATACTAAAAATTTTTGAAATAAGTCAATTATGTAAGTCCCTAATAATTATATTGAAACTGTGTACGATAATAGTGGTTGAAAAACGACAATTTTAAGACTCATGTACGATAATCCAGATGAAATAATCTGTCAACCCTGGGACTACAAAAGCTTCAAATTTTCTGTAAGTATTCTCGTGTCGATGTATTGATTTCATAATTAGGATAAAAGGAATAAAAAGAGAGAGTCGAAGAGGGGGTTGGAACGAAGGAGAGGAAGGAAAGGTAATAT
This sequence comes from Palaemon carinicauda, assembly GCF_036898095.1. Classification (NCBI taxonomy): domain Eukaryota; kingdom Metazoa; phylum Arthropoda; class Malacostraca; order Decapoda; family Palaemonidae; genus Palaemon; species Palaemon carinicauda. The sequence goes on along the minus strand of NC_090733.1, from coordinate 137,131,352 downwards.
CTTTTCCCTATATAAGGTTTCTGTGTTGACTTTTTTTTGGCATGGCTTAAATGTGACAAAAACATTATATTCTATCCGTGCACTCCCTGACTTTTACGAATCCTTTGACTAGTTTTATTATTATTATTATTATTATTATTATTATTATTATTATTATTATTATTATTATTATTATTATTATTATTATTATTATTATTATTATTATTATTATTATTATCGAAACCAACACGGTACTTCAATTGGGAGATTTCTCGAACCTAGATTTCGAACCTGCTGGTAGGTCGTCTCGAACCAATGTACTCAATGTACATTATTACTGCCAATCATATTTTCCATAATGATATATAGTTTAAAATTGTTTACCTTACTGTTTGAGGAAGGTAAACACATTACCTTATCTTTAATTATGTACTCCATTACTTAAGATTAGCTGATGACTTTAAGTGTATGTTTATACGTACGTATTGTACACAGAAGGTATCCATGTTCGACATTCCCTTATCAAATTTCCATATGTCCACAGACTCACGGTGAACGTCACATTCCGTATAAACTGAAGCCTTATGGCGACAGTGAGCAAATAATCTTATTAGCAATGTGGTTAGGATTCAGTGGAAGGAGATGGCGGATCTAGCACGCCGGGTATTGGGGACTTCCGGTGATTTCGTAACCCGCAAGGAAGTTTATTTTCATCCGTTGTGTATTATTTTGTAATGCTTTGAGATTTTTAGAATGTTTCCATATGAATGAGAAGCTGTAAGAACCAACTTCCTAGTGTACAGTAGTGAGAATTGTATATAGCCTACAGGTAGGCTATCTATACAGGTAGGCTACAGCCTACACGGCCCCGTTACTCTTCTTCTGCATTGGACGTTTGAGTCTCTCTAGGTCTGGTGCTACAAATGACCTTCAAATTATGAAGTCATTGGATTGGTGAGCTAGACATATCTATTCGAATGATGTCAGAATAGAGGAGATTTAGTTAAAACCATTTATACAACGAGAAGTTTTTTCGTTTTATATTGAGCATTAAATAACATGGATTATAACCAGCCATTGAGAGTTCCTTCCGTGTTTTAATTCATTTCATTGGAAGATATCTGCATCTAGTTTAATCCATACTCTATTATATAACCCTGCATTAAAGGTATTGCTTACTTTTCATTAAACCGCTTACTGCCTCTAGTAACAGCCGGAGTAAATTGAATAAACAATCTATATGTCTAGACTATGCCATTAGGTAGCAGAACCGATACAGACTCTGATAAGTAGGGCGCTCACCTAATAACATTTTACTAACCGGAAGAGTTTTCTTATGAATGTATATAGCATATCTGATTACAAAAAAAAAAAAAAAATATATATATATATATATATATATATATATATATATATATATATATATATATATATATATATATATATATATATATATATATATATATATATATAGTTCATTATTATTATCTTGACCAGTCATACTGATAAGAAGTAAATGTTTCCTCTTCACGGATGTAATATTTCTATTTTTAGTTTCATATCTTGGGTAGTGCCATAGCCTCTGTACCATGGTCTTCCACTGACTTGGGGTTAGAGTTCTCTTGATTGGGGGTACACTCGGGCACGCTATTCTATCTAATTTTTCTCTTTCTTGTTTTGTTAAAGCTTTTATAGTTTATATAGGAAATATTTATTTTAATGTTGTTGCTATTATTGAAATATTTTATTTTTCCTTTTTTCCTTTCCTCACTGAGTTATTTTCCCTGTTGGGGCCCCTGGACTTATAGCATCCTGCTTTTCCAACTAAGGTTGTAGCTTAGCAAGTAATAATAATAATAATAATAATAATAATAATAATAATAATAATAATAATAATAATAATAATAATAATCTACCATGGAATTAATTTCACATTCACGAGTTTCTCATGTATGTGCTACTTCTTTTTAAGTGATTTGATTATGTGTCTTAATAATATGATAAGAATAATAATGATTGACTTTTGAAAACCATTGTATTAATGATTCGATTTTTAAATTAACGCGGATTTGCGAAATCTAGGATTGGTTAGCCTATAATTTTACCCCCAGAAATTGAACTCATTAATTATTAATTGTCAGATTATGTCTCATTAGATTATTAAGAAATGAAAACCTAATCGACTATTTGATTACCAGAAATTGAGATTATTTAAACAGACTAAAAGTAATTTAATGAGACTAAAATAATGATTTGTCTCAACATTATTACGCAGGATTATACTTCTTGTATTCAATCCCAGGAAACCAGGGCACTCATGGGTTATTTTCAAAGGTGACTTCTCGTATAAGATAGGAAGAAAAAGACGGAACCTTACCAACTCTCTCTCTCTCTCTCTCTCTCTCTCTCTCTCTCTGTCTCTCTCTCTCTCTCTCTCTCTCTCGGTGGAGAGATGCAACATTGGCAATCCCGAAACCGACGAAAATGCCATCATTCTGTTTCCCAGATTAAAGGGAGCTTTTTGCTAACCGGGAGGTAAGCTCCGTTTCATTCTGGCTGGGTTTTCTTCAAAGTGCAGATCCGTCGTGTGTTTTAAATTCTAATTGGGGATTTCCGGTGGTTATGACCGATAAACAATTTCTCTCTCTCTCTCTCTCTCTCTCTCTCTCTCTCTCTCTCTCTCTCAGTTGTAACTTATGTTCTAAGGCTTTAGTAAGGCTCCAAATTTGATACATAAGTTAATACTTGTAGGACCATCTAATTAAATCATTTTCTTTTTAGACAGTGGCATTTTAATTTTCATAACCTCATTTTGTTTGATAAAAGTTCTCCATCCCACGATTATCCTTCTTTTAAATGTGGTCTCATGTCCTGAGGAAACACTTATGGTCTGTCCTAAGTATTTTTATTCATTAACAACCTCTAGAGGTTAGTCTATAACCCTTATATGTTGTCTCTACATTTTCATTTAGCTTTATCTTAGTTTTACTCATATTAATTTTCAGTCCTACATTTCTGCTTTCTCTATTCAAACCTTCTATCATCTTTTGCAATTTCCCCCAAGATTTATAAAGCAGAATTATGGCATTTGCAAATAAAAAGTTGTTATGGTATTCCTTATCAATGTTAATTGCTACAGTTTCGCTAATCTAAATTTGTAAAAGCTTCTAAGCATGCCATGAATAATTTAAGAGAGATGAGGTCTCCCTGTCTAACTCCTTTCTCAATTGGAATTTTCTCACCATCTCTATGTTGTTTTAGGATTGCTGTAATTCCTACATAGATATCTTCAAGTGTTTTATCATAAGATTCATCTATTCTTTGTCTTAGAAGGGCTTTCATTACTGCTGAGTTTTTGACGGAATCAAAAGCTTTCTCGTAGTCTGGTAATGCCATTACCTTATCCTTACCTTATTGCCTTATTCTATGTTTGGGTTCCCCCAGGTCCCTCAGTGTGAGGCACCTCGTATATCCACCAGAGAGTTGCTAATGCATCTTCCGGTGTATTTTGCATCTTCCAGTCTTGGATGGTCTGGGATGCATCTTAGGTATTTATCGAGCTTATGCTTAAACACATCTACGCTCACTCCTGATATGTTTCTTAGATGAGCTTTTTTGACATAATTTATAGATTTTTTCCATTAGTTAGTTATATACATGGATATAGTCAGTTGCTGAATACCCGCTTCTAAAGCCTGCCTGCTCTCTTGGTTGATTCAAGTCTAGCCTACTTTCTATTTGGCCTTATGCATTTTGTGAATATTTTATATATTACTGTGAGTAAACTTATTGGGCGGTGTTTTTTTCGGATCTTTTGTGTCTCCCGCTTTTGTGAATTAGTATAATGATAAAGTTTTTTCCAAGCTTGGGTATAGTACATTCATGTAGACACAGCTTGGAATAAAGACTATGTATATATATATATATATATATATACATATATATATATATATATATATATGTATATATATATATATATATATATATTCAAATAAGCCATATATTTTTGATACATTAATGTCTGGATTCTCTTAACGACCTCAGGATCAGAACCCCAGGCGAAATCACACAAAGAGAAGAGCTTGTGACCGGCCGGGAATCGAACCGCGGTCCGGCAAGCTTGTATAGACAGTGACTACCACTTGCCGGACCGCGGTTCGATTCCCGGCCGGTCACAAGCTCTTGTCTTTGTGTGATTTCGCCTGGGGTTCTGATCCCGAGGTCGTTAAGAGAATCCAGACATTAATATATAAAAAATATATGGCTTATATGAATATGAAAGAACACATCTAAATGTGCAAAACTTGATCATATATATATATATATATATAAATAAATACAGTATATATGTATACATATATATATATATATATATACATATATATATGTATATATATATATATATATACACACACACACACATATATATATATATATATATATCTTTGTGTGTGTGTGTGTGTGTGTGTGTGTAATGAGAGTATACGAATTGTTATATCAAATAAACCTGCTGAGAGGAATCATTTACGTAAATCATAAAACCACACAAATTGAATAGGTGTTCAAACTATTTATCCATACTATTGAATATAATGCATATGTAATTTATCAAAACACGAACGCATGTATTCATGTACGCATTTGATAGCGTATAAAGTTATATAGGTCCATTAAAACAAAATCACCAACGTAGATCAAAACACAATACAAAGGAAGACGCTTAAAACAATGAGTCTTTCGTAAATGGCAGAGGCAAGGGACAGTGACATTGCCCTATCAAGCAGGACAATGCCCTAGAGACTGACCATATATACATATGATTAGCGTCCAAGCCCCCTCTCCACCCAAACTAGGACCAAGGAGGGCCAGACTCATGAATGGCAGAGGCAAGGGACAACGACACTGCCCTATCAAGCAGGACAATGCCCTAGAGACTGACCATATATACATATGATTAGCGTCCAAGCCCCCTCTCACCTAAACTAGGACCAAGGAGGGCCAGACTCATGAATGGCAAAGGCAAGGGACAACGACACTGCCCTATCAAGCAGGACAATGCCCTAGAGACTGACCATATATACATATGATTAGCGTCCAAGCC
>NC_090733.1:137083772-137118772 GCF_036898095.1 Palaemon carinicauda | reverse complement strand
AGGAGGGGGAGGGGGGTGGAATTAGCCAAGGGAAGACTGCCGCCAGCCGAAGCATTTAGAACCAGTCGTGGACGCTGATTTGATTGCAGAGTTTTTCAACTTTTTTTTTTCTTAATTTGCAATCTGGGATGACAATAAAACAGCCGGGAGTTTGAGTGATTTTTTTTAAAGGATATTTCACAAGAAAATATATATTTTTAAAGGCTTTAAGACTTTTTAACGATGTGTTTATAAGTGCCGAGGGTAAGGCGAGTTGTTTTCACCCGAGATAATTGCTCACGAAACAAAACACAAGCGGATCAGACACGAGATGCTAGAGAGATATATTGCATACACTCGCACAGCGGGAAAAAATATATAGACATTTTCGTGCGCTGAGAGAGAGAGAGAGAGAGAGAGAGAGAGAGAGAGAGAGAGAAAGAGAGAGAGAGATGTTCAAAATTTAACCTGAACTGTCGACTAGTGTAAAGAATACAGTGCAGATAACATTTATTTAAGTAAGAATCTAAAAACTTGAGAGAGAGAGAGAGAGAGAGAGAGAGAGAGAGATAGAGAGAGAGAGAGAATACCATGCAGACAACACACATTTATTTCAGTATCCATAAACTTAGAGAGAGAGAGAGAGAGAGAGAGAGAGAGAGAGAGAGAGAGCGTTAAAGAAATAACGAAATTAATTGAACGTAAGAACGATAATTTAACCGAAGATCTGTGTTGAATGATGACAAAACACATAATCGGTTTAAAGAAAATTATTCTCTAAGAAAGAATTATCACAAATGAAAATATAATGAACTAGAAAAAGCAATATGAGAGTGCAGATCTCCGTCAGGGCAGCTTATTTCTCGAAACCAGCGTGGCTTTCCCAAAGAATGAATTTGTTATTACAAGCTGTTTACGTAACAGTTTAAAATCACTGCAAGTTTCATCATTTTACGATTAAAATTGTAGCCGTGTGTTTGATGACCGGAATTTGACCTTTTGCTTGATCTTGACCTTGGACTCGACCTTGACCTTCTACCTTAACATGTATTAATTGGCGTGGATTTTCATACACTCAAATATGACCCAAGTTTGAAGTCTCTGTGGCACCAAAGTCCAAACTTATGGCTGACTACGTGAATTGGATATTTCGCTTTTCCGTGACTTTGACCTTTGACCTTGACCTTCCAAAATATAATAATTTCCAGCTTTTTACATAGCAGTTAATCCCGGCAAGTTTCATTACTCTACGGTTAAAATGGTCGCCAGGAAGCTTTTCACAAAGACACACACAAACACACAAACCAGGGGTTAAAACATAACCTCCTTCCAACCATCGTTACTGCCAGATCTTTGCTCAGACAGCATCTATAACTTTTAAAGTGCTTCCAGAAGACTAAAATTACTGCCAGATCTTTGCTCAGACAGCATCTATAACTTTTAAAGTGCTTCCAGAAGACTAAAATTACTGCCAGATCTTTGCTCAGACAGCATCTATAACTTTTAAAGTGCTTCCAGAAGACTAAAATTACTGCCAGATCTTTGCTCAGACAGCATCTATAACTTTTAAAGTGCTTCCAGAAGACTAAAATTACTGCCAGATCTTTGCTCAGACAGCATCTATAACTTTTAAAGTGCTTCCAGAAGACTAAAATTACTGCCAGATCTTTGCTCAGACAGCATCTATAACTTTTAAAGTGCTTCCAGAAGACTAAAATTACTGCCAGATCTTTGCTCAGACAGCATCTATAACTTTTAAAGTGCTTCCAGAAGACTAAAATTACTGCCAGATCTTTGCTCAGACAGCATCTATAACTTTTAAAGTGCTTCCAGAAGACTAAAATTACTGCCAGATCTTTGCTCAGACAGCATCTATAACTTTTAAAGTGCTTCCAGAAGACTAAAATTACTGCCAGATCTTTGCTCAGACAGCATCTATAACTTTTAAAGTGCTTCCAGAAGACTAAAATTACTGCCAGATCTTTGCTCAGCATCTATAACGTTTAAAACGCTTAAGAAAGACAAATTACTGCCAGATATTCGCTCAAACAGCCTCTATAGTGTTTAAAAACGCTTAAAAAAGACTAAAATTACTGCCAGATCTTCGTTCAAACAGCCTCTATAACGTTTAAAAACGCTTTTAGAAGACTAAAATTTCTGCCAAATTTTTGTTCAGCATCTATAACATTTAAAACACTTAAAAAGGACTAGAATTACTGCAATATCTTTGCTCAGATAGCATCTATAACGTTTAAAATGCTTCAAGAAGACAAATTTTACAGCCAGATTTTTTCTCAGCATCTATAAATTTTAAAACGTTAAAAAAAAAAGACTAAAATTACTGCCAGATCTTCGTTTAAACAGCAACTATAACATTTAAAACTCTTATAAAAGACTAAAAATCACTGCCAGATCTTTGTTCAAAAACAACTATAACGTTTTAAAACGCTTTCAGAAGACTAAAATTTCTGTCAGATCTTCGCTCAGACTGCTTTAAGACAAATTAAATATGTTGACAGAAATCAGGTCCACAAGATGAGATAATTCAGTTCTTTGATGAAATTATACTCGAATTATATTGAATTCTTTGATGACAGATTGAATTAAGTTTTATAAAATATAATCACTGGAGATATTTAACCTCGTTTATAGGTGAGGGAGAATTGAATTTATTCGTATAAGGGAAGTTTATAATGATGAATTTAGTATAAAAAAATAAAAAATTGAATTTTACTCTTTAAAAGAATCAATATTATATGAATTCAAATTTCAAATTGATTTTACCCATAAATAAAAAACTGATTCCAGATGTAATTATTTTGTTTTCGATTTTTGGGAAATAGATGTCAAAATCATTAGTTATCAAAGTACCTATGACGTCATTGGACAGTTCTAAATATTTTTGTTTAAGTTTCGTAAAGTTTTAATTTTTTTTTTCAAAATATGATACAATTTCAACAAGTAAATCTCTTTGGTTTCATATTATATTTTTCATATATATATATATATATATATATATAAATGAAATACACACACACACACACACACACTCATATATATATATATATATATATATTTATATATATATATATATATATATCCGAGACATTATTCTCATATTTACAAAGGGTTGTGGTGGCCGATGTGGTAACGTCCCTGACCGGTGATCGCTAGTCTTGGGTTCAAGTCCCGCTCAAACTCATTAGTTCCTTTGGTTACTGCAACCTCACCGTCCTTGTGGGCTAAGGCATGGGGTGTTTGTGGGAGCCTATAGTTCTATCTGCTGAGTCATCAGCAGCCATTGCCTGGCCCTGCTTGGTCCTAGCATGGGCGCTGATCATATATAATATGATCAGTCTCTAGGGTATTGTCCTGCTCGATAGGACAATGTCACTGTCCCTTTGCCTCTGCCATTTAAACCTTTAAAACTGTAATACTTTCAACTTAGTTTGTAACACTTTTTTTTATTACGTTTCGAGCAATAGAAATTTATCTCTGTCTTTGCAGAATATTGAGTTCCATTGGGAATTTATTTCAGTATTTGAAGAATTGTCTGTTTTTATGGCATTGACTTTCGATGATAACTATTTAAATGCTCTGTTAATTTTTCATTTCCATATCTGTTTAAATATATCTTTGGCGTATCATTTTGAATATATGAACAAGCATATAAATTACAAATGAATATATGAATTAAGATATTATTTTCAAAATAAATAAGGAAATTATAAGCAAAATAAATACACAAATTTTTAACAAAATAAATAAAAAATATCAAAAATAAATTAGCTAATTATTAGCAAAATAAATAAAAAGAAATTCTTTGGGTATAATTTGTAAAAATTCTTTGTTTTTTAATGCATTTTTTGTAAATTATCTAAATGTCGACCACATTCGCTTCATCGTTTTTTTTTTTTTATTTTATTTATTTCTTTTTTGTAATATACATTTCCAATACTTTAAATTAATAGCTTTCCTCTTTTTTTTACCTCTGAGAACACATATACTATCGTATATGAATCGTAGGGTTATAGTATAACATTAAATAAAAAAATAAACTTTTTTATCTGTTCAAATATCAATAAAACGGACAAAACCCCATTTTTAACCAACGAAAGGTAACGCAATGAAAGATTTAAAATCATTACAAAACAGAAATAAAACATTTCTCATTCTTATTTTTATTAAGATTAAGAAAAGAATGTGTTTCTCGAATATCAAGAGGTGAGTGGTTCGAAAAAGCTTAGGAAAAGAAACACAAGGGAGAAAAAGACAAACTTTTACAAGCACAGGATTGGATGTGAAGCATTTTTGCCTGCTATTAGTTGAAATCTCTTCAAGTTCTTCGCCAAGGTTTTGTGAGCTTCGCGTACCTACAGCGAGTGAACAAAAGAAGGAAAAAACTACTGCAAATACAACCACCAGATATCATCATTTGTTAATAGAATAATTGCTCGAAAAACAAGTGAAGTTGAATCCCAACAAAACTCAAAGTATGATTGTAAGTAGGTCTAGGCCCGTTGCTCCTCAACATCCGGATCTCTGCATTGATAATGTTTCTTTAACTCTGTATGACTCTTTTAAAATTTTAGGTGTGATTCTCGACAGCAAACTTACTTTTATCACTGGGCTATTTTTCCTTATTGGAGCCCTTGGGCTTATAGCATCTTGCTTTTCCAACTAGGGTTGTAGCATAGCTAATAATAATAATAATAATAATAATAATAATAATAATAATAATAATAATAATAATAATAATAATAATAATAATAATAATAATAATAATAATGTCTGTGTCTTCTTCAATTACACAAAAAATGGCTTATTGAGAAAGTCTTACAAGATTTTCGGTGATCAATCTATTCTAAAAAAACTTTTATTTTGTTCTAATTCTACCTTGTATTGAGTATTGTTCTCCTGTCTGGTCTACAGCTGTTGATTCCCATCTTAATTTGTTGGACAGAAACTTACGGTCTATTAAATGTCTAATTCCTGATCTAGATATTAATATCTGTCACCGCCGCTCAATTAGTTCGTTATGCATGTTCCATAATTTTGACCATCCTTTACATTCAGATCTTCCTGGACAGTTCCATCCTGTTCGTAATACTAGGCTGGCAGTTAATTCTAATAGCCAGGCCTTCTCCATTATGAGGTTCAATACTACACTGTATTCTAGAAGTTTTATTCCAGCTGTTACCAAATTGTGGAATGATCTTCCTAATCGGGTAGTTGAATCGGTAGAACTTCAAAAGTTCAAAGTTGCAGCTAATGTTTTTTCATGTTGAACAGGCTGACGTAAGTCTTTTCATATGACATATCTATTTTGATGTTACTGTTTTTGAAATATTTTATTGTTATTTTTTTCTGATGTCGTTTATCTATTTCCTTATTTCCTTTCCTCTCTAGGCTATTTTTCCTTATTGGAGCGCTTAGGGGTATAACATCCTGCTTTTCCAACTAGGGTTGTAGCTTAGCTAATAATAATAATAATAATTGCCAGTAATGGAATACGAGAGCATTAGGAACTAGGCCTAGTCCAAACTTGCCTAAGTCTTGTTATTGAAAAGTAATGACAAAGCAAAAGTATCATAAATACTTTTTAGTAATTACAATTGCTTTAAAGTCTGCGGTCATTGTCTGAAATCAAGGTTAACAAGATCCTGAGAAGTTGGTAACGATGAAAAATATGTTCGCATCGAAAGGTTTCAACATAACGTTTTAGGTAGGAAAAAAGAGGAAAGGGTTGAAGGAAAAATGTAGCCCACCAGAAGGAATGGAAAGTTATTGTTGGTTTTAATTTCCTTTATTACATAAAGGAAATAAGATTAGGCCTATAACTTGAAAAATGGTGGTAGAAATAAAACGATCAAAATGTAGTTATTATCAAAGACAAAAGATTGTTTCTAGTAAAGAAAGAAAATTAAAGTTACAAGTAGAATGGCGAATGTATTAAACAAAATAAGCCATAGAAGTGCCAGTTGCAGAGTTAAACTATGCTGGATGACTAGAGAGAGAGAGAGAGAGAGAGAGAGAGAGAGAGAGCCATAATTAATATGTCTAGCACGGCAGCAGTTGGAAAGTTGAACGATGCTGAGAGAGAGAGAGAGAGAGAGAGAGAGAGAGAGGATTATGTCTAGACACGGTAGCAGTTACTAAGTTAAACGATGAGAGAGAGAGAGAGAGAGAGAGAGAGAGAGAGAGAGCAATAATTATTATGTCTAGGCACGGTAGCAGTTGCAAAGTTAAGCGATGCTGGACGATGATATGAAAGAAAGAATAAGAAGAGAGAGAGAGAGAGAGAGAGAGAGAGAGAGAGAGGTCCCCTAGTTTAGCCTCGATACCGTTCCTGCCGAAGGTCTAAATGTCTAAATATGGTTTTGCTTAGACCGAGTTTTAAAGTCGTACGTCATCTGGACGCGAGTTTTATCCCTTTTATAGTACCTTCGCCAAACCAAACTGGAAGGAGGCCATGTTTAAGAAGGCTTGCCTTGTCTGACGATTTTTGTTTGTATATTTTTGTGTTTGTGTCTTTGCGTGTTTGTATCTTTGTGTGTTTGTATATTTGTGGGCATGTTAGCGAGGTATCTCAAGATTCCACTGGAAGGAATGTACTAATTTTGAGCGATTTACTTTTCTACCACGCAGGATATTATTATTATTATTATTATTATTATTATTATTATTATTATTGTTGTTGTTGTTGTTGTTGTTGTTATTATTAGCTAAGCTACAAACCTAGTTGGAAAAGCAGGGTAAGCTATAAGCCCAAGGGCTCCAATAGAGAAAAATAGCCCAGTGAGGAAAGGATATATGGAAATAAATAAACTATATAAGAAGTAATAAACAATTAAAATAAAATATTTCAAGACCAGTAAGAACATTAAAACATATCTTTCATATATAAACTATAAATAAAGACTTATTTTAGCCTTTTCAACACAAAAACATTTGCTGCAAGTTTGAACTTTTTCTACCGATTCAACTATACTTCAGGTTATATTCGAAAATTAACGACTTCAAGATGGTCCTATATGCATATTATATGTGCCACTGAGTGCCAAATTATATCTGCCAGCTCGTGAGATATTCGGCTATCAGATTGTAAACACGTACCATTAATAGAACTCATTAAAGATTAAACATTAAACATTAAATCTTTGCTTAGCCAGGCTGGTTCCTGGTTCCTTATTGCTCACTCCGCAAAATACGTTTGCAGGCACTCTATCTCTTTATAGATAGGTGCAAAGCTTCTAAGCTTATTCTTATTATTAAGCTTGTATCATCTGTGCCTTAAATAAATTAATATCATAATGAGGTTCACAATCTTTACTTTTATTCCCTTATACTTTGAAATTGGATACGATAACACCTTGCTATCATCAGTTTTGGCAACCTGTTGTGGTAATCAGTTTGGGCTTCCTAAACTCTTCTTTTATATTCATTGCCCTATCTGGGCCCATTGAAACATATTGATACACACAGTCAGCAGTGATTGCCCGTGTTTGCATAGTGCTCACTCTATTCACTTTATATTTGGTTTAAAACGGCTCCCCCAATATTCGTCAGTCATTTTTTTCCAAGAACATTCTGTTATCTTCTACAAAAGGGAAGGTATGTCAAATACATTCCATTTTGAGGAAGATGTTGGAATGTTCTATTTCTGGAGAAGATAGTTTTAATGACGACACTAAATTGGAATTTCAGTGATTTTCAGTGTTATTATTATTATTATTATTATTATTATTATTATTATTATTATTATTATTATTATTATTATTATTAGCCAAGCTACAACCCTAACTTAGCAAGAGTCTTTAAGACTATTGCACCGGCAGGGAAAAATATAGCCCAGTGAGGTAGGCTATTTAAGGAAACAAATAAACCAGAGAATTAATTAACAATAAAAATAAGATATTTTAAGCAGATCAATAACATTAATACTGATCTTTCATATATAAGCTATAAAAAGACTTATGTCAGCCTGTTCAACATAAAAAAAAAACATTTTCTGCAAGTTAGAACTTTTGAAGTTCCACCGAAATTGTCACTTTATACTTCAGTGTAGATCAGATTATAGGTTTCTATCTATCTATCTATCTATCTTTACATTTCTTAGCTGTTACAGTCCCAGGCAATTGAAATTAATAAATAAATGTGTGTTCAGACCAAGTTAGAGCAGCCATAACACAGCACAGTTTGGAGTAAAAATGTTTTTTTAAAGATAGAGAAATTGGTCTCTCTCTCTCTCTCTCTCTCTCTCTCTCTCTCTCTCTCTCTCTCTTTCTCAAAATATTTGTCAGCGTGGAGTTTCCTTATCATATTGTTTGAAGCTCAATGTTTTGTCAGCATTGGCAAGTCTCTTCTTCTCCCCGGGTAGTGGGAGAGGAGAAGGACAGGGAGGGGGGGAGGGAGCAGGAAGGCCTTGTCCGAGGATTAAAACCTTAGGAAGAAATATTTATGGAGTTTAGTCACTATTAAATTTCACGGCTCTCTTTAAATCTCTCAGATGTGAGGAAGGTAGAAGAGGTTTTTCACAACAATGCAGTGGCCATATATTCACTTGAGTATTTCCCACGCTGAATAAATCTCGGATATGCGCCACTAGAAGTAGCACTAAGAAATAGCCATTATTCGCTTGCATGCGTTTTTGGACACGTGTATGTCATTTGTTTTTTTGTGTATATGAGTGAACGAGATAGCCCCGTGTAGCATGTTTTTCGAAAACTGCAAATTTCAAAGATTTCCCTTTTTTTCAATTTAATATTTTATCGCTAAATTAATTTACCATATCGCTAAATCTCTAGTTTAATGTTGTTACCCGGTCTTACAGTGTTTTATTTTAATTCTTCATTACATCTCTTGTAGTTTATTTATTTCCTTGTTTCATTTCCTCACTGGGTTATTTTTCCCTGTTGGAGCCCTTGGGCTTATAGCATCCTGCTTTTCCAACTAGGGTTGTAGCTTGGATGATAATAATAATAATAATAATAATAATAATAATAATAATAATAATAATAATAATAATATTATTATTATTATTATTATTATTATTATTATTATTATTATTATTATTATTATTATTATTATTACACAAATGTCAAGAGCATTTTAAGAATTACTTAGATAGGAATAAATAAAAAAAAAATCACTATTCAGCAACAAATTATTTTGGTTAATATAAAACTGACAGCAAATTTCTTTGGGATTAACATCATAATTGACAGAAGCAAGGGATAATGACAATGCTCCAGAGACTGACTAGGCTCCCTTCTCTATCCAAGCTTGGACCAGGGCGGGCCAGACAATAGCTGCTAATAACTCAGCAGGTAGACCTATGGGCTCCACCATATGAATGGTGAGGTTGCAGCCACTAGAAGAAACTATCGAGCATGAGTGGGTCTAGAACATAAGTCCAGCAGATCGCACACGCGTATTTATGCGCGTAGACGTATTTAGATATAATCAATGAAGCATCCACGTCAGCAAAGTAAAAGAAAAGAATATGTAGTTTTGCCAAGAATTTCACGAAAGCAAACAAAATCGGGAAGTTGACCCCCAAAAATCCATCACATTTGGCGTTGAGCTGTACCTCGAAGCGGGTTGATTTGAATCAATCCACCTGTAACTCTTAGCATCCAGTAGTTACATAACCAAAAATACTGAGAGAGAGAGAGAGAGAGAGAGAGAGAGAGAGAGAGAGAGAGAGGAAGTTTTCGGGTAGGAACGTCGGAGATTCAAACACAGACCGGTAGCAGCTACACTGATAGATTTATTTCCTCGCTATGCCCGACATTTCCTCTGATTTTGTCTCGACTTTCGTTGTATTATGGGGCTGAAATGACTTAGGGGAGCGATCTGAAAGACTTGGGCCATCTGCGGTGTAAGCGTCAAGAGGATATAAGCAAGAAGAGCATGAAAACATGTGGATAAATCATGCAGGAATAAATACATCGAGGTCCAAGAGACTTGGCACCGCTTCTGAGCTATCAATTCGTAATGTTATTAAGGGAACTTATGACAGGAAGGGCGTGGGGGGGAGGGGGCTAAGGAGAGGAAGGGATACGAGTATCCTGGTGGAGAATAATTTCTTCTATTTTTTTTCTTTTTTTCGTCTATGGCATCCATGTTAATATCTGCAGTACGTATACGCAAGACTAGTAGTTAAACTTGATGACATAACAGTCCTTGAGAGACGGACATTAGCGGGAAATTGGCCGCTGATTCGGGAGAACATACACACACACACACACACACACATATATATATATATATATATATATAAAGAGAGAGAGAGAGAGAGAGAGAGAGAGAGAGAGAATGTTTAGGCTAACCTTACATACATACATATACCAAAGGCACTTCCCCCAATTTTGGGGGGTAGCCGACATCAACAAGAAACAAAACAAAAACAAAAACAAAAAAGGGGACCTCTACTCTCGATGTTCCTCCAGCCTAACCAGGGACTCAGCCGAGTTCAGCTGGTACTGCTAGGGTGCCACAGCCCAACCTTCCACATTTCCACCACAGATGAAGCTTCATACTGCCGAGTCCCCTACTGCTGCTACCTCCGCGGTCATCTAAGGCACCGGAGGAAGCAGCAGGGCCTACCGGAACTGCGTCACAATCGCTCGCCATTCATTCCTATTTCTAGCACGCTCTCTTGCCTCTCTCACATCTATCCTCCTATCACCCAGACCTTTCTTCACACCATCCATCCACCCAAACCTTGGCCTTCCTCTTGTACTTCTCCCATCAACTCTTGCATTCATCACCTTCTTTAGCAGACAACCACTTTCCATTCTCTCAACATGGCCAAACCACCTCAACACATTCATATCCACTCTACCTGCTAACTCATTTCTTACACCCGTTCTCACCCTCACTACTTCGTTCCTAACCCTATCTACTCGAGATACACCAGCCATACTCCTCAGACACTTCATCTTAGCACGTTCAAAGATTTATAAGGCTGTACTCTTTTCTTATATAGTCGTAACTTGCAACAACAAAGATTTAAACATTGCAATTATTATAGTATATTTCTCCATAATCTCCTCTATATAATGAATATATTTGTTTTCTGTCCTTCTTAAGGGGAGAGGAAGTATTCATACCCCGGTGAGATGCGGTACCCCTTGTATACTCGGAAACCACTCTCCTACAAATTGCCAAACCAGCAGGTTGTAGTTAGGAAAAGGGGAGGGGGTGAAAAGGGTTGAATTTGTGTATTATTATTATTATTATTATTATTATTATTATTATTATTATTATCAATACTTGCTAAGCTACAACCCCAGTTGGAAAAGCAGGATGCTATAAGCCCAGGGGGCTCCAACAGGGAAAATAGCCCAGTAAGGAAAGGAAACAAGGAAATCTAGAATATTTTAAGAGCAGCGGCATTAAACTAAATATCTCCTCTATGAACTACAAAAACTTTAACAAAACAAGAGAAAGAGAAAAAAAGAATAGTGTGCTAGAGTGTACCCTCAAGCAAGAGAACTCTAACCCAAGACAGAGGAAGACCATGGTATACAGGCTATGGCACTACCTAAGACTAGAGCACAATGGTTTGATTTTGGAGAGTCCTCGTAGAGGAGCTGCTTACCACAGCTAAAAGAGTCTCTTCTACCCTTACCAAGAGGATAGTAGCCAATGAATAATTACATTGCAGTAATAATTGAGTATTTGTGTAAACTCCTTGTCTTTATACCAGTGCAAATGAAGATGGGACCCAGCATCGAAACGACAGTAAATGTCCACATATAATCAATATATATTTCGTTATATGGAAGCCATATACATACAGAAGAGAAGAGTTAAAGATGGTCAACAAATTGTTAGGTGGTTGAGGTTATAATCCTATTTAAAGTTATTAATGGCATCCTTCATAGAAACTAACTAGACCGGTAATGTATATTACTTAACAGATACGTCTCAAGGTGGAGGAAGAACTTCCACCTTGTGTAGTTTAATCATCTTCTCTCGACCATTGACAATTCGTTTTTTAAAGATTCTTTCAGGAATAGTTAACAAATCATCAGGCTAAAGTCATTAATGTTTTTTTTTTTTTTTTTTTTTTTTTTTTTTTTTTTTTTTTTTTAGAAATTAAGTAGACCGGTAAATGTACTTCGGAACTTAACAGATGTTTCGTCTCAAGGTGGAAGAACTTCCACCTTGTGTAGTCTACTAATCTTGCCTTGACCATCGACAATTCATTTTTTAAGGATTCTTTTATAAATGTGAGTCAAGGTCGGTGTTTTCGGCCTTTCAAGGGGTGGCTTCTGTGCCGTTCTTGTGGACAGAAGATTCTGGAAACTGATAGGCCTATGGATTAAAGAGGTAGAACGATAGGTCAAGTACCACCGAAGTTATGGTTGGAGGAGATGGTGTCAGTGTTATATTAGTTAGTCTATTATTATTATTATTATTATTATTATTATTATTATTATTATTATTTGCTAAGCTACAACCCTACTTGAAAAATCAGGATTCTATAAGCCCAGGGGCTCCAACAGGGAAAATAGTCCAGTGAGGGATAGAAAGAAGAAAACAGATAGACTAATGTGCTTGAATGTACCCTGAAGCAAGAGAACTTCAAGACCATTGCACATAGACTAATTAGTTACTTCTGGATTTTTTTTAATCAGAATCTGCTATTAATTTTTGGAAGCGAATCGCGTGAAAATGTGTATATTGAACATACATTCATGATTGCACTCCTGATATTTGAAACCATTAAGAATCAAGTTCTTGAAAATGAGTCTAAAAACTCATAATATGTAGGCCTAGTATGGTTAAAGTTGTACATTTTCAATGATATTGCTGTGTTTCGCATTGATTTCCCCCTAACAGCAAGATCACGTTTTGTAGTTCAACTTCATTCCCTGAAATGATGACATGCACAGCTGGAATGTTCAAAACTTGGCAATGCAGAAGAATGCGAGATTCTAACTGCAGGCTTTCGGTGCATAACTGATAAGTTTGCCTTAATGTTTTAATCTAGCCCTATATTGGTGCAGTCATTGAAATACAACAAAAAGGCCTTGATTTTCCCCCCGTTGCTTTACTTCCGCATTTATTCTTGGAGGTCCCCATTTTGTTCATCGGAGAGACCCAGCTTTGTTCTTTATATTGCATGGTTAACTTTGATAAGCTTTTTATTCCAAGCAACGTCAAAACTATTTGTAATATCCTCTACAAAAATTAAGGTTAAGATAAAATAGAGTTCTAATTTAGTTAAAAAAAAGAGTCTTGCACAGTGGCATTAATTCTAAAATCAACCAAATGTGGGGCATTGTATCCTTGGGGAATCTGCAGATCCTAGATTTGTTGCTTCTCAGTATACTGCTGAGAAATAGTAGAGCTTTCAGTATAGCGGTTTTTTTTTATTTGTCTGAAACATTACTGGCACAGTTTAATGCTGAAGTAGCCCCAATAAGGCAATTCTGCTTTCAAATATATATGGTAAGGTCTCTAAATATACACACATAGGCCTACATATACGGCAACCACTCTGAATACAACAATCTCCTGCAAATTGCCCAAACTACCGTGTTGTAGTTAGGAAAGAGGGAAGAGATGAAAAGGGTTGAAACTGTGTGTGTGTATGTGCGTGCTTGCATATCTATTTTTATTTAGCCGTCATTTCTGAAGGCGCATACGTTAGTTTGTGTGTGGGGGAATATATATATATATATATATATATAAGGATTAAAGAGCAAAGAAAATTTGTGGGTATAGACTGACATAGAAAGACCATAAATAGATGAAAGTGGAAGGACAAGTCTGAGGCCTTTGTCCTGCAAAGGACTAGCAACGGCTGGTTATATATATATATATATATATATATATATTGGCAGGTTTTCGCAGCCTTGTAGTCAGGATACTTTTCTCATTAGGAAGAGATTTGGGTTGAAATTCCAAATAAGCTGGAGAATTTTAGGCATGTTGCATCGAAATGTACTTTTGGTCAACTAAATGGAATTAAAGAAAGTTTTTTATAGTTTATATATATATATATATATATATATCTATATATATATATATATATATACAGTATATATATATATATATATGCATGTATGTGTGTGTGTGTGAAAGATCTATTCTAATATTTTGACTGTTCATTACTTCTCTTCTTGATTATTTCCTTGTTTCCTTTCCTCACTGGGCAATTTTTTTCCTGCTTTTTCAACGGGGGTTGTAGCTTAAATAATAATAATAATAATAATAATAATAATAATAATAATAATAATATTTAATTAAATTTGATGGGCCCAGGGCTAGCAAAACACACACACACACACACACACACACACACACACACACACACACACACACACACTATGTATTTAAATATAACCTAAATTAATTATGTTCCTTGAGAGAGAATTTTTATAATAACCTTGTCATTTAATCTTTAAAAGAATACGTATGATGATTAATTTAATAATAATACGTACATATCCAATTGCCACCTATTATATTTGCTGGTATAGGCCTATAATTTTGATATTAGTAAAGCCGGTATAGGAATAATCTATAAAGAAAATTATTGTCTTAAGGACTTGCAAAACTGAAATAAAAACTAAAAACAAACTGTATATTAATACACGAAACAAACAAACGTGTTTTATATCCTTGATTCCAGTCTAAATTTAACAACCAGTCTGCCAAATATTGAATCGTAGTTACGTTGCAACTTGCAGCGTGGCGGTGCAGTCAGCAAATAAAACAGGTCAAAAGCAGCATATGGAGGACCCTGGAAAAGATAATATAAATCTAATCATGTTAAATGGCTACTTTATTTACGATGTAATTCGTCAAGTTAATATTTGTTATATATCTTACCGGCTTAGAATGACCATTGGTGCATACAGGGTTGAGGTGCCAATTACCTATTTTCCCTTCACATTCATCTTGCATTTTCTTTCGATAGGACTTCAGTGATCATTCCATATTTTCATTTTATAAGTAAGTGTATGTGTACAGAATATATCTATGATATAGTAGTTTTGAAAAAAGTCTTTTATTTAATATAAAAGAATATAAACTTATTGGCCCTTAACAACCTTTAATAACTTGTTCAGTAATGTCATGAACAGATGGTATTTGGTTGAACATTTTGTCTAGCAATCGATAACCCATATAATTTCTTTACATTTATGATTTTTCTGTGATAAAAAAAAACTCCATTGATCACATATTTAATAATGATAAATATATTCGAAGTAATTTTAGTTAAAACTGTTCGGTAAGAGATGTTTGCTATGTTAGTGTTGGCGATTTTCAATAGCTCATCTACTCCTGTATATTTTTCTGAGTAGGTTTTTTATTTTTCTATAACAACATAAACTAAAATAATGATAAATTGAGAATGATATATATATATTTTAGCTAATTTTCTGTTAGAAACTGCTCGGTAAGAAGTATTTGCTATGTTCGTGCTGGCTATTTTCGATTGCTCATCTGCTCCTGTATATTTTTCTGAGAAGATTTGTGATTTTTCTGTAACGAAATAAACTAAAATCATTATAAATTGAAAATATTATATATATTTCAGCCAATTTTATGTTAAAATTGTCTGATAAGAAGTGTTTGCTGTGTTCGATAGCTCATCTATCCGCTTCAACGTGTTCGCTTCCTTCGAGCACGAACCTTTCGGGTCTTCTGGCACTGTTGCCAAACAAATTGAAGTGTCTTTGCTAGAGTGCCTGAGTGTGGACTTTCTTCTGTATTGCTCGCAGTTTTTTACTTAGCATATCTGCGTGCTTTTTTTTTTGCTCGTGCACGCCCCTTTCTTTGATTTAAACTACGGTACGTGAATCAAATCTCTCGGATTGTATTATAAGGTAAAGAAAAAAATCTTTTCATTGTGCTTCGTAGCTTGATTAGGCCAACTCTTGTTCTTTATTAATGACCGTATGTCCCAATCGTTTTTATTTAAAGGGAGGTATTGGAGACATTTTTTCCACACGTCACACTTGGACGGCAGCCCAATACCATTGACTTTTATTTTCTGGGCTTGAGTGACGCAAGTGTGAGGCCAGAGTACAGGCAGAGTCTCTGGCCACTTGGCACTGTGCCTTCTTCTGTGCCCCGTAGCTAACTCTCTCTATCTCTCTCTCTCTCTCTTTGCTGTTCTTTCTGCAGCTTCTGCTCCTGCTGCACTAGTTTTGTGTGTCGGTGCTCCCCCCCCCCCTCCACCATTCTTTGCCCAGTCAGTGATATGTTGATATTTAGGCCACAGGCTGGTTACAATCTCCGCATAGAAGCTAGCCTAAACTTATCGGTTTTATTATAGTTTCGGTCAGAAGAAAATTTTGTAATAGGAATAGTGTTTTTCCTATAAGAAAACTCCCGTTTTGTTTGAAAATGACATTTATTGATGGGGCTCATAAATAATTAATGAGATATACCCTAATATATCCGCTGATAATCGGCCCCTGACTGGATTTATCTTACCAATGTATCTAAGGAGGCCTATGCATTGGCCGCTCATGAAATGATCTCAAAATTGGATTATTGTGCTAGTTTCTTGGAATTGGCAGGGAGACCTACTCAGTTTTGTGGCCAAAACGCTGTGGTATTTTATTGTGTGTGATTTGTGCTTAGGCCTAGCCTACATTTGAAGGAAATAGTGTGTATTGGCTTGTTTAAATGCCATCCAACGAATTATTATTGTATTATTCTATAGAAATCATTTGACACCAATTTTTTCAGATTGTGAAGTGCATTGCCAACAATCCTTTTTTTTTTCTTTTTTGCTCAGAATTCTTTCATTTGTCTGTGAGACTTTAAGATTACTTCAGTACGGTTTTATACATCGAGACGACTGATATGTGAACTGAACGGCCTTTACGATAAGAGCTTTAAAGAATTCGGAAAGGAAATTTTTGACAGAGTGGACTTTTTAAGATTTCTTATTACTAGTCCACTGTTGTGGGACTGTTTTTGGAAATACAGTATCAAAACTTGTTTTGTGACTCCTGGACTACTAGAAGTAAACTACGGTAGCCTTGTCAGGTAAATTATAAATTTTATTTACTGTTAATATAGATTTTTATACATAACTTCAATACAAGACTCCAGGCCGGTGTGACGGTCTGAATGATCCCCCGGTCTCAGAATTCTCCTTGATAATTTCCGCATGCGCGAACATTACCGTTTGCCAGTGCATATGAGGTTGATGTTTTATTTTTCTGTAATGTTAGTATGCGCAGCTCAACATTACCACTTGCCAGTACATACGAGCTTGATGTTTTAGTTTCATGTGAGCGAAGCGAGCTAATGGCGGAAAAGAACCATTATACAATGTCAAGGAGAATTCTGAGACCGGGCGATCGTTCAGACCGTCACACCGGACAATACAGCTGTGACTAAAGTAGCATATTACTAGAGAAGGTCTTCTTCTTACGAACTTCGGAACATACAAACACAAGTCTAACTGAAAATAGTAAAGATAAAGAAATAATGTAATGAAAATATATATCATTTAATACAGTAAGCAAAACAATATTTGTAATAACCTGATATCTATTTCATATGAAACCCGACTATCCGTTCACTTTTGCAGTTTGAAATTATAGGCATGGGATACAGGATAGGCTGACCCTAGGCCAAAATCTATCTCTTACTTTTACGGGTTTATTTCTCGCCCTCCATCAGACACTAAAAGTCTGTTCAGGCGGGCCTTGGTGTGTGAAAATAATTTCTTTCCAGTTAATATTTGGCTCTGTATCTTATCAGTTATTTCGCTAGCATTTGTATTCAGGCTTAATAGTTTTCAGGTCACTATTATAACACTTTCTAAAAAGATAATACAAATAATTCGATTTACAAACACCTGGGAACCAATTAAGTTTGTAAATTGAGGACCATCTACACTTGGTTAAAATGACTGTAATTGGAATATAGAATAGCAATATGACTTCTTTAGAAATAATGTTCTTATGATACTTAAGTTCAATATAAGTAGTCAAACTTCTTTATAAAAAAATTTGTAAAGTTAGGTTAAGCTAACCTTTACTCTATATCACAAACTTCCATCCTTTTTAATATTTATAAAATTTCAAGTTATGTGTCTTGTAATATGGTACTAATTTAGAACTGTTAATGTTTGAAATTCTAGTTATTGTATAAGTTACTGTCCATTTTATTTGATTAAATTATCTGGAATATGTTTAGCAGTATTTTCCATCCACATTTGTGAGACATTTCAGTACTTAAGAGTTTATGATTTTGCAGGAATTACTATATTCTACCGTATATGGTACAGTAATACAGTATTGTAATTGAGTCGAGCTTGTATAGTTTCTCATATTTTTTAACTGTATAGGTGTTTGTTATTTCTATTCACGCTTATTTGACCTCCTTTAAGTGGTCTAAATGTGTCCTGATTTACTTACATTCACATTATTTTCCTTAAGTAAATTGATGTATTGTATTGCATTATGTTATTGTTTCAGATTGACTACAGTCACGTGTGGATTAACTTAAAAATGATATACTGTACCTTGTTTATTGTACCTGTTGATAATATTATCCCTTTGTAGTAGAGGTTCAGAGGGACATAGTTACGAACAAATAGAGGCTTTCGTGAATACACCCACGTAAAGAAATTCAAGTTTAAAAAATAAAGTAAATTTATAAAGAAAATAAAATTTTGACTTTACACATTCTTTTTGTGGTATAGTACAGTATATTGTTTTTTATTTATATTATTACAGCCGTATAGTGTACAGTATACTTTCTTCCATTGTTGTTTGTATACATTTTACAGTATTAAAGTACCTCTACTGTATTAATACTGTATTGTGCAAAGTGTATACCTGTGCTCTATGAAATATTCATTTATGTATTAAGGTTATGTTTTTTACTTGTTTCTGTTATATAGGGATGATTATTTTTGTAATCCTTGAAAAGTACCATGAATACTGTGTACAGTTCAGTACTTATCAAATGATATCAGATATATTTTGCATGACTTAACGTCTCATAAATACAGAAGTCCCTCATCTTAGATACATTTAGAGATACAAACACTAATCCAACCGAAAATAACTGAGCCCTCATTGCTCAGATCAAGACCTTGGAGAGGCAAACTACGACGCCATTCTGTGGGTTCGACATTGGAGCTTTAAGATATGATGATGACTGAGTTGCGCTTAACTTGTACTGTATTCATTACTATTGAAGAAATTTTTCATGTTAACCCTTTTATCCCCAACGCTATTTAGAATTTTCCAACCCTTAACCCCTAGGCGTTTTTTTTTTTTCAAGCACATTTTGCAATATATTTTTTTTTCAAATTGCTCTAACAGCCTTAATTTTTGTCATAGAGAGGTCAGGTTGGTCTCATTCTCTTGGAAAATGCCTGAAGTTTCTCAAAAAATTATCAAAAATATGAAAAAAGAAATGTAAATAGCAGTTTTTTGCAAGGACGTACCGGTACGTCTAATGGGGGTAAAGGGATGAGTTTTGTGAAACGTACCAGTACGTCCTTTGGGGGTAAAAGGGTTAAAGGAGAGCTTGGAATGCATATTTTAGAAATATACAAAATATATATACTTATTTGAAACAATTTGTGTTGAAGCAAGGAGTAGTAAAATTGTGATTTTAAAAGTTATAGTAATTTGATAAAAAAAGGTTCAAACTTTTTTTGCATATAAGTACAAGATGTTGGGTATCTAATACATGCTAGTGTAGATACAGTTTTTGGTTGTCCCGCGTAACAATTGAGTACCTTAAAGAACTGAATTCTTTACCATTATGCTTTAGTTTGAGGGTATTTTAATTTTAATAACATCAGAACCTAACAAAATTAGTTTAGTTGGTGTATAGTGAGGCTATATTTTTATATTAGAGATAGTTTTAAGAATTTAATTCTTGATAAATCTAAAAGCTTGAGCTCTTTGCTAATCTTCCTGATAATCAAATTGGGTTTTGGAAATTTGCCTGATTACTTAACCACTGGAGTTTCTTTAACAAAAAACTTTTGTGTTAATTTTTCATTTAGAAATTTTCTTATGAAACGATCGCTATAATATGAAGAATCGTCAATTATATTACTCTTTCTTTGCTATTTCTCATGAAAGGGAGTTCTATATGATGGTGTGTGCATTGTCAATTAGGTGAAAACTAAAAGACGACGAATGGAATTAACTTTATTTCAACAGACAGCGACCTTTTAGTACAACACTTTAAGTTTAAGAGGGTCACAAAAATTTAAACTGATCAAAGCAAGAAAAAACTGGCTCAAACTGGTTGTGTTGACAGAGAGGTATAGACCACGATATATAATAAAAAAAGAAGAAAATACCATTACAGTGTACGAGTGTGAACCACGTCTGGTACGATATTCAGGATGAGTTTTGTTTGTCTGTTAGGTAATTTTGTTCGTTCTAACTTTCACAATATTCATTTAACAAGAAGTTTTCCTTGATTATTATGGGGGATTCAGTTCTGACAAGTACCGTGTTAAAACTGCAACTTAGATAACATTTCCTGTTTCATTTGTTGCAGGCCAGCTCGTTATTGTCTATCCATTGCTTTTAATTCTTTTTTGGAGAAAAGAAAAGTTTAGATGTGTTTGTTTTATCTGTTTACAATTTCTTTTAATTAGGTCAAGTGTAAATTTATGTGGGTTTGGTAAAGCAAACATGTTTTTTGTGTGTTGCTTTATATTATATTGTCACTCGAGTTGTTGATGGGTGATTTTGAAAAGAAATTTTGTTGCCTCATGTCCAGATTTTATTTCTTCACTGGCATTTAATTGTAAAGGTTATAGTACGTTTTTAATTTTACTAAATGATATTGTGTGAGCTGTTTTATATTTGCCACTTAGGATACTAGATATATCTTCTTTTCTCTTGTCTTTCAATATTGGCTTTGTTTCAAATACAAAGATATAAATTTAAGAGTGAAGATACATTTAATTATTTTGAGGTTTGACAGTTCGTACCAAAATAGCTCTGATAGATATCCAAGCCTTATCTGTATCTAGAATTTTATCATAAACATCAAATTAGATGACATTATCGCTCGAGATTGACAGGCTGTCATAATTTAGGAGAAAATAGTATCCCTTTGCGGAGGACGTAACGAGGGCCAAGGGGTCAATTTGAATTGTTTTTTTAATTTTTCATATGTGGATACTTTTTTCTTTGCCTTGTTTTATAACGAAGGCATTTGAAATTATTGATGGAATGCTAACAATCAACTACTTAATATAATAAGCAGCTCTTCAAGGAGAAGGACACTCCAAAATCAAACCATTGTTCTCTAGTCTCGGGTAATGCCATAGCCTCTGTACCATGGTCTTCCACTGTCTTGGGTTAGAGTTCCCTTGCTTGAGGGTACACTCGGGCACACTATTCCATCTGATTTCTCTTCCTCTTGTTTTATTAAAGTTTTTAGTTTATTTGGGAAATATTTATTTTAATGTTGTTACTGTTCTTTAAGTATTTTATTTTTCCTTTTTTCCTTTCCACACTGGGCTATTTTCCCTGTTGGGGCCCCTGGGCTTATAGCATCCTGCTTTTCCAACTAGGGTTGTAGCTTAGCATTTAATAATAATAATATTATGTAACTACCGGTACTTTGGCTTGAAACATTGTTAGAACAGGTTTTGTTTCTCTTTTGAATTTAATTTATTCATTACTTCTCCTGTAGTTTCTTTATTTCCTTATTTCCTTTCCTCACTGGGATATTTTTCCCTGTTGGAGCCTCGGGGCCTGTAGCATCCTGCTTTTTCCAATTAGGGTTGCGGTTTAGCTAGTAATAATAGTAATACTGCAATCGTTATACAGTAGGGTTGCAGTATAGCTAGTAATAATAATAATAATCGGTATACAGTACTGTACAATATAACGATTTTGTGTATCACATGTTTTTTTGTACAGTTATACTGTAGTGTACCTTGCTTTGTAACCTTTATTTTTATTTGTTATACTTTTTTTTTTTTTTTTTTTTTTTTTTTTTTTTTTTTTTTTTTTTTATAAATTTTTGGGGTTAAAGTGCAGCTTGATCTCCAAGGACTTTCCAGTGTAAGGCTAGGACAAGGTATCCAATCGGATAAAAAAAGCGAATACACAGTAGGCCTACCTCCTTAAAAATAAAAACCCTTTATCAAGAAATTTCTATAATTTATCATCTATTCATAATCATATCTATTGCAGTAACTAATTCAGTTTTGGAAGTAATAAGGAAGATTTTACAGTTTTAAACTCTAGTTATTTTTGGTGACCCCCTTTGGATGTTTTAGGAGAAAGGTTAAGGAAAGCTTAATAGCAAGAAGGGCTTTGGAGAATAGAGATAAAATGGTGGGGGCTGATTAGACTAAAATTTTATAGATTCTGGGAAATATTTTTTGAAGAAAAGTATAGTTTTTCTTTGTTTCAAGTTTTATTATTTCCAAATATTAACCATATTAAAATCTGCTTAATTTTGGTACTTGAATACGGCATTTAACT
Source organism: Palaemon carinicauda (assembly GCF_036898095.1). Lineage (NCBI taxonomy): Eukaryota > Metazoa > Arthropoda > Malacostraca > Decapoda > Palaemonidae > Palaemon > Palaemon carinicauda. The sequence goes on along the minus strand of NC_090733.1, from coordinate 137,096,318 downwards.
TACCTCTGTGATGGTGCTTGTGTATATAGAGTATTATTATTATTATTATTATTATTATTACCACTACTGTACTACTACTTGCTAAGCTACAACCCTAGTTAGAAAAGCAAGATGTCTATAAGCCCAATGGCTACAACAGGGAAATATAGCCCAGTAAAATTAATGTCTTTACGTAAGTAGTAGTTAAATTGTCTCGATGTGTAAGAAGGAATTCTTATCTGCTAAGTTTAAGGCGTTTATATACTTTCCTACATTTTTCATATGGTTTAAACACAGTCAAGTAGACTCTGAGCATTCTGTATAGATTAACTATTGGTGATTTATTTATGGAAATGTGTGAGGCCTATTTGTCGTTAAAATCGCACTTGCATAGTCTTGTCTGTTCCAAATACGCAGATTGCTTAAAGTGCATAACAAGGTTTTTTTCTAATGTTCTATTATTAGACTCGAGTTAAATAGCTTGTTTATATTTAGGCGATAGTTACTTAGTTAAGAGTAACCTTACTCTCTCTCCTAATTGTCCCAGCATGTTGAAAGTGTAAAAATAGTTGTGGTATGTACAGATTACTCCCCATTAGTGACATATTGTAAAAGATATTTAGTTGGTTCTCTGTTTAAGCAGTTCGAATTAGGATGTCCAGTACGTACGGGATAAGTTGCAGATTCGAAAACTAGGTAACATACGATTCTTTAACGATAGATTTACCTTTAGATAAGAGGGTTTGAAAATAGAATGATTTTTATATTTTCTTATGAATTTTACACTCCTGTAGTCATGATGTAGTTATTTCTGGGTCGACCTGTGACGCCCGGTGAAAAGGGTCCTTCTTTACACTTTTCTGACATGATGTAGTTATTTTTCTGCTTTTTTATGGATGGAAATATTGTTATGATTTTCATGCATTATAGGCCTTCCCCAAAGAATTATTCTTGCGAGAGGTGAAAGATAATTTAGGGACATAGTTGGTTATATCAAAGGAAAATCTTTAAATGAAAATATGAAAGTAATAGTGGGATAATTAAGTGAATGCTGTGAAGATCCGTCTATACCATCTGATAACAGTATGCTGCTTAAGCCGAGCGAAATGAGTAACCCCTTGAGAGTAATGGGTGTTTCAAATTAAACTCGATAGTTTGATATCTAAAGTTTTTTTTTTTTTTATTGATTTTCATATTTGCATTAAATAATGAAATGGAAAACTTGGTTTAATTATTATTATTATTATTATTACAAGTTAAGCTACAACCCTAGTTGGAAAAGCAGGATGCTATATGCTCAAGGGCTCCAACAGGGAAAAATAGCTCAGTGAGGAAAGGAAACAAGGAAATATTCACCAAGTACTGAACAATCAAAATAAAATATTTTAAAAGCGGTAACAATATTAAATTAGACATTTCATATATAAACTATAAAAACTTAAAAAAAAACAAGAGGAAGAAAAACAAGATAGAATAGTTTGCCCGAGTGTACCCTCAAGCAAGTGGATATGAAACTGATAGACTGTGTTATGTCTATTCCTTGAGCTCCTAACGCTTCACAAGCGGGAGAGTTTTCAAGATTTGCCATGACCTGTGATGCAGATGCCCGATTAACATTGGGTCCTTATTTTGTGCCTTAGCATACTCTTCCGTATAGGCTAAGTTATTTTTGTCTAAAATGGATCTTGAGAAAGTTAATCCAGCAATTTACCACATAGATTTATAAGATAACTTTGAAGAATCATTTTTCAGAATAGTTTTTCTGTGTGATCACCTGTTGGTGAGACCTACTCCAATGCTAGAGAGTATGAATTGGTCTGTAAAGCCATCTTCAAAGACTCAAGGTTGTGGTGGTAAACAAGAAATTAATGGATACAATATACTGTAGACATTCTTTCATATTTGAATGATGGGTTTAGTAGGCAGACACAGCACCAGATTGTATGGAGAAGCAAAAGATTGTAAATCTGGTTTGTGTTGAGGATAATGTTGAAATTCCAAAAACTGAAGATTGTTTTATGTATGATGAAGGATGGACATAACTTACAATATTCAAGATCTGATTAGGTCATTGATCTCTCTCAATTCTATGAATGTAACTGCAGAATTGTATGGACTTAAGTTCACCTCTGTCATGCTTATGGAAGGAAAATATTTTCAAACAGGCAAGTAAGTTCAGGTGATGGCACCAATCTTCTAAAGCAATGCAGTACAATACTTCCCTTCCTTCTGATTATCCAGAAACTTAACTTTTTTAGCAAGGGACTTATCTCAAAACTTGCCAGTGGTACCTAATAATGTCTTTCCAGTTATTTGCAAGTTATATAAAAAGTGTATCCTTATAAATCTCAATCTTTGCAAACAACTATTTTGAATAAATTTCGTTAGCAAAACCTACCTAGACAAGGAAAGGTTTCTCTTTTCTGTCAACAAGGTAGTCATCAGCTTAGGTTGGGCTCTCATGAATGATAACTTCTCTTCAAATTACACATCTCATCTGCTTTCTTTTGCTCTAAGAGTGGGGCATGGGCAATCTTTGTTTGTCGCCCGATTCCTAGACACTTGGGACTATCACACTTGCTGTAGTGTAACAGGCGATTAAAGGGATTTTGACGAAGGAAAAATCTATTTCTGGGAAGAGGCCTGTGACGCCCGGTGAAAAGGTCCTTCTTTACACTTTTCTAATATAAATCTTCCAAATATACTAGAGAAAGATAAAAGCATGGAATGCAGAGGTTACTACCCTCGCGCGATCACCTTGTGGGTGTCGTGTATACAACAAGGGCGTGTGAAAACCACTATTCACAGGCTGTCTTCCATTTAGATAATCCCTTCATCAATGGGGAGGGCCGTGAGAGGCCCTAGAGAACACAGTTGGACTACCCCACCGACACCTACCACGCAGTTTGAATTCTTTAAAAGAAATATTAAATTGGTCATTTTTTGAGGCTATGATCTTGATTCAAGTACAGTCACACCCCCTTCCTTCAACATCTCAGCTTGGTGAGATTGTTTAATGTGTGTTTTGTGTTGTCAATGGTACCAGTAGATTGGGTCTGTGCATTTATTGTACCACTATATAAGGGTAAGGGAGATGTGCATGAGTGTTGTAATTCAAGAGGTATTAGTTTGTTGAGTGTAGTTGGAAAAGTGTATGGTAGAATACTGATTAATAGGATTAAGGATAAAACAGAGAATGCAATCTTGGAAGTACAGGGTGGTTTTAGAAGAGGTAGGGGTTGTATGAATCAGATTTTTACAGTTAGGCAGATATGCGAGAAATATTTAGCAAAAGGTAAGGAGGTGTATGTTGCGTTTATGGATCTGGAGAAAGCATATGATAGAGTTGATAGGGAAGCAATGTGGAATGTGATGAGGTTATATGGAGTTGGTGGAAGGTTGTTGCAAGCAGTGAAAAGTTTCTACACAGGTAGTAAAGCATGTGTTAGAATAGGAAATGAGGTGAGCGATTGGTTTCCGGTGAGAGTGGGGCTGAGACAGGGATGTGTGATGTCGCCGTGGTTGTTTAACTTGTATGTTGATGGAGTGGTGAGAGAGGTGAATGCTAGAGTGCTTGGACGAGGATTAAAACTGGTAGGCGAGAATGATCATGAATGGGAGGTAAATCAGTTGTTGTTTGCGGATGATACTGTACTGGTAGCAGACACAGAAGAGAAGCTTGACCGACTAGTGACAGAATTTGGAAGGGTGTGTGAGAGAAGGAAGTTGAGAGTTAATGTGGGTAAGAGTAAGGTTATGAGATGTACGAGAAGGGAAGGTGGTGCAAGGTTGAATGTCATGTTGAATGGAGAGTTACTTGAGGAGGTGGATCAGTTTAAGTACTTGGGGTCTGTTGTTGCAGCAAATGGTGGAGTGGAAGCAGATGTACGTCAGAGAGTGAATGAAGGTTGCAAAGTGTTGGGGGCAGTTAAGGGAGTAGTAAAAAATAAAGGATTGGGCATGAATGTAAAGAGAGTTCTATATGAGAAAGTGATTGTACCAACTGTGATGTATGGATCGGAGTTGTGGGGAATGAAAGTGATGGAGAGACAGAAATTGAATGTGTTTGAGATGAAGTGTCTGAGGAGTATGGCTGGTGTATCTCGAGTAGATAGGGTTAGGAACGAAGTGGTGTGGGTGAGAACGGGTGTAAGAAATGAGTTAGCGGCTAGAGTGGATATGAATGTGTTGAGGTGGTTTGGCCATGTTGAGAGAATGGAAAATGGCTGTCTGCTAAAGAAGGTGATGAATGCAAGAGTTGATGGGAGAAGTACAAGAGGAAGGCCAAGGTTTGGGTGGATGGATGGTGTGAAGAAAGCTCTGGGTGATAGGAGGATAGATGTGAGAGAGGCAAGAGAGCGTGCTAGAAATAGGAATGAATGGCGAGCGATTGTGACGCAGATCCGGTAGGCCCTGCTGCTTCCTCCGGTGCCTTAGATGACCGCGGAGGTAGCAGCAGTAGGGGACTCAGCAGTATGAAGCTTCATCTGTGGTGGAAATGTGGGAGGTTGGGCTGTGGCACCCTAGCAGTACCAGCTGAACTCGGCTGAGTCCCTGGTTAGGCTGGAGGAACGTAGAGAGTAGAGGTCCCCTTTTTGTTTTGTTTCTTGTTGTTGTCGGCTACCCCCCAAAATTGGGGGAAGTGCCTTTGGTATATGTATGTGATGATCTTGATGGTGAACATGACAACGAAACAACGTTAATGGGCAGTGATTACTTTGCAAGGCTCTCCATACCTCTTGTGAAATATCCCATTCTGGAAAGTGGCTGATAGATTGTATTCTGTAGAAATATTTTGTTTTTACCTCTTTAGGTCACAGGAATGTAATTGTGACTTCTGAATGTACATGCTTAGATAAGTACCTCTGGTTTTTGTCTCATTGCCTAGTGTAAGGAGAGGCTTAGAAGTTCAAATGACTTAGGTGAGGCGAAGTTCAAATGACTTAGGTGAGGCTCTTCTATTATAGAAGTAGGTAAGGAGATTGCCTCTTTTTATTGTAATGAATGCTGGATCTTAGGCCAGACAGGCTTTTTAGCAAATATAAACTTTTGACCAACATAGTTAAGCTAGTGATATCCCTAGTAGTAGGTACTTTGGTCAAGTATTTCACCCTCGGCATGTAATATAGACAGAGGTAGCCTATGATATTAGGAAGTCGAAGCCATCAACTACTGAAATTTCTTGTACTATTACGAGAAAATATGTTTCCGTAGCTGTCCTGGCTATCATGAGTAGCCTTTTAGATTTCATTTGGCCTCTGGCTAATTGCTTCAAGTTCGTACATTATTAAACCATGTATCACACTGGAAGGCTTTGCTTACATCCTTTCTATTTCACAATTACTTATATGGTTTGTTCCTACTGATTTTATGTAGGTTTTTAGTAGTTTGAGTCATTTTATTCATATTTCAATTACAAATATATTTTTAAAACTAGTAATATTTTGCTTATACAATACGATGATAATGAATGGAGAAGTATTGATTTAAAAGCTCGAGATAGAGACTGGCGAAATCTGACCGAGGCCTTTGGCGTTAATAGGCGAAGGAGATGATGATGATGACAGAACGGTAGATAGTATACTGTACATGGAATAGTTGAACATGATTTGGAATAAAGTACTCTACCGTTCTGCTAAAGCTGCAAAAGTATGTTGAGTAAAAGTCCTGAACTGAAGGACCAGTTTTCTAGTGTTTTGGCAGTGTAGTAAATCCATGTCATTGTGTTACTAATTTTTGTCGTATAGATTTTAGTGTCTACATAAAGGGGCTATGATTAAGCAGTGTCATTTCATATGTATCCCCTCTAGAAAATTATTTAGACGGCTCTACAGTATTTCATTAAATTAGCATATGCCATTTACACTCCTTACTCAAGTAAATCTTTCAGCTTTATAATACATGTACTGTACTGTATAAGATGAATTTACATTTTATTCATTAAATGATGTGTGGTATTAATTTATTCAGTCATCTTTTTTCTGTGGGATAGTTACAAGCCTTACGTCTCTTGTCTCGCCTATTCCTTCAAAGAAAAATGTATCTGTGCAATATGCATTTTGGATTACCTGTTTTTTCTTTTCTAATAGTGTTCAGTTGTTAAAACAATGGTTTTGAGATAATTTACTTTTTCTTTATTTAGATTCTGCAGTGTATAAAAAAGTAGGACCTTATTTTCTCTTAATTTAGATACTGGATTGTATAAAGAAAGCAGGACTTTATTTTCTCTTAGATTCTGCAGTGTATAAAGAAAAGTAGGACCATATTTTCTCTCTTATATTCTGCGGTGTATAAAGAAAAGTAGGACCTTATTTTCTCTCTTAGATTCTGCGGTGTGTGAAGAAAAGTAGGACCTTATTTTCTCTCTTAGATTCTGCGGTGTGTGAAGAAAAGTAGGACCTTATTTTCTCTCTTAGATTCTGCGGTGTGTGAAGAAAAGTAGGACCTTATTTTCTCTCTTAGATTCTGCGGTGTGTGAAGAAAAGTAGGACCTTATTTTCTCTCTTAGATTCTGCGGTGTGTGAAGAAAAGTAGGACCTTATTTTCTCTCTTAGATTCTGCGGTGTGTGAAGAAAAGTAGGACCTTATTTTCTCTCTTAGGTTCTGCAGTGTGTAAAGAAAAGTAGGACCTTATTTTCTCTCTTAGGTTCTGCAGTGTATAAAGAAAAGTAGGACCTTATTTTCTCTCTTAGGTTCTGCAGTGTATAAAGAAAAATGGGACCTTATTTTCTCTCTTAGATTCTGCAGTGTATAAAGAAAAATGGGACTTTATTTCCTCTTAGATTCTGCAGTGTATAAAGAAAAGTAGGACCTTATTTTCTCTCTTAGATTCTGCAGTGTATAACGAAAAGTAGGACCTTATTTTCTCTCTTAGATTCTGCAGTGTATAAAGAAAAGTAGGACCTTATTTTCTCTCTTAGATTCTGCAGTGTATAAAGAAAAGTAGGACCTTATTTTCTCTCTTAGATTCTGCAATGTATAAAGAAAAGTAGGACCTTATTTTCTCTCTTAGATTCTGCAGTGTATAAAGAAAAGTAGGACCTTATTTTCGCTCTTAGATTCTGCAGTGTATAAAGAAAAGTAGGACCTTATTTCCTCTCTTAGATTCTGCAGTGTATAAAGAAAAGTAGGACCTTATTTTCGCTCTTAGATTCTGCAGTGTATAAAGAAAAGTAGGACCTTATTTCCTCTCTTAGATTCTGCAGTGTATAAAGAAAAGTAGGACCTTATTTCCTCTCTTAGATTCTGCAGTGTATAAAGAAAAGTAGGACCTTATTTCCTCTCTTAGGTTCTGCAGTGTATAAAGAAAAGCAGGACCTTATTTTCTCTCTTAGATTCTGCAGCGTATAAAGAAATGTATGACCGTATTTTCTCTCTTAGATTCTGCAGTGTATAAAGAAAAGTAGACCTTATTTTCTCTTTACAGTATTTAGATTCCGGATTGTATAAAGATGAATGGAACCTTATTTGAATTTATATATTTTTTTTACATTCTTATAACAATATCACTATTTGAACTGCATTGCTTGGCAACTTGGCCCTTTGGCTTGTCTTGGGTTTCATATAAAAACACAGGTATTGTGGATGAGTTGGAAGTGAGAAAGAAGGTTACTGTTGTTTACTTATACATTCTATAGAGGATATAATTTAGAAGTATGTGATTCAGAGGTTACTGTAGGCTTATAATATGAAATAAATATGACTTTCTTATACATTTAAGTTATAAATCCAAGTCCTTATACAAGAACTCTCGTAGGAGTGGTTTTTTTGCCGAGAATTCAAGTCTTGGCATCAGACAACGAACTTTGGTAGTATGCCAAATATGTAGTAGTCTTGTTTGGTCCAGTTAAATGATTTTTGTGGTAAGATAGGAAGTACAGTATATCCTCCGGGGTTTTTCAGCTGTGGATAGTAATTTTCTTGGACTTTGTCTAGTGAAATGCAGCGGAGGTTTCGAGATTTTTCCTTTTATTTTATATTGGCGAGAGATTATGTTGAATATCTGTTTGCCATTGTCAAGTGCTTTTTGGTTTTTTATAGGTGGGTTTTAACACCAATAAACTGTATACTGAATACATTAGAATTTAGATTTGGCTGATATTAACTCAATACAGTACTGTATTAATAATGTTCATGCCTTGCATGTCTAAGAGAGAACGTAAAAGAAAAATATTGTAGAAATAAAGAGATTTTATAGCATGTATTGTTTTTAAAGATTAAGAAAGTTTTAAATCATCGTATAATTTACTGTATGTTGTATATTGTATATATAAATACACAATACAAACAGTCTGTGCATATACAGTATGTGTGTATATATGGATATGTACTGTATATAGATACAGTATAGATACATACATATGTATACCCATATATATACATTATATATATACTGTATTTTCATAATTATGTATATATATACGGTATATATATGTACTATATATATATTATATATATATATGTATATATATTATATATATATATATATATATATATATATATATATATATATATATATATATATATATATATATATATATATATATATATATGTATATATATTATATATATATATATATATATATATATATATATATATATATATATATATATATATATATATATATATATATATATATATACTGTATATATTTAGAAATATATGATAACCATAAAATATATACAATGCTTTGATATCTTTTCCTTTCGTTTTCATCTTTAGTTTTTGTACTAATTTTGTGAATTTTCACATTTGTTATAGATTATCACAAACTCATCTTTATCAAGTAGAAGTCAAATCTACCTATCTTTTTTTTTTTTTTGTTTTTTTTTCTTTTTTCCGTATCTGATGTCCATACCCCAGATTTTCCAGTCTATAAATATGGGGAAAATGGAAGGACTTTTCAGTAATACTCCGATTTAATCTTTATTGATGACCTAGATAGAAATCTGGTAAGCAGCTCTTTTAGGAGGAGAACACTCCAAAATCAAACTACAGTATTGTTCTCTAGTCTTGGTTAGTGCCCTAGCCTCTGTACCATGGTCTTCCACTGTCTTGGGTTAGCGTTCTCTTGCTTGAGGGTACACTCGGGCACACCATTCTTTCTAATTTCTCTTCCTCTTGTTTTGTTAATGCTTTTATAGTTTATATAGGAAATATTTATTTTAATGTTACTCTTTTTGAAATATTTTATTTTTCCTTTTTTCCTTTCCTCACTGGGCTATTTCCCCTGTTGGGGTCCCTAGGCTTATGGCGTTCTGCTTTTCCAACTAGGGTTGTAGCTTAGCAAGTAATAACAATAATAGTAATAATATGTGTTGGAGTTTTACTACTTATGGTATCATCATCATCATCTCCTCCCATGCCTATTGACGCAAAGGGCCTCAGTTAGATTTCGCCAGGCGTCTCTATCTTGAACTTTTAAATCAATACTTCTCCATTCATCATAGTATACTTGAGGTTAATTTCTAACTTGTGGTTTAAATCATGAAATTTCAAGGGGAATTTTATTCGTTTTCTATTTAAGTTTTATAAAGGTACAATTCCCAGTGGGATTGTTTAGTTATTTGGAAAGTGTTATTGATCCTCGGCTATGTTTTAATAATTCTCAATTACTTTAATTTCTTCCTTATTTGTTTTTAACTACGGTATATTAACAGTACTATGTATTCTTAGCGTTACTTCAAAACCTTCAAGTATTTTTGTTCCATAACGATGTGTGCTTTTAATCTTTTGAAGTCTGTAAGATTAATTCCACGTCCTGGGATATTTACTCCCTTAGGCTTATCATTCAACCAAAACATCCCAAAAAGTGTCTTGGACTTTGATAAATTTATTTGTTTTATTTGAAAATTAAATATCGAGTAGGGAAAACATACTGGCTCAGGAAATATCTTTACTTTTGGCACATTTAGTCGTTGATTTTCGCCTGTTATGCTTTACAAACTTCAGACCACACACACATGGAAACCGTATCCAGAAAGTAGATATGCCAAGACAGTTGGTTATACGCAACACAGAGCCCGAGACTTTATAAAAGTATTTGTTTTCAATTCTATTTGTTGATAAAATGATAGCCAAGACTAAGGTTGTCATTTCTTCTCTTGCATTGTACGGTACAGTACTTTATAGTTTACAAACAACAGAAATGAAGTGGATCGACTTTCTTGCGATACTTAGTGAATACAGCATAGTGCTGTAGTATTTTAATCTGCATGTAAATAATAATAATAATAATTATTATTATTATTATTATTATTATTATTACTTGTTAAGCCACAACCCTAGTTGAAAAAGCAGGATGCTATAAGCCCAGGGGCTCCAACATGGAAAATAGCTCAGTGAGGAAAGGAAAAAAGGAAAATGAATTATTTTAAGAAGAGTAACAACTATAAATATCTCCTATATAAACTACAAAAACTTTAACAAAACAAGAGGAAGAGAAATGAGATAGAAGAGTGTGCCCGAGTGTACCCTCAAGCAAGAGAATTCTAACCCAAGACAGTGGAAGACCATGGTACAGAAGTTGTGGCACTAAGTAAGAGTAAAGTAGTGTAAGAAAAAGATGATGAATGGAGAAGTATTGATTTAAAAGCTCAGGATAGAGACAACTGGCGAAATCTAACTGAGGCCCTTTGCGTCCATAGCCGTTGGAGGAGATGATGATGATGAAAATATTGTAAAGTTTTGATTAAGTGGAAAGTCCCCCCTCCCCCCTTTTAAAATTGGGACTGGAATGTCATCTCATTTTAACCGCTGAAAAATTCCATCTGAATGGAAGAATTAACAATGGCTCAGTGGAGCATCACTGCTTAATAGCATTAGCAACTTGGTAGCTTTGGCATTCTACTGACACAAAAAATAACTTTTATGGCAAAATGATGGGAACAATGACATGATGATAATGTAGAATAGAACAATCCATACAAAGTCAAGTCTTTAGTGTCTACTTTTATTGGTTAATATTACAACAAACTTTTCTAGTTTCAAGTACTATTTGAAAAAAGATAAAAATTTTTTTTTCATAATATTCTCTCTCTCTCTCTCTCTCTCTCTCTCTCTCTCTCTCTCTCTCTCTCTCTCTCTCTTCTCCTCTTCTCTCTTCTCTCCTCTCTCTCTCTCTTCTTTCTTCCTTTTCCTTTTCCTTCCTTCCTTCCTTCCTTTAGTAACTAAAAGACTTATGCCCTTTGAAGCACATTTATAAGTGATATACAATACTACTGTACCATACCCTTTGGCTCCCGTTCACACGTTATCTGCAAGTTGAGGGATCTCATGTGACAGCAACTTTATTAATGTAAATTGTAACATTTTCTTAGTACGTTTGAAAATAAGTAGATGTTTGTTTTAAATATTTGAATATTGTATCATGAAATGTGTGTTTTGTTGAAAATAGCGTAGTGTGAGTTAATTTTTGATCATTGAAATACGTATATCATTTGAGTCCCATCATTACTGGTTATTGATGGCAAGTGTACTACAGGAATTGAGTGAATCATATCTTCTTCTTCTTCTTCTTCTTTGTCTACATCTTTTCCCACTTCTATGTGGGGTCGATGTTTCTGGTCAACTTTCTCCATCTACCTCTGTCCCACACCTCATCACCGGTTAATCCCTTTGATTAAAAGTCATCCTTGATACAGTCCACCCACCTTCGCTTTGGTCTCCCTGTACCTCCATTTCCATTACTCTCCTCCCAATATACTGTTCATCTCTTCTCATGACATGACTGTACCACTTCAGTCTACTTTCTTGGGTCTTGGGACCGGCACCAAGTTGAGGCTGGCTTGCCCCCCCTCAGTTGGTGGGTTAATTGAGTTTATCATATCATTGTGGTAATATAGAAACTTGTATTTTACTTTAACATTTTGTGCAATTTTTAATTTTTTAATTAGCATTCTAACTCCAAATAAATTGTCACTTCCAGAAAGTGATTCGTACTGTACACTGTTGCAGTATTTATGGTACTACTATACTGAGAATTATGTACAAGCTGTATTGTCTTTTTCTGGTTATGTATTCTATATTACTTTATTGTTTAATTTTGAATATCCGCCCTCTAGGTCTTCTGTTTAGTGTATAAGAAAAATGGCATACTTACGGATGAGTAGTATCTATTATATGAGATGAAAATTGTGCAGAAAATAATGAAAAATATGTTTAGAAAGATTGCTTGTGTTCTTAATAAGTGAATTATAGTTATTTAATTTTGAGAGAGAAGAAAAGTTGAACTTGCTTATTCTGAACTGTCGCTTTCCAAAATGTGTGCCATGAGGAACAATAAAAGAAACTCTTTGCCAAGCCTCACCATGAATAAGTTCTTTGTGAATAAACGTGCCTCAATGTTTGAGCGAACTGAGGAAACTCCAAGAGAAAAGAAAGAATGGAGTCCTTGTGGTGCGGTGGAGACATCTCAGCGCAAGATGGAAGGTGAAGTACCAAAAGACTGATTGACTAATAATGCACTTGCTTCGATTTTTGTGCCGTGGAACTAACATGCATCCATGAGAGAGTTTTTTTAATCCCTGAGATTGTGTGTTTTTCAATTTAAGTTTGTTTATAATAGT
>NC_090733.1:136909985-137083272 GCF_036898095.1 Palaemon carinicauda | reverse complement strand
TGTTTATAATAGTTTTAACATCTAATCAATTAGCAGCTTTTTTTTTTATATAAAAGCATCTTATTTAGATATAGTATTTGCATGAGGAGAATAAATTCTTGAATAAGTTCTATGAAACTGGTGGCTACTGGCCTACCCTATAATTCAGACCACCCTTTTACTAGTATTGAATTTTCTTCGTGGTCTTCAGCATTCAAAGTTGTGTTTGGCTCTACACCCTGTCTTGTTCCATTCCTGTTTGATATTGTTCAGCAGTGTCTAGTAATCAACATTTGCTGTGCAGTGGAAAATATGGATCCCATTTTAAAATATATTGTAACTTTATACAGCTTACAAACTTATTGCTTGATGAGGAGATAAATTAAATGTCACATCGCTTGAAAATAGTATGTCAGGTGGCAGTTAGAATGGGGAGACTAAGTCATGGTTTTCTGATCATAAAAGTCTCGGTGTCCAATTCATTTTGCTCAAGGTTGTGGTGGTTAGTATACTGTGGGTACTTGTCAGCTGATTGTTCCTGTTTGCCCTACCATTTTAACTATGAGTACGGTGCCATTTGCTGGGAATTTGAATTAGGTTTTCATCTTAATGGTGTTATTCACTGTTTATTAGTAGGATTTAGAGTGAGTTGTTGAAAGGTTTGTGTGCATTTGTGTGATAGTCATCCAAAGGGCAGCTTATTCTACAGTTCGTTGAACCTCGTTTTTCATTTGAAATATTCTGTATTTATAAATGTATGCCACCATCTGTTGTTATCACATATTTTGATATCATGAGGTAATAGGTTTTAATCTGATATTCAACCAGATGTCACTTTGGCCTGTACTTTAGAACGTGCTGATATTTTGTTGCTTCCACTTTCTCATCCTTGTTGTGTTAGCCAAGTTTCTAAGTTCCACAAATACTCAAAGACTCTAGGGGCACTTAGTTTGATTGGTCTTGAAGGTTTAAGGTTCAAAGGCAAGGGACAGTGACATTGCCCTAGCTAGCAGGACTATACCCTAGAGACTGACCATATAGGCTATTCATATGGTCAACACTCAAGCCCCCTCCCACCCAAGCTAGGATCTGGGAGAGCCAGACAATAGCTGCTGATGACACAGAGGGTAGACCTGTAGGCTCCCCCAAGCTGATGACACTGCAGGTAGACCTATAGGCTTCCTCAAGCTATAGACACAGTAGGTAGAACTATAGGCTCCCCCAAACCCCCCATCCTTAGCTCACACTTAGGGTGAGGTTGCAAACAATGCGAGAACTACCAAGTTTGAGAAAAACTCAAACCCCAGTCAGGCAAATCTCCAGGCAAGGACATTTTCAATAGTCCACCATACTATTCACTTTCAGAATGTGGAATTCAAGACTGCCTTTGTAGTTCATAAGTTTAGAAAACTTATGAACTTCTGTGATGATGTCATCCCTCAAGATTTTGATGGCTGCAAGTGGTGTTGTCCTTAGAAAATACTTTGCTATTTTCAACTTGTCATTTCAACTTCACTATTTTAACACATACAGTAAAACTATTCAGCTTTTGAATGATACCATAACCAGGATTATTTCTTAAAGAATAAATTTACCTTTAGTAGAAGGAAAATATTTTTACCGTACCCATAGTTGAATTATATGACTTGAAATCATGATGGACAAAGTTACTTTCTTCTCTTTTAATAGTCAGGGTTGCCGTCGCATCTAAAATCTATCAACACCCAAGGTCTCTTCTTTTATACGGCAGTCATGCTTTTTTTTGGTTGTTTACATTGAAAAGAAGTCCATTACAGTACTCCTGCATATATTGCCTATGATCTTACTTATGATCATACCCTATGCTGTATACCAGCTATAAAGATTTTTAAGGCATTTCATGTGTATCCAAGTTTTTGGACAGCCTGTTCTAAATAACTATGGATCTCTTTTTACTTTTATTTTATTAATTTTTGACTAATTAAAGTAGCTCAAGGTGTTGTGCACTAGGCCTTTCTACTCTCTCTCTACTTCCTAGTCATGATGTACTGCATATCAATTTCTGAACTCAATATTTCATGTGAGATTGATAGTTATTTGTTGATCCTGGTTTTGTGAAGTACATATTTTGGCAACCCCAGCTAAAACCGATGAGGGGACTTGGATCCTTTCAAGCTTTTGAACGATTATTCCGTTAGGCTCTGGGATTTTTCTTTTGGAATAAAATTGACCTTATGGAAGTCATGTATCGTGGGAGGAGGAAAACACTTGTCATCTTTTTTTTAGATGTCTGTTTTTATATTTCAGACATTACTATTTGGATCAAGAAGTTGGTTTTCATATTTTATACATTCCTGTTTGGATCAAGAGGTCAGTTTTTGCATATTAGACATTCCTGTTTGAGTCAAGAAGTCATTTTTATAGTTTAGGCATTCCTGTTCAGACCAAGGGGTCTGTTTTTATATTTTAGGCATTCCTATTCAGACCAAGTGGTCTGTTTTTATAATTTACACATTCCTGTTTGGATCAAGAGGTCCTTTTTATATTTTAGGCATTCCTATTCAGACCAAGTGGTCTGTTTTTATAATTTAGACATCCCTGTTTGGATCAAGAGGTCCTTTTTATATTTTAGGCATTCCTATTCAGACCAAGTGGTCTGTTTTTATAATTTAGACATCCCTGTTTGGATCAAGAGGTCATTTTTATATTTTAGGCATTCCTATTCAGACCAAGTGGTCTGTTTTTATAATTTAGACATTCCTGTTTGGATCAAGATATCAGTTTTTATAATTAAGACATTTCTATTTGGATCAAGAAGTCTGTGTTTATAATTTAGACATTCCTGTTTGGATCAAGAGGTCATTTTTATATTTTAGACATTCCAGTCTGGATCAAGAGGTCTTTTATTTATATTTTAGGCATTCCTGTTTGGATCAAGAAGTCTAGTTTTATAATTTAGATAATCCTGTTTGGATCAAGAAGTCATTTTTATATTTAAGGTATTCCTGTTCAGACAGAGAGATCCGTTTTTATAATTTAAGACATTCATTCCTATTTGGATCAAGAAGTCTGTTTTTATAATTTAGACATTCCTGTTTGGATAAAGAGGTCGGTTTTATATTGTAGACATGCCTGTCCAGATCAAGAGGTTTTTTAAGACATTCCTGTTCGGATTGATCTCGATATTATGTACATACAGTACACTAATGTAATTCTTTGAATCCTTTCATTTAGTCATCCATATTTGTTTAATATGTCTCCTGATTTTCAACTCATGGTCAGACCTTTTTGCTTTTGTGCCTGAATGTACAGTATTTTCCTTGTTGGTTGATTTATTGAATGAAAGTTGAGCATCATTTCAAAAAGACTTTACCAGCCTTTTACTCATCCCAATAATTTTGGGCGTTTAGATTGAGTGATGTTAAATCATTTATAGATGCTAGACCATCCTTTACATTCAGATCTTCCTGGACAATTCTATCCTGTTCGTAATACTAGGCAGGCAGTTAATTCTAATAGCCAGGTGTTCTTCATCATGGGGCTCAATACTACACAGTATTCTAGAAGTTTTATTCCAGCTGTGACCAGGTTGTGGAATGATCTTCCTAATTGGGTAGTTGAATCAGTAGACCTTCAAAAGTTCAAAGCGGCAAATGTTTTCATGTTGAACAGGCTGACATAAGTTTTTTTATAGTTTATATATGATATATCTGTTTTGGTGTTGTTACCGTTTTTAGAATGATTTATTGTTAATTTGTCCTCATCATTTATTTATTTCCTTATTTCCTCTCCTCACTGGGCTATTTTTCCCTATTGGAGCCCTTGGGCTTATAGCATCTTGCTTTTCCAACTAGGGTTGTAACTTGGATAGTAATAATAATAATACCCTTTTTTGAATGGTCTTTTTCTATTCCGTTTGTATAAATATCAAGAGTTTATTCAATGCTGTAGATACATATCTAAGTAAGCTAATTTTTCCTAAAGCAAAGGAGTGTTTTGTGAAACTAAAAATGTGTTTACTTAACCGGTTTGGAATTTTATCTTCCCGAATGAAAAACTTTTGCTGCCAGCGAGTGTCTTGTGCTAATGTGTATCATATTTGTTGTTATTGCCAGTGTTTTGATATGTATACCTTTTTGATAATATGTATCCTATAGTCAATTCTTTTTAATGAGGCGCATTTGCACTGACTCACAGGGGTGCCCTTTTAGCTCGGAAAAGTCTCCTGATCGCTTATTGGTTGGACAAGATAATTCTAACCAATCAGCGATCAGGAAATGTTTCCGAGATAAAAGGGCACCCCTGCGATTCGGTGCAAATCTGCCTCGCTAAAAAGAATTGACTATAGTTGTGTTTATGTAAAGAAATGGTATTCAGCTAATTTTCTGTTCTTAGAATAATTTTTAGGAACTTGTTTTCATGAACTAACTATAAATAGATTGTTTTGTGCAGTTTTACATTAACATTTGAATGAAAAAACTTGGTTTTTACGTTTTACGTCAACCCCTGACATAGTATATACAATATTTTTACATTTTGTAACCAATTTTTAACTTTATACTGAATCTGAAGTGCATAATTCAGTAAAATGTATTAATATTGTCTATGTAGAAGATGCTTGTGAGATTCATGACTTGACGAAAGAATGTAGTCTTGCTTTGCAAGTTGATACATTTTCTCAAAATAATACAGTATACAGGGACATATGGCTCATAAAATTCAGTAATGTATACTGTAGTTTAGGCAGAGTGGATTTGACCTGAAAGTTATCTTTAAAATTTCAACTGTGCTTTGTAGAAATGGAGGATTCCATCCCCCATATATTTGTCGTATTTTGTAGCTGTGGAAATAGTTTGAAAAGAAATATTTGCGAGAGTTCTTGTTATGTACTGTAAATGCAAACCTTGTAATTAAGCTTACTGTAGTTTCATTTGTGATATTTTTTGTAGTTTTGATCCTAAACAGGATTCCAAATAAATTCATAGGGTCATGAATCAGCTCTACCCAAGCCCCAGGTTATCAGATAGTTACCCTCCCCAAAAATACCCTCCCCCCTCCATTTCATATGCTAGTTGGTCAGTATGGTTAACACTATAGTTAATCATTTGAGTGATTCATTTCTTCCCCTCTTCTTCTAGAATTTGGCACTCCCTTCCTGTCTACCTTGACTCCTTCAACCTTTGTTCCCTTAAGCGGCAGTACTGTCACCACCTGGAAGGGTAAGTCTTTTCTCCTTAGGATAACTGGTCTGCATTAATTCAACTTATAATTTATTTCAATTTGTTTGATTCCAGTTTTTTCCCTCTTTGGCCCAAGCCACATTTGAGCACTTTAGGCCAGTACCTTTTTTCAATTCGCTCGTGTTGAAGAAAAGTGAGACACTCGAGACACGCCGCATCGGAAGCGTGTTGAGTCTTTATCCGATCATTCTATTGTTTTCTCTAATGTTAACCTCTCATTCCGTTGAGAAGAGCAGTGTTATTGATCGTCGTGTTTTTCTACTGACATTTTTTATTTGTTTTGCTCCTATGTAGATAATATATAGAGGCTTCTTTTCCATTTTAATTTAATTTTCTATTATATTGGTTGTTAATTAAATCGATGGGGACATTGATCAATTATACCTTATATTTATTGTCAGCTATCCACAACTTTAAATACAAAATAGAAAATTATACAGTGCTTTACTGTATTCTCCATAGTACTCCGATTCTTTTCCCATACGGAGAATAACTTATTTATATTTTTATTTTTATCTTATCCTTCCAGAAAAATACTTAAATGAATTATCCTAATTTTAGTGGGAGACTGATCGGTGTTGTGTGTAAATATTATTTTTACAGAAAAAACTTACACAAATTACCTTAATTTTAATGGGAGACTCGTGTATCTGTTTCTGAGTGTGAATATTCTTTTTACAGAAAAAACATACATAAATTACTTTAATTTTAATGGGAGACTCGTGTATATGCTTCTGTTGAGTGTGAATATTTAAGTTTCCTAAAAATCTTCCGCTGGTCTTAGTAGTTACAGTGGGAAGTTTTGTATAGCTGTTAATAGTTGCTCAAACATCCGTCTTACAATACTGTACAGTACAATAATGTGACCTGTTTTTAAGAATTGTATGTCCTCTGATTTTTATTTATGCCTTAATTTCTTGTCAGAGGAGACAAACTATTATAAAGGGTTTAATGTAGGGTTAAATGATAGGCAGGACCTCTCACACTATGTGAACCATCCTGGTTTGCGTCGTCTTTCGTGGAAATCTTTGTAGAAGTCAAGCAAGAGTAATAAAGGCCTTAATTTGTTGAGAATCCAATATGATTAATTTCTTTATTTAAAGGAATATTATGTGCGAGTCATATTGCTAATATCTACGTAGCACCGCTTTCTCCACCGTAATAAAAAAAAAACAGAATATTTTCTCTCTACCCATATGACCCTTACTGCTGAGGACCAACCAGCGATGTTAAATACTCTTAGTGAAGGACAGGAACTGCACTAGTTATTCATCATGAATATTTAAATCATTTGTATATCTATGTTGAATGATGAAGTTTCTTGAACTTAACTGCTTCCTCTAGGGCAATGTCATTGTCCCTTGCCTCTGCCATTCATGAGCGGCCTTTAAACCTTTGAACAGATTCTTTGAATAAATATACACTATTCTATAGTTTTCTGTTCATAAGTTAGAATTTGGTTTAGGATTATAAAGGTATGCCTCCTGCTTTTTGAGAGAGTTTGTGCTAAAAACTACCGTAATACAGAAGGTTGTTTTGATAAGATAAACACCTTTCCCCGTTGAGCCAAGTCTAGTTAAGTATTGCAAATAGGGTAAGGGTACGGGTTGTAGTTCAATGTTCATATGTTAGATAAACATGATGACAAACATATCTTATCAGAGGGCTTGTGATTGTGGTAAAATGTTAAAAAGTAAGAAATTAGATAGGTCAACTTTTTTTTATGAAATTAAAATACGAGTAACGCATTTTTCAGATATTAATTTTTTTTTTTTTTTTATCGGCCGAGGTCTGTCGGGAATTAGGCTAGTATCAAATGGGAATATAAATGAAAGGTATTATGATAATTGTAACACGACATTGTAGTTTTATTCATCCCCAGTTTTGTTAGCAAGCTATCAGGTGTGACCCCATCTCATCTAGTCAATTTTAGTCTAGCATGAATAAAAATTAGCAAGGTAGGCCTTCTTCAGCTTTTGGGAATAAACTGAAGTGTTTAATGCTCAGTATATAGGAATTTAGACGATGTAGACCCTCATGCCCTATGTACCTTGTATAGGGGCCAGCAGGGATTGATCTTACCTGTCTGATTGCTAACCCAAACATGACTTCAAATTTGATCTAGTGGAAATATTGTTCCATTCATTGAGGGTTCTAATGGTTCACTGAGCCCTATAGAGTCGAGATCCTCTTATAGAGCCCTGAATTCTTTATTTGTTTTAGAGCCTTTTACTGCTATAACCTTGCATTCCTGCAATCCTAGTCACTTTTAAACAGCTAGATTGCGAGGGAGAAGAAAGAGTTGGTAGTTTGGAACTTGATGGCCATCCGCTTGTTAAAGTGAGCGTTCTTAACCAACTCGTATTTCATATGTGGGTGGCGTGTAAGTAATGTCTCGGTTCATCCTTCTGTATAGTACGATGAGGATGAAGAAAACACAGGACCACACACCAAAAATATCTCCCTTTTTAAACCTTACATAAACAAATAGTAGAAAGATATCCTAGTAAGTCATGTAAATTAAGGGTTGAAAATAAAAAAGCAATGAATTCACACCAGAGAAAGCATACTAGATTTGGAGAATTTTCTTTATACATTTGTATACATACAATATATATATTTATAGATATATATATTATATATATATACACATATACAAGCTTGTATATTTATTTATAAGTAGTTCCCACACCTGACCAGTTTGAGAGGAAGTCCCCATAAGTTTGGACTTTTCAGTTTTACTTTGGTTCCATTTATTTCTGTGTGTATTTTATTTTTTTCATGAATATGAGTAATGCTTTAGTCGTAGCTATTCATTTGAAATTAGAAACTGCTTTTTACTAACTGACTTAAGACTTCAAATATTTAGTAACAAGTGATGAAAAATTCTTTTTAAGTAGTTAATAAATTGTTGATTCTATGAAATTATATCATTGCTGGGTCTTTTATTTTTTCACATTAACTAATTTAGAAGTCTTGAGTTAAAACATACGAATTGTATTAATTATTCTTTTACAGAATTTTTATTTATTGAAGTACATAGATATGAAGAGAAACTTTGAGTGAACCTTGGCTTTTGCAAAGGGCTAAATGATAAAATTCTGGTTCTAACATATTTGTCTCATTGTAGCTCGAAAGGAGGAAAAAAAGAAGGAAGCCATGCGGGCGAGACTGAAACGTCAGTCGGATCCATACGCGGAGGAAAGCAGCGATGGAGAAGATGAAGAAATATCAGGTAATTTGATTTGATTAAGATTCCAGTTTTTTTGAATCTGCTTATCAGTATTGGTTATTATGACAGGATGAAATCAGCGGTTATGATCAGTATGTTGCAGTCTCTTTACTGTGTTGGTCTGGTTAGTGCGGAGAATTTCTTTCAATCCTAATTACTAGTTGCTTAAGTAGCCCTAAAAGGGGATTTACACGGTCGAACGGTTTGTCGAATGCTGTTCGACAGACAAGTGTTTGAAGTGATGTTTGAACTTGTGAACTGGGTATTGGGTTGTCGAACACGCTCATCGAACTGTTCGTAGAAAGTCTATTCTCGCCTGACTTTTGTGGGCGGGGTTTCATTGTCCACAAACATTATTCATTTGTGGCTGACTCCCCCTCTCCGAACCGTTTGACAAGCGGGTTCATCAACCTGGTTCGACGAACCGTTCGATTGAGTAAACTCCGCTTTACATAGATCCAGTTTAGGAATATGCTTTTTGATATTCGTTTTACCAACAGCAGTAGTTGTGTTTACCTCATAATTAGAGTATATATTGCAGGCAATTACAAACTACACAGAGTAAGATAGTGCAAAGTTAAAGGTTATTACAGTAATCAAATTGAATATTTTCTCGATGAAGGCTTTTATATTAGAAATTCACCATGAAACCTCTTAATATTATGTTTGTAATTAAGATGGTTTTCATTCACTCACACAGATTTTGAAAGTGTTTGTATGCTAAGAAAGTTCATAAGTTAATGATTGCAATGTCAAGTAATGGAAGTGAATGGAAGCCTGACTCCGAAATGAACGTCACTACGAATGACAGAAATCTGGTATTGGTTAATTTGTATATGTATAGAAGGTAAATGCAACTGATGATACTGTGAGGAGGGACAAGGAGAGCTTAAGAATGGAGAAGAAGAGTGGTGGCCTTGGAAGTTATACAGTATTTGAAATATAAAAGTTATGTTGAGCCAACTCATCCTTATGGAAGTGAATTGCTAAAGGGTCTTTTCAGCATTCTGCAAGCGTAAGTTCCGATATTAATCGTAATACTTTACTTTCATCCTGCTTCCTTTCTTTCATTTTTCATTAAAGCCTAATTGTTTATAGTGCAAGTGTGGGGTTTTCTTTGTTTCAACAATAGATTTTTCTAGCATATTTTCATAAACTTTATCCGTATATTTTCTGAATTTTTATCTTGCTGTGCAACTACTATAAACTGCCCCTCTTCCCCATCTTGATATGGTAGTGAAAATCCTAGTATAGTCTTGTTCTAAGTGTCAGACTATAATTTCAAAAATCAAATAGAATATAAAGGTGTGATTTGTTGAATTGAACTATTCAAATATTGCTCAGTATGTGGAGTAAGAAGCATTGATAGTAAGAAATTAAAATACAGAAATGATGTAAAAAATATGATATAGGTGAAATAACAGATTAAGGTAATTTTTATTTAGTTTGATCATATGATAAAAAGTTTATAATACAGAATTTTAGGAGGAATGAGGAAAGAAGAGTAATGAACAGAAGGACTTTTAACATCAAAGAATTGTTAGGTGCAAGATAGACGGGAGTAGAATTGTTTTTGTAGGAAAGAGATTATTATTATTAGTAACTAAGCTATAACCCTAGTTGGAAAAGTAGGATGCTACAAGCCCAAGGGCTCCAAAATGAAAATAGACCATCGAGGAAAGGAAATGAGGAAACAGAGATTAGTGTGCCTGTGTGTACCCCCAAGTAAGACAACTATACCTTGCATCAGTTGAAGATTACCATGCTACAAAGGCTATGGCACTACCCAAGACTAGAGAAGAATGGTTTAATTTTGGAGTGTCCTTCTCCTAGAAGAGCTGCTTATCATAGCTAAACCTTTACCAAATGAAAACCAGCCACTGAGCAATTACAGTGCAGTAGTTAACCTCCTGAGCAAGAAGAATTTTTCAGTTATCTAAGTTTTGTCAGGTGTATGAGGAAAGAGGAGAACGTGTAAAGAATAGTCCAGACTATTTGGTGTATATGCGGGCAAAGAAAAAATGTGCTGTAACTAGAGAGGGATCCGATGTAGTACTATCTGGTCAGTCAAAGGACCCAATAAATCTATAGTGGTAGCATATCAATGGGTGGTTAGTGCCTTGGCCAATCTTCTTCAGGGATGTATGGAGCGGGTGATGATCGTGAAGAAGTTTCCAGCGTTAGTGGTTTATTCTTGAATTAGGGGTTAGTTGACGGTAAATTCACTGGACACACCACCTCTTGTACTTACTGCACAATCTCTACAATGTTTTGAATATTTCCAGAATGCTAAAATCACTCTGCAACACAATGAATGTTATTCTTTCCTCTAGACGCCCCATCATCAATTGATAAAGAATTTGCTATTAGGGCTCCAGATTGTTTTACTTATATAGGAAGTATCACAAAGGAAGTCATAACTTAAATTTCAAAAACTTTTGAAGACCAAAGCAGCTGCCACTATAGAACCTAATTAATAATCTCGATAAGGATTACTAGAGATAATTTTCATCCAATACCAAACTGGTACGTTATTAAACTGCCTCTAAAATTATTTCCAAAAAAAGGTTTCTGCAAAAATGCTTCAAGGTTTATAAAAGATTTGGATCCAAACTTGCTGAATTCTTGTGCCCAAACCTTCAACAAGAAATGACACTGCCCCTAGCACTAAAGGCGAATTTACATTCTAGGTTTGCGTAGTCAATTAAAGGCATCACTTACAATGTCCATAGTTTGTTCAAAATATACTGAACATCTCTTGATGGACAGGGGAACTATTCTCAGAGAAAATGCAACCGTTTTTATTAGGCGGAAGTGAAAGGAGAAATGGTTACCGACTTTTAGTCTTAACACAATTTAGCTGTGAATGAATATTTTTTCAGAGTTGGAGTTGTTGTAGCCTATCCCTTGATTTTTAGTAATTTAACAATAGAGTTGGTTTTTACCAGTTGCACTATAAGCTATGTTGGTTATTCAAGGAAAACATGTTACCCAAAGAAATACTGTACAGGTAAGGTAATCATATTTCTCTCTCTCTCTCTCTCTCTCTCTCTCTCTCTCTCTCTCTCTCTCTCTCTCTCTCTCTCTCTCTCTCTCTCTCTCTCTCTGTTGTTTAAATTGAATTCTAGTTACATATTTATTTTGAAAAAGAATTCAACTACAGTCAATTTTTTTCAGCGAGGCAGATTTGCACCGACTCGCAGCGGTGCCCTTTTAGCTCGGAAAAGATTCCTGATCGCTGATTGGTTGGACAAGATAATTCTAACCAATCAGCTATCAGGAAACTTTTCCTAGCTGAAAGGGCACTACTGTGAGTCGGTGCAAATCTGCCTCACTATAAAAAAATTGACTATAGTGTATAATTGGTTATAGTTGAAGAGAATTAAGAGGATGTAGAGTGATACAAATACAGTAGGTTATTACGATACACCGTATCCAGGTAATCTAGAAATCCGCCATCTCGAAAGTTCCCAGCCATCGGAATAAAAGGGACTTTAATTGACCGTTGAATGGATGAATGCGTAGTATGTCTTTAATGTCTTTACACATTACTGTACGTACTGTTGCTTCGCAGTACAAATATGTAGTCAACTTTTTTTATTTCAAGTATTTTTTTAGATGATATATCTTTTAGTCAATTGTAGAGGGTTAACATTATGATTTTAAATATATAGGCTAGCCATTGCCTGTAGTTATAATGCTTTGATTGACTTTTTTTAGATTTATGTTAAGTGTGTACAGTATAGTACTTTGAAATGCATTGTTAGTGGTATTGCAAGTTGAAAAATTTTGTAGTTGATATTTATACTTTTGGTAATTCATTTGCAGCCTCAGTGACATCAGGCAAGGATTCCAAAAAGGGTAAATATGATTCTTGCTTTTTCATCTTCTCATCATCATTTTTATACATTTTGTATTTTAGCTTACTGTATTTGCAAAAGGTTAAGTAGAGTAATGCATTATTGGTAACGAGTGATATGCGACTCAAAAAAATTCATTGCTATGGTTATCTTCAGAATTTTCATGGGAAATAATGATACATGTGGCACTAGCCAAAGAACACTGATTGAAACAAGCTTATTCAATGTCTTTTTGTATTGTTGATGTAACTCCTGTGTAAGCTTTTATAAGTTTTATATCATTTTTATCCTTTATAAAATTTTTATATGATTTTTTGTTTGGTAAATCATCTGTAACATTGTTGATTGATAGGCTATTCGTACCGTTTAATTGAAGTAACTCATTTTTATAATGTCTTGAAATTTCTCTAGTGTTCCTGTCATTTGTGTTGTTTATGGGCTGCACGGCATGGGGGTCACATGTTACTTGTACTTCTCTTTGCACAATTCTTATGCTTTATGACTGGTGCTGGTTTCTAGCTTGTTTTGTAATGTAAGTTGTAGAAAAAGTAGTTTTTAAGATGTTTTGAATGTTTTGTCTCGTTTATGTGGTATGTAGGAAATATTTTATCTTAAGAGCTAAGATATGTTACAATGTGGAAGTAAGACATTTCAAGTATTGCTTTTAGTTTTGGTTTTTAATCATTTTAATAATGGGTCATACAAATTGATATTAATATATAGAATTTTTATAATGATGGAATTAAGTCTGGTAGAACATATGTTGAAAGCTCATTTTTTATTCATCCACTTGAAAGTAATGGGATGATAAATATCTCGTAAGTGAAAGGTATATGTTCAGGCTTTTTAGGTTGATATCAAGGATGATTTTTGTACTTAGCATTGGTCAGAATTCTGGGAAAAGCATTTAAATCTAGATTCATATCTAGATAACTGTTATCACGATGTAGATCTAAACGTTAGTTAAGAACAGAAAGTCCTCAACTCACAAACATAACAGGTTCCAAGCAGCTGTTGTAAGTCAAATTCTGTTTACATTGAATTTTGTTAAATTTTGGCCTATGATAGACCACCTAACTCGCATGCATACAATTTTCAGCCGTAAAAGACAACAAATAGTCCCATTTCGTATTGCAAACGCCATCTTGCTTCCTGCATTAAATTACAGTATATGATACAGTATTGCTTTATTACAGTACAGTATTTCATAATGAACTTTTGATACAATATCTGAGTTTTATAGGATTTCAGATGGATTTTTGTATCTCCGAATGTTTGAAAGCTGAGGACCTTCTGTAGAAACAAATGTTCAGATCTAGGTGAAGTGTTTGGGTACTCTAGAGTAGGACTAATTGTCAATTTATGGCTCGCCCAAAAGGATTTGGTTTGTTTAATATTTTTTTCCTCTGTTTCGAGAACCAGATTACCGTGATGATGTCCTGCATTTTAATGATATTTAGGGCAGTGATCTGAATAAACCTAGTATGATTTGAGACTAAGAGAGATGAATCCTTTATGAAGGACCTACATCATTTCTTATTCTCCTCTCGTGTGCTAATACATACATATACCAAGGCACTTCCCCCAATTTTGGGGGGTAGTCGACATCCAACAAAAGAAACCAAAAAGGGGACCTCTCCTCTCTATGTTCCTCCCATCCTGACAAGGGACTCATCTGAGTTTGGCTGGTACTGCTAGGGTGCCACAGCCCACCCTCCCCTGTTATCCACAACAGGTTTAAGTTATATTCATCAAAATAATTAACTTTTTTATGAGTTGAAAAGAGTTCCATCAGCTGTCTTGTATTTGGCCTGGGTTCCCATCTGTTGAAAGTATTCACCTCTGCTCTTTTTCCATGATTTTCTGGAACTTTCTACTGACCTTTGCACATCTGTAATATCTGCCATTACGACCAGGATCTTTGATCTTTTAGCAGGTGTTTCTATATCTTTTAATGATGAAAGTCCTCCAGAATTCATGTCTATTTTGCGGAATTCAGACAGTGTTAAGGTATTCAAAGAGTCCATGTTTTGAATACATGTATTTGAAAAAATTTATGCTTAATATCTCGCTAGCAAGATCTGTTTGTGGTGGTTTTAACATCAGAAAACTAATTGGGGAACTACATGCAATCTCTCATAAGATAGTCTTAGGTAATCTTAAGATCATTTTATCTCTCTTTGCCTAAATTTAGAGCTAAAAATTAATTTGACACTAAGGCTTGCAACAAGGGAGGTAGTTGTTCGTTCACTGGTTAGTTTTAATTCACTGATAAGAGCAGTTCAATGTTATTTGGAGGATTCTATGGAGATTGTAGTTAGTGTGCCTTATTTGTTTTGGGGGTACTGTATTGGTATTGCAACATGATATCTGTCCAGGAATGCAATTTCATTCATTGTTATTGTTTGATCTTGAAGTTCAAGGAATTGGATCTAAATCTAAAGAAGGATTTGATATAAAGAGGTACAGCTACATATGAATTTTTGCTAAATTTTTTTTGTTTGGAAAGGTTTTTAGTGATACCCCAACGGTATTCGAAATCTCAGTTCGCTAAACATCTGGAAGAATCCTGGTATACATGTCACGATTGTTGGGCTTTAGGGCCTATAGTGGCTTCTGGAGATGTAGTCTGAATTTAAGTGGTTTGTTTGATAGAATGATGCTTTGGGATTACAGTCAAGCAACCTTTCAATTTATGCATTAATTTGTTGATTTTTGCAAAATTAAACGTATTGTTCCACGATAATTAAGTTTTTTGTCATGTTCTTGATTATATGATTAAGTAATTTTTAGGGAGGTCATTCTGGTTAGAGTACACAAAAGCTTAGACTAAAGGTAAGTCTGTGATGTTAGTTAATTGATTATGGGGATTTATGTGCCTTATCTCTTTCTTTTTCAATATTTAACTTAGCAACTCTGTTGCTCGACAGAAAAACTCTACGGAAAAATTCGCCAGCGATCGCTACACAGGTAGGGGGTGTACTCAACAGCGCCATCTGTCGTTCAGATACCCAGTACTCATTGTAAACAAAGAACTCAATTTTCTCTCTGTCGGGCTACCGGCAAGACCTACTAATTCGCTGTTGCTAACTGGATTTGTTTTCACAACTATTTGGTGAAGTACACTATTCTAGTTTTGAGCTTTCGCTATGCAGGTGTTTTATCTTCATCTTAAAACTTGAACTCGTTTTGGATAGATTTAATTATGGTGACAAAGAGAGTATGGACTTTCTTTCACTTTTAAATGGCCGACACCCTTTCCTTAGACGGAAGTGTGTTTAGGCTTTTAGTAATTATCTTATCACGTTATAGATTTTCCTCTATATATTTTATATCTCTCCGCCTTTATTAGGCCTCTTCGATTAACTTTCCATTTTTTATAAACATATAAAAATAAATTTTAATGCTTTGTTTATATAGACCTTTCCTGAGAGTAGGCGGTCCTAACTTGGAAACCGAAGTTAATCAACGTTGAGCCCTTTATATCGTCTTTAGCTTTTAAAGGGCTAAGGATTTAAAACTTTTTAAATGTAATATTTTATGAAAGAATTTCTTTGATAGTCTTCGTACTGTTTTCAAAGATGAACTAACGTTTAGTTTTTTATGCTACGCAGTTGTTGACGTTCAGGACGTTCAACATGCGCTCTATCGTTACGATAGAGAGAGAGTGTATCACGGTTTCACTTTGCAGTAAGAGTAAATCGATTCTGACGTTTTGTTCATTCTTTCTTAGCTTAAATGTTTTAAATTCTAATTTGAAGGAACTTTTTATTTGAAAAACCTTTCAGTTTTTTCCTTTAGTCAAATAACATGTTTTTTTGACGATATATAATTGGGCTCTTCTCTTAGGTGCGAAATCAAGAGAGAAAGAGAGAGAGAGATAGAGACGGAGGGAGAGAGAGGAGAGAAAACGTTCCGTTCAAGCGGATAACGTTGTTCTCGTGTTACTCACGTCCCTAGTCGCTGTACGGGGAGGAAGGATAAAACGTTTTTAGGTTTTTATTCTCGTCCCCAGGCTATGTGCGGTGAGAGATTGAAAACGTAGTTATATGAACTAGTGTTTAGTCTCTTTCCCAGCCACTGATTTTTCTTTTTATCTTAAAATATGTTTTCTGTTTTTTGCTGGTATTATGAGCTTGCATTATACGACTAATTTCGCAATTACTACCTTTTAATGAAGGGTAGAATTGCGTGTTTCAGGTAGAAATAAGTGCAAAACAGAAAATCGAAGTGATAAAGTGATATGCGCAAAGTGTTACAGTGTTGCGTCCGAGGCGCAAAGTGTTACAGTGTTGCGTCCGAGGGTTCGTCTGTTCGTGCCTGTCGTTCACCTAGTCCGGGACCTCTTACATGCTCCCAAGCCCAGGGGAGAAGTAATGTCAAACGACTTATGGGTTCGAGAGGCCTTGACCAACGAACAGACGTTTTCCCTCTATGGTATCGGGTGTATCTTACCAAGATCTCCCCTACCATAAGACGAGAGAGACGTTGTTTCTCCTCGCCATCCGTAGGCTTTTCGCATAAGAAACCTGTCACAAGGTTTCGAAGCCCTTAAGCGAAAGTCAGTCCTTTCAGGACAGGTCCAGCGTCCTGGTTACAGCCATTAGGACAGCTCTGACCCTATGCAGTCATCGGATAACTGCTCGCCGCCTAACAAAAGCGTAACACAGACTCCGAGAGTCTTTTTTTTTTGTAGGCAAAGTGTTGCGGTCACAGACGTTACCCTCGTCTATTACCACAACCATTTCCGTTGATCCTTAAGGGGTTGTATGGCAAAACATGCAGTATATGCTTGCCTCCCTTATGGAAGACTATTCTGCCGATTAGTCCGTTGAGTCTAGCCGTTTATCTCATCGATATCCTGGCTTTCAGCCAACCTAACGTTCCTTTGTGCTTACTGTTGACGTTGGCGTAGTTTAGTCACGTCAGTCATGTTGTTTAGAACCACACTCGATGCGGTCTCGTGTGGTTTTTCAGCCGCATTTGGACGTTAGGCCACTTGCTGAGGCTCCTGTTGACGTTCAAGACGTTCGCTAACAATCGGAGTTGACTTGTTTTGACGCTGTGCGTCAACCTCCGCATTCTAGAGTTGTTTTGACTGCTCAGTCTAGGCAGTCAAAGCAGTCTCGAGTGGACGCTGTGCGTCCTCACGCACCTGTTGTGGTTGACAGTTCAGTTGTTGACAGTTCACAGACTGTCAAGCAGTTACATGACGTTGCGTTCTGGTCCGCTACTAATGCACCAGTGAGAGACTCAGCTTTTATCGGACAAGGTTCCTGTAGATGAGGAAGTTGCTGTTCTCCCTCCTACTGATATTCCCTTGAGGACTCTGTCAGATGGAGAGGAGCCTAAAGCTGCTTAGCCTCCTATGGACTTTAATTAAATCATGATGATTTTTTTAAGGATCTTCGTCCGGATCTTTTTGTAACTGCTGCTCCTCGTTCGCCTAAACGTCAGAGCTTACACTAGGCCTAGCTACTTCGAAGCCGTTGTTTTTAAGCTAGTGCTCTCTCGCTCTCCTAGAGAGCGTTACGTTGGCTAGGCGACTGGTTTTTCACCAGGAGGAGTTTGGGGGATACAGCCTTTGCTTTCCCTTCTTTTAAACTGGTTTATAGAGCGAGAGTCTGATATGACACGAGAGAAGTTCTCGGCTTGGGAGTTCATGCCTCTGCCCAGATAGACTTCTCAATTCTGGTAGACTCTCCCTGGCGCCTAGCCAGGAGACGCTCCAAGTTGTTTACAGGTCAACTTCACAGCTGTTGTCGAGCCTTTGAAGTTTTGCTGTACTATTATGTCACGCATAACAAGGCTTTCAGGGATGGTAAACGGTTCCGCCTCAGTCGCTAACCCCGTCTGTTGCCACACCTGCTCCCGTAGACCCTAAATGGGCTTTGCTGCAAGACATGCAGTCCAAGCTTGCGTCCTTGATAGAGGACTTAAATGCGGAGTAGAACCTTCTGGCCAACAACCTTCCAACCGGTCGGTTGTGCGCCCTGTTGACGCTGAGGTAACATACTCGCGTCTGCCAGTTGAGGTGGTTCCTCCACCGATGCGACCCAGTGTGGGTTGCCAGCCGCACGTTGACGTTAAGCGACGCTCGGAGGTGGTTGTTGACGTTCAGGACGTTCAACAACCATCAGAGGTGACTTGTTTTGACGCAGTGCGTCAACCTCAGCAACCCGGTAGGGTGTTGACTGCACAACCCAGACGGTCTAGACAGTCTCGGGTTGACGCTGTGCTTCCTCGCGCACCCATGGTTGTTGACAGTTCACAGACTGTGCAGCAGTTCCATGATATTGCGTCCGGCTCCGTCACGCATCCACCAGTGCGACCGGATTCAGCGAGCCAGACGTTGCCCACTCCGTTGCCGTTTTCTCATCAGTTTCGGATGAGGAACCCTCTGATGAGGACGTTGCTGAACAACAAGACGATCAGCCCCCAGCCCTGCTATCCATCCAGAAGATGCTGAAGAAGGAACGCTGCTCAGTCAGGCTGTGGATGAGTCTGGTAGGGACGCTGTCATCCGTGGATCAATTTGTGTCACTAGGAAGACTACACCTCCGTCCTCTTCAATACCATCTAGCTTTTCACTGGAAAAAGGACAAGACGCTAGAAGCGGTCTCGATCCCGGTTTCCGAAAAGATAAAGTCTTGTCTGACTTGGTGAAAGGACAATATCAACCTAAGAGAGGGTCTTCCCCTGGCTGTTCAGACTCCCAACCACGTTCTCTTCTCGGACGCATCGGACGTAGGCTGGGGTGCGACATTAGACGGTCGGGAATGCTCGGGAATATGGAACTCGAGTCAAAGGACAATGCATTTCAACTGCAAGGAGCTACTGGCAGTACGTCTGGCCTGGAAAAGCTTCAGGTCTCTCCTTCAAGGCAAAGTGGTGGAGGTGAACTCGGACAACACCACGGCTTTGGCGTACATCTCCAAGCAAGGAGGGACCTACTCTCTGACGTTGTACGAGATCGCAAGGGACCTCCTCACCTGGTCAAAAGGTCTAAACATATCACTAGTAACGAGGTTCATCCAAGGCAACTTGAATGTCATGGCAGATTGTCTCAGTCGGAAGGGACAAATAATTCCAACAGAATGGACCCTCCACAAGGATGTATGCAAGAGACTTTGGGCCACCTGGGGCCAGCCAACCATAGATCTCTTCGCAACCTCGATGACCAAGAGGCTCCCAATATTTTGCTCACCAATCCCGGACCCAGCAGCAGTTCATATAGATGCCTTTCTCCTAGATTGGTCACATCTAGATCTATATGCATTCCCTCCGTTCAAGATTGTCAACAAGGTACTGCAGAAGTTCGCCTCTCACGAAGGGACAAGGTTGACGCTAGTTGCTCCCTTCTGGCCCGCGAGAGAATGGTTCACCGAGGTACTTCGATGGCTAGTAGACGTTCCCAGAACACTTCCCCTAAGGGTGGACCTTCTACGTCAG
The DNA here is from genome assembly GCF_036898095.1 of Palaemon carinicauda. Classification (NCBI taxonomy): domain Eukaryota; kingdom Metazoa; phylum Arthropoda; class Malacostraca; order Decapoda; family Palaemonidae; genus Palaemon; species Palaemon carinicauda. The sequence continues at coordinate 137,063,530 of NC_090733.1, read as the reverse complement.
CCACACGTAAAGAAGGTACACCAAGGCCTCCACGCTCTTCATCTGACTGCCTTCAGACTATCGAAAGACTCTCGAGAGCTAGAGGCTTTTCGAAGGAGGCAGCCAGAGCGATTGCTAGAGCAAGGAGAACATCCACCCTTAGAGTCTACCAATCGAAGTGGGAAATCTTCCGAAACTGGTGCAAGTCAGTATCCGTATCCTCGACCAGTACCTCTGTAACTCAAATAGCTGACTTCCTCTTATATCTGAGGAAAGAATGATCTCTTTCAGCTCCCACTATCAAGGGTTACAGAAGCATGTTGGCATCAGTCTTCCGTCACAGAGGCTTAGATCTTTCCAACAATAAAGATCTACAGGACCTCCTTAAGTCTTTTGAGACCACGAAGGAGCGTCGTTTGGTTACACCTGGTTGGAATTTAGACGTGGTACTAAGATTCCTTATGTCAGACAGGTTCGAGCCGCTACAATCAGCCTCCCTGAAAGATCTCACCTTAAAGACTCTTTTCCTGGTATGCTTAGCCACAGCTAAAAGAGTCAGTGAGATTCATGCCTTCAGCAAGAACATCGGATTCTCATCTGAAACGGCTACATGTTCTCTACAACTTGGTTTTCTAGCCAAAAACGAGCTGCCTTCTCGACCTTGGCCAAAATCGTTCGATATTCCAAGCTTATCGTATGGTTGGAAATGAACTAGAAAGAGTCTTATGCCCTGTAAGAGCTCTTAAGTTCTATTTAAAACGAACTAAACGTTTACGAGGCCCGTCTGAAGCTTTATGGTGTTCAGTTAAGAAACCATCTTTGCCTATGTCAAAGAATGCTTTATCCTATGTTATCAGACTGTTAATACGAGAAGCTCATTCCCATCTGAATGAGGAAGACCAAGCTTTGCTGAAGGTAAGGACACACGAAGTTAGAGCTGTCGCAACTTCCGTGGCCTTTAAACAAAATAGATCTCTGCGAAGTATAATCGACGCAACCTATTGGAAAAGCAAGTCAGTGTTCGTGTCTTTTTATCTTAAGGATGTCCAGTCTCTTTACGAGAACTGCTACACTCTGGGACCATTCGTAGCAGCGAGTGCAGTCGTGGGTGAGGGCTCAACCACTACAATTCCCTAATTCCATAACCTTTTTAATCTTTCTCTTGAAATGTTTTTTATTGTTGTTTTTGGGTTGTCTGGAAGGCTAAGAAGCCTTTCGCATCCTAGTTGATTTGGCGGGTGGTCAAAGTCATTTCTTGAGAAGCGCCTAGATTAGAGGTTTTGATGAGGTCCTGTTGTATGGGTTGCAACCCTTGATACTTCAGCTCCTAGGGGTCGCTCAGCATCCTAAGAGGATCGCGAGGCTCCGTAAGGAAGACGTACTTAAAAAGGCAGAGTAATTGTTCAAGTCGACTTCCTTACCAGGTACCTATTTATTTTGTTTAGTTATTTTGATAACTTCTAAAATGAAATAAAAATTCTTAGCTCATATGATGTAAACATTTTTTGCTGGTCTCTACCCACCCCCCTGGGTGTGAATCAGCTATTATAATCACCGGCTAAGTTAAATATTGAAAAATGTTATTTTGATAATAAAATAAATTTTTGAATATACTTACCCGGTGATTATAAATTAAAGGACCCTCCCTTCCTCCCCAATAGAGACACAGTGGACCGAGGAGAAAATTGAGTTCTTTGTTTACAATGAGTACTGGGTATCTGAACGACAGATGGCGCTGTTGAGTACACCCCCTACCTGTGTAGCGATCGCTGGCGAATTTTTCCGTAGAGTTTTTCTGTCGAGCAACAGAGTTGCAGCTATTATAATCACCGGGTAAGTATATTCAAAAATTTATTTTATTATCAAAATAACATTTCACTGACTACCCAACACCTCTTAAAGTGCTGGAGCCAGCAATATGAAGTAGGATTGTAACTGAAGATATGTTTTTTACCCTTGCCTTAAGTCTTTTATTTTGTCATTATCACATCCATTTTTTGTCATGTAATAATTTTGTATTTTTTTTGTTGGGGTATAACACTTACGTGTATGAGTTGCCTACTGAATATTGCCCTCCCTTTTTGGGGTTTCAAGATATTTTGTGTTTACAATTTTAAAATTTATGGTTTTAAAACTTATAATTTTAAATTCAAATCGGCTGATTATGAATACACTAAGATTGCATTGTTGTCTTGTTGGAGAAGTTACGAAGTCAGCAGATATAAGCGAGCCTTCGGTTGCGAGATGTTTTGTTCTCCTTGCCATAAATATGGAAACCTCTTGAAAGGTTTCAGGACAGGAGTGCAACAGTGTGCACCTCTGTACATACATCACTTACATGGAAATGTTGTACACATGTTGCTTGAGAGATTTTATTTTTTGATGTGTTACTTGCAAAAGAATTGATATGTTGAATTGATACGATACAGTACTGTATACACTTCGGTGCATACAGATTACATGTATATTTTTCTCAACGAGGCTGTTTATTACTACTATTATTATTACTAGCTAAGCTATAACTCTAGTTGGAAAAGAAAGATGCTAAAAGCCCAAGGGCTCCAACATGAAAAAATAGCCCAGTGAGGAAAGAAAATACAGAAATAAATAGATACAGTATTAGAAATGATGAACAATTAAGATAGAATATATAAAAAAACAGTAACAAAATCAAAACAGATATTTCATATATAAACTATAAAAAGACTTAGGTCAGCCTATTCAACATAAAAACATTGGCTGCAAGTTCTCTTTTTCTGTTTTCCAAATTGGGGTGGCTCTAGAAAAATAAATCCAGGTCAAGAGTCGCTGTTGTCACATTCATACTTTAAACAGCTAAATAGTGGATGAACTCCCTGTGCAATATTTCTAATAGCCAGGCCTTCTCCAGCATGACACTCAATACTACACTGTGTTCTAGAAGTTTTATTCCAGCTGTTACCAAGTTGTGGAATGATCTTCCTAATCGGGTAGTTGAATCAGTAGAACTTCAAAAGTTCAAAGTTGGAGCAAATGTATTTATGTTGACCAGGCTGACATGAGTCTTTTTATAGTTTATATATGACATATCTGTTTTTGACTAACAGTTTATATGTTTATATGTAATTGTTCAGTGCCACTTTCCTCTTAGTAAGGGTAGAAGAGACTCTTTAGCTATGGTAAGCAGCTCTTCTAGGAGAAGGACACTCCAAAATCAAACCACTGTTCTCTAGTCTTGGGTAGTGCCATAGCCTCTGTACCATGGCCTTTCACTGTCTTGGGTTAGAGTTCTCTTGCTTGAGGGTACACTCGAGCACACTCTCCTATCTTATTTCTCTTCCTCTTGTTTTGTTAAAGTTTTTATAGTTTATATAGGAGATATTTATTGTTGTTACTCTTCTTAGAATATTTTATTTTCCTTTTTTCCTTTCCGCACTGAGCTATTTTCCCTGTTGGAGCCCCTGGGCTTATAGCATACTGCTTTTCCAACTAGGGTTGTAGCTTAGTAAGTAATAATAATAATACAGTTTTTAGAATGATATATTGTTAATTTATTCTCATCATTTATTTATTTCCTTATTTCCTTTCCTCACTGAGCTATTTTTTGCTGTTGGAGCCCGGGCTTAGAGCATCTTGCTTTTCCAACTAGGGTTGTAGCTTGGCTAGTAATAATAATAATAATAATAATAATAATAATAATAATAATAATAATAATAATAATAATAATAATAAGGCATCCACAATTTTAGCTCATCAGCAGCACATTGAGCTGGTACGTTCTTGTGCTTCCTTTTTTTCCAAACAACAGAACGACGTCAGAATACACTTGAGCTAATCTTTATACCACTTAAAGTATAAATATCTGCACATATCTTGCCAATTTAGTTCTTCGGTTTAATTACTTTTACTTTACGCTTAGTATCTACTCTTCACAATGATAGAGGAGAGTTGACTAAACAATCCTTTCATAGATGGCACAGTCTATGGTATAGACCTACCCATACCCTTTTCTTGTTAAGCAAATGTAGAAAATACGGTATGTTTTATGGATAATGGTAGATTCAGTAATAAAAAAATGTTATCATAAAACTTTTCTGCAAAATAAAAGCACTCTTGAGAAATCCCTAAATAAGGAAGAATATTTTCATAGGATTCTATCTTGTTTTTCATGACCTAAATTATAGCGCAGCTCTATTGATTTTAGTCGTCGACTTTTGTGAAAGTGAGGAGGCTTTCCTTGTCACACGTACGAGATGTGGATTTGTGCTTGTTTGTGTCGGTTTTATTTATTATTGAAGCCTTTTGAAAATTCAATAAATCGGATAATGGGAGATTTTTGGGTTTCTATCAAATGGGAAATGCCTTTTTTTAGATGTTTAATAAATTTAAAAAGAAAATTTAACTGATAACAAGAATGAAATAAAAATAGTATGCTCCACATTTATCTTAAAATCATATAAATGCAACAAAAGTAAAACAATAAAACACACATGAAAATCAAGTCCAAGAATGATAAACCTAATTCCTATAAATTTTTGTTAAATATTAGAATTAATAAAAACAACTTAAATGAAATCAGCGAAACACTATACTTCAAAACATGCATAAATTTCTGCCAACTTCAACAACAAAATGCTGACACAGTTATTGATTTTGGCAACGAGTGCTGTACATTTGGAATTGGTGTCACAGTCATATTCGTCTATCAAAAAGTCCCTTGTTAGGCTGGAGGAACGTAGAGAGTAGAGGTCCCCTTTTTGGTTTTGTTTCATTTGTTGATATCGGCTACCCCCCAAAATTGGGGGAAGTGCCTTGGTATACAGTATGTATGTATGTATGTATGTATTATTATTATTATTATTATTATTATTATTATTAATACTTGCTAAGCTGCTACCCTAGTTGGAAAAGCAGGATGCTGTAAGCCCAGGGGCTCCAATAGGGAAAATAGCCCAGTGAGGAAAGGAAACAAGGAAAAAATAGAAATTTAAGAAGAGTAACAACATTTAAATAAATATCTCTTATATAAGCTATAAAAACTTTAACAAAACAAGAGGAAGAGTAATGACAGAACTTTGAATTTTTTTTTTCTTCTCTCTCTTTTGAATATGAGTTATGACATAATTATTTTTTCTTGTGTTTACCTCCCATGATTTTTTAGCTAACAATAACATTTATTTCTTCTTGTATATTCACCTAACGTGATTCTTTAGCAAATGAATTTTATCCTGAGCTACTTTAATTTTGCAAAAGGGCTAAGAAGATGCTGTGGTGTTCTGTTTTCATGTCAGATATTTCCTTCATACCTCCAGAGTGGAAAAATGGTTCACCTAGCGAGGCTAATCTCGTTGAGTAGCATTGAGTTAGGGAAGCCAGAGACATGCTAGGCATGTCACGGAAAACTCTCCCTTATGCCACGGAATCTAGAGACTGCACAAAATAAAAGAAGGAATGGAAGAATATGTGAAAAAGAATTTTTAACAACTTCCCTCTAGTCAGATCTTGCAGTATTTTGTGTCATTGATCTGTAAGAATAAAGATTGCAGTATTTTGTGTCGTTGATCTGTAAGAATGAAGGTTGCAGTATTTTGTGCCATTGATCTGTAAGAATGAAGGTTGCAGTATCTTGTGTCGTTGATCTGTAAGAATGAAGGTTGCAGTATCTTGTGTCGTTGATCTGTAAGAATGAAGGTTGCAGTATCTTGTGTCGTTGATCTGTAAGAATGAAGGTTGCAGTATCTTGTGTCGTTGATCTGTAAGAATGAAGGTTGCAGTATCTTGTGTCGTTGATCTGTAAGAATGAAGGTTGCAGTATCTTGTGTCGTTGATCTGTAAGAATGAAGGTTGCAGTATCTTGTGTCGTTGATCTGTAAGAATGAAGGTTGCAGTATCTTGTGTCGTTGATCTGTAAGAATGAAGGTTGCAGTATCTTGTGTCGTTGATCTGTAAGAATGAAGGTTGCAGTATCTTGTGTCGTTGATCTGTAAGAATGAAGGTTGCAGTATCTTGTGTCGTTGATCTGTAAGAATGAAGGTTGCAGTATCTTGTGTCGTTGATCTGTCAGAATGAAGGTTGCAGTATCTTGTGTCGTTGATCTGTAAGAATGAAGGTTGCAGTATCTTGTGTCGTTGATCTGTCAGAATGAAGGTTGCAGTATCTTGTGTCGTTGATCTGTAAGAATGAAGGTTGCAGTATCTTGTGTCGTTGATCTGTCAGAATGAAGGTTGCAGTATCTTGTGTCGTTGATCTGTAAGAATGAAGGTTGCAGTATCTTGTGTCGTTGATCTGTCAGAATGAAGGTTGCAGTATCTTGTGTCGTTGATCTGTAAGAATGAAGGTTGCAGTATCTTGTGTCATTGATCTGTCAGAAGGAAGATTGCAGTATCTTGTGTCGTTGATCTGTAAGAAGGAAGATTGCAGTATCTTGTGTCATTGATCTGTCAGAAGGAAGATTGTCATTGATCTGTCAGAATAAAGATTGCAGTATCTTGTGTCATTGATCTGTCAGAAGGAAGATTGCAGTATTTTGTGTCATTGATCTGTCAGAATAAAGATTGCAGTATCTTGTGTCATTGATCTGTCAGAAGGAAGAGTGCAGTATTCTGTGTCATTGATCTGTAAGAGGGAAGAGTGCAGCATTTTGTGTCATTGATCTGTAAGAGGGAAGGGTGCAGTATTCTGTGTCATTGATCTGTAAGAGGGAAGAGTGCAGCATTCTGTGTCATTGATCTGTAAGAGGGAAGGGTGCAGTATTCTGTGTCATTGATCTGCAAGAGGGAAGAGTGCAGCATTCTGTGTCATTGATCTGTAAGAGGGAAGGGTGCAGTATTCTGTGTCATTGATCTGTAAGAGGGAAGAGTGCAGCATTCTGTGTCATTGATCTGTAAGAGGGAAGGGTGCAGTATTCTGTGTCATTGATCTGTAAGAGGGAAGAGTGCAGCATTCTGTGTCATTGATCTGCAAGAGGGAAGAGTGCAGCATTCTGTGTCATTGATCTGTAAGAGGGAAGAGTGCAGCATTCTGTGTCATTGATCTGCAAGAGGGAAGAGTGCAGCATTCTGTGTCATTGATCTGTAAGAGGGAAGAGTGCAGCATTCTGTGTCATTGATCTGCAAGAGGGAAGAGTGCAGCATTCTGTGTCATTGATCTGTAAGAGGGAAGAGTGCAGCATTCTGTGTCATTGAACTGCAAGAGGGAAGAGTGCAGCATTCTGTGTCATTGATCTGTAAGAGGGAAGAGTGCAGCATTCTGTGTCATTGAACTGCAAGAGGGAAGAGTGCAGCATTCTGTGTCATTGATCTGTAAGAGGGAAGAGTGCAGCATTCTGTGTCATTGAACTGCAAGAGGGAAGAGTGCAGCATTCCGTGTCATTGATCTGTAGGAGGGAAGAGTGCAGCATTCTGTGTCATTGAACTGTAGGAGGGAAGAGTGCAGCATTCCGTGTCATTGATCTGTAGGAGGGAAGAGTGCAGCATTCTGTGTCATTGAACTGTAGGAGGGAAGAGTGCAGCATTCCGTGTCATTGATCTGTAGGAGGGAAGAGTGCAGCATTCTGTGTCATTGAACTGTAGGAGGGAAGAGTGCAGCATTCCGTGTCATTGATCTGTAGGAGGGAAGAGTGCAGCATTCTGTGTCATTGAACTGTAGGAGGGAAGAGTGCAGCATTCCGTGTCATTGATCTGTAGGAGGGAAGAGTGCAGCATTCTGTGTCATTGAACTGTAGGAGGGAAGAGTGCAGCATTCCGTGTCATTGATCTGTAGGAGGGAAGAGTGCAGCATTCTGTGTCATTGAACTGTAGGAGGGAAGAGTGCAGCATTCCGTGTCATTGATCTGTAGGAGGGAAGAGTGCAGCATTCTGTGTCATTGAACTGTAGGAGGGAAGAGTGCAGCATTCCGTGTCATTGATCTGTAGGAGGGAAGAGTGCAGCATTCTGTGTCATTGAACTGTAGGAGGGAAGAGTGCAGCATTCCGTGTCATTGATCTGTAGGAGGGAAGAGTGCAGCATTCCGTGTCATTGAACTGTAGGAGGGAAGAGTGCAGCATTCCGTGTCATTGATCTGTAGGAGGGAAGAGTGCAGCATTCCGTGTCATTGAACTGTAGGAGGGAAGAGTGCAGCATTCCGTGTCATTGATCTGTAGGAGGGAAGAGTGCAGCATTCCGTGTCATTGAACTGTAGGAGGGAAGAGTGCAGCATTCCGTGTCATTGATCTGTAGGAGGGAAGAGTGCAGCATTCCGTGTCATTGAACTGTAGGAGGGAAGAGTGCAGCATTCCGTGTCATTGATCTGTAGGAGGGAAGAGTGCAGCATTCCGTGTCATTGAACTGTAGGAGGGAAGAGTGCAGCATTCCGTGTCATTGATCTGTAGGAGGGAAGAGTGCAGCATTCCGTGTCATTGAACTGTAGGAGGGAAGAGTGCAGCATTCCGTGTCATTGATCTGTAGGAGGGAAGAGTGCAGCATTCCGTGTCATTGAACTGTAGGAGGGAAGAGTGCAGCATTCCGTGTCATTGATCTGTAGGAGGGAAGAGTGCAGCATTCCGTGTCATTGAACTGTAGGAGGGAAGAGTGCAGCATTCCGTGTCATTGATCTGTAGGAGGGAAGAGTGCAGCATTCCGTGTCATTGAACTGTAGGAGGGAAGAGTGCAGCATTCCGTGTCATTGATCTGTAGGAGGGAAGAGTGCAGCATTCCGTGTCATTGATCTGTAGGAGGGAAGAGTGCAGCATTCCGTGTCATTGATCTGTAGGAGGGAAGAGTGCAGCATTCCGTGTCATTGATCTGTAGGAGGGAAGAGTGCAGCATTCCGTGTCATTGATCTGTAGGAGGGAAGAGTGCAGCATTCCGTGTCATTGATCTGTAGGAGGGAAGAGTGCAGCATTCCGTGTCATTGATCTGTAGGAGGGAAGAGTGCAGCATTCCGTGTCATTGATCTGTAAGAGGGAAGAGTGCAGCATTCCGTGTCATTGATCTGTAGGAGGGAAGAGTGCAGCATTCCGTGTCATTGATCTGTAAGAGGGAAGAGTGCAGCATTCCGTGTCATTGATCTGTAGGAGGGAAGAGTGCAGCATTCCGTGTCATTGATCTGTAAGAGGGAAGAGTGCAGCATTCCGTGTCATTGATCTGTAGGAGGGAAGAGTGCAGCATTCCGTGTCATTGATCTGTAAGAGGGAAGAGTGCAGCATTCCGTGTCATTGATCTGTAGGAGGGAAGAGTGCAGCATTCCGTGTCATTGATCTGTAAGAGGGAAGAGTGCAGCATTCCGTGTCATTGATCTGTAGGAGGGAAGAGTGCAGCATTCCGTGTCATTGATCTGTAAGAGGGAAGAGTGCAGCATTCCGTGTCATTGATCTGTAGGAGGGAAGAGTGCAGCATTCCGTGTCATTGATCTGTAAGAGGGAAGAGTGCAGCATTCCGTGTCATTGATCTGTAGGAGGGAAGAGTGCAGCATTCCGTGTCATTGATCTGTAAGAGGGAAGAGTGCAGCATTCCGTGTCATTGATCTGTAGGAGGGAAGAGTGCAGCATTCCGTGTCATTGATCTGTAAGAGGGAAGAGTGCAGCATTCCGTGTCATTGATCTGTAGGAGGGAAGAGTGCAGCATTCCGTGTCATTGATCTGTAAGAGGGAAGAGTGCAGCATTCCGTGTCATTGATCTGTAGGAGGGAAGAGTGCAGCATTCCGTGTCATTGATCTGTAAGAGGGAAGAGTGCAGCATTCCGTGTCATTGATCTGTAGGAGGGAAGAGTGCAGCATTCCGTGTCATTGATCTGTAAGAGGGAAGAGTGCAGCATTCCGTGTCATTGATCTGTAGGAGGGAAGAGTGCAGCATTCCGTGTCATTGATCTGTAAGAGGGAAGAGTGCAGCATTCCGTGTCATTGATCTGTAGGAGGGAAGAGTGCAGCATTCCGTGTCATTGATCTGTAAGAGGGAAGAGTGCAGCATTCCGTGTCATTGATCTGTAGGAGGGAAGAGTGCAGCATTCCGTGTCATTGATCTGTAAGAGGGAAGAGTGCAGCATTCCGTGTCATTGATCTGTAGGAGGGAAGAGTGCAGCATTCCGTGTCATTGATCTGTAAGAGGGAAGAGTGCAGCATTCCGTGTCATTGATCTGTAGGAGGGAAGAGTGCAGCATTCCGTGTCATTGATCTGTAAGAGGGAAGAGTGCAGCATTCCGTGTCATTGATCTGTAGGAGGGAAGAGTGCAGCATTCCGTGTCATTGATCTGTAAGAGGGAAGAGTGCAGCATTCCGTGTCATTGATCTGTAGGAGGGAAGAGTGCAGCATTCCGTGTCATTGATCTGTAAGAGGGAAGAGTGCAGCATTCCGTGTCATTGATCTGTAGGAGGGAAGAGTGCAGCATTCCGTGTCATTGATCTGTAAGAGGGAAGAGTGCAGCATTCCGTGTCATTGATCTGTAGGAGGGAAGAGTGCAGCATTCCGTGTCATTGATCTGTAAGAGGGAAGAGTGCAGCATTCCGTGTCATTGATCTGTAGGAGGGAAGAGTGCAGCATTCCGTGTCATTGATCTGTAAGAGGGAAGAGTGCAGCATTCCGTGTCATTGATCTGTAGGAGGGAAGAGTGCAGCATTCCGTGTCATTGATCTGTAAGAGGGAAGAGTGCAGCATTCCGTGTCATTGATCTGTAGGAGGGAAGAGTGCAGCATTCCGTGTCATTGATCTGTAAGAGGGAAGAGTGCAGCATTCCGTGTCATTGATCTGTAGGAGGGAAGAGTGCAGCATTCCGTGTCATTGATCTGTAAGAGGGAAGAGTGCAGCATTCCGTGTCATTGATCTGTAGGAGGGAAGAGTGCAGCATTCCGTGTCATTGATCTGTAAGAGGGAAGAGTGCAGCATTCCGTGTCATTGATCTGTAGGAGGGAAGAGTGCAGCATTCCGTGTCATTGATCTGTAAGAGGGAAGAGTGCAGCATTCCGTGTCATTGATCTGTAGGAGGGAAGAGTGCAGCATTCCGTGTCATTGATCTGTAAGAGGGAAGAGTGCAGCATTCCGTGTCATTGATCTGTAGGAGGGAAGAGTGCAGCATTCCGTGTCATTGATCTGTAAGAGGGAAGAGTGCAGCATTCCGTGTCATTGATCTGTAGGAGGGAAGAGTGCAGCATTCCGTGTCATTGATCTGTAAGAGGGAAGAGTGCAGCATTCCGTGTCATTGATCTGTAGGAGGGAAGAGTGCAGCATTCCGTGTCATTGATCTGTAAGAGGGAAGAGTGCAGCATTCCGTGTCATTGATCTGTAGGAGGGAAGAGTGCAGCATTCCGTGTCATTGATCTGTAAGAGGGAAGAGTGCAGCATTCCGTGTCATTGATCTGTAAGAGGGAAGAGTGCAGTATTTTGTGTCATTGATCTGTAAGAGTGAAGAGTGCAGTATTTTGTGTCATTGATCTGTAGGAGGGAAGAGTGCAGTAATTTGTGTCATTGATCTGTAAGAGGGAAGAGTGCAGTATTTTGTCATTGATCTGTAGGAGGGAAGAGTGCAGTATTTTGTGTCATTGATCTGTAAGAGGGAAGAGTGCAGCATTCTGTGTCATTGATCTGTAAGAGTGAAGATTGCAGCATTTTGTGTCATTGATCTGTAAGAAGGAAGAGTGCAGCATTCTGTGTCATTGATCTGTAAGAGGGAAGAGTGCAGTATTTTGTGTCATTGATCTGTAGGAGGGAAGAGTGCAGTATTTTGTGTCATTGATCTGTAGGAGGGAAGAGTGCAGTATTTTGTGTCATTGATCTGTAAGAAGGAAGAGTGCAGTATTTTGTGTCATTGATCTGTAGGAGGGAAGAGTGCAGTATTTTTTGTCATTGATCTGTAAGAAGGAAGAGTGCAGTATTTTGTGTCATTGATCTGTAAGAGGGAAGAGTGCAGTATTCTGTGTCATTGATCTGTAAGAGGGAAGAGTGCAGCATTCTGTGTCATTGATCTGTAAGAGGGAAGAGTGCAGTAATTTGTGTCATTGATCTGTCAGAATGAAGATTGCAGTATTTTGTGTCGTTGATCTGTCAGAATGAAGATTGCAGTGTCTTGTGTCATTGATCTGTAAGAATGAAGATTGCAGTATTTTGTGTCGTTGATCTGTCAGAATGAAGATTGCAGTGTCTTGTGTCATTGATCTGTAAGAATGAAGATTGCAGTATTTTGTGTCGTTGATCTGTCAGAATGAAGATTGCAGTGTCTTGTGTCATTGATCTGTAAGAATGAAGATTGCAGTATTTTGTGTCGTTGATCTGTAAGAATAAAGACATAAGGCATAAATACTATCTGAACTGTTGACATGCATCTAGTGGTGGATCTCGGAATATTAATATAGAAATGGACGGTTTTATATAATCTTTATATATCTGTTCGTTTGTGCATACTGTAATTAAATAACTCGTAAAACATTAAAAAGATTTACAGGTTCAATAAGATGTTGAATTTTGTTCTTTGGAATTTTTATTTTATTTTTTATTCTCTTTGTTACATTTTCCTTTTTGTTATGTGTGTTAATTGGCTTTTGCTTTTCTATGAATTTTCTATTTTTTTTTTATTTGATTTTAAAATTATTTTATTACATTTTTTAAGGCTTTATTATTGTTGCTATTACAAGTTCAGTATTTTATTTTGTTCAGCCAGTCATTGAATATAACATCGTAACTCTCTTAGGGATGGCTAGAGCTTATAATATATGGTGTGAGAAGATATGGCTTATTATTATTATTATTATTATTATTTAAGCTACAACTCTAGTTGTAAAGCAGGATGCTATAAGCTCAAGGACTCCAACAAGGAAAAATAACCCAGTTAGGAAAGGAAATAAGAAAATGAAGGAAATAAATAAATTACAAGATAAGTAATTAACAACTAAAATAACATATATTAATAACAGTAATATTAAAATAGATCTTTCATAAAACTATAGAAACGCTTTTGTCAGCCTGTTCAACATGAAAACATTTGGTGCAAGTTTGAACTTTTGAAGTTCCACTGATTTAACTACATGTATGGACATATATCCCTTTAGTAATGATTATGAACTACATGCTACGAGATTAGCTTAAGTCGTGTTCCAGAAGATATGTTTAGGTATTTCTTGTCGTGATTATAATAGTTAATATCTACTTTTGTATAAATTCATGTGATGCTGGTACACGAACATTTCAGAAACCCTCTTTATGAGAAAGGAAGCACGGTTAACACGCCCCAGTTACTATACCGACACTATTAGAGTGAGCGAGCTTGGTTTATTCCGGGCATTCCATGCAAATTTTTTCGCTGGTATATTTAGCAGTATTTATACCTTAGAAATGGTGCTATAAGGAGCATTTCACGGAGCGACACAGGTCCCTCGCCCAGAAATAGATTTTTCCTCCGTCAATATCCCTTTATACTATATTGTACTGTAAATAAAAGTATTTAAAATTGTAAGAAATTTCCTTGACTTGCATAGGAACGTACCACCTGCAGTATGCTGACGGTAGCAAATTATCTTTGCAGCATCCCTCCTGTCACCAACCACATTATTACCTTCCTTTTACTTTTGGCCTGGTGCCTTAAATCTCTTCTCGAATAGCTCACCTTATAAGATTTAAGTATTTTATCGAAAGTGTCCTAGTTATGCTACCTAATATTGTTGTTGATATTTGATAAGCACTTCAGGAAGCTATGATATTTCACGAATAACTCTTGTCTCTTCAATCTACCTTACTGTGTAATGATAGTAATGGTGATAAATTGCTACAGTTATTTTAAATTATTCAAAATTGGCTAGTTATTTATATGTGCAGTATATTGTATGCAACTCATGAAATCCTTTTTTCCATAAAGGCAAATGTAATGAACCAATCACATGAGTAACGCACATGTGTGTGTGAGTGAGCGCAGATTAGGCACATCATGTGGTGGTGGGTGTAATTGGGTTAAGTGTATGTGTGTGTGTGTGTGCTGCGAGTATACCTGTTGCATTGACGGATCAGCTTAACTTCTAAATTGTAGTTCTTCAGTTTAGGCATCCACCTAATGTGATACTGTCATATCTAGAGTTTTGAATACAATATATTTAAATTTATTGGATAATTGCATTGATAAATCTTCATGTCGCATTTTGTCATACTTCATCGTTCCTTAGAGGCCATGCTTGCTGTTATTAGGTAAGAGTAATTCTTTATTTCGAGTCGAATCCTTTTATGGTAATCCAAACGGTAATGTACGTATGGTGAGTTTCCTGCTCTCCAAAAAAACGCAACTGTCACAAGGAGGAGGAGGAGCAGGAGAGCTCAAACGTGACTTGGGCTTCAGCAGATTAGGGCAAAAACTGACATCACGGCCGTTAGTTTGAGGTTAAGTAGTTCTGGGGATGATGGCGGTCTCAGTTGTGTTTGTGGCTATGTCTGGCTGTGTTTGAACTTCTATATACTTATTATAACGCTTTCTCTCATTTGTGTATACTGTAGAGATCAAGTGGCTTTTTGTGTTAAGAGATGTGTTGTTCGTGAATATATAGTGTGTTATTTCTCAGCCCTTTATTGATTATGGAATTGTAAATAATACCAAAGCAAGCTGATGTTCTTCAAATATTTCCTGGATAATAGGGTATGAGATATTTGCATTTGAGGTAAGTAGAGATTTATGATTTGAGAGAACCTATCTGGTACTATAACTAATTAATATTGCGTATATTATAAACAGTTGAATTTATATTAGATTTTAGATAGCTTTAAAATGGATTACACTATATAACCTTTTCATTATTGTCTTTCCATGAATGGCTCTTTCAAAATCTTGGAAATATTTATTTGGTAGTCGGTGATTTCCCTCTTAGGTTGCTCCCATTAGGAAATGTCACATTTCAGTATTGGCATATTATAGTATTTCCCAACATTGCTTAGTTTTGAGACTTGCTTCCTTCTCTTTACTGTCAAGTGTTGAAACTCGTTCTGTTCTTAATTTCCCTGGCTCTCAACCTCTAGTCTTTCTTCAAAATACAGGTCTATCTTTTCTTTTAGGGTCTGACGTCTCATTTCCTTTTTTATCCTTTTGTTTTATAGTTTTTTGACTTGATAAAAAATTATAGAAATAAACATTGTTTTCAGTTGACTCGCTGCAGTAGTTCTGTGCATATTGTAAATTCTTTAATGTGTTAAATAAGTCAAAAAGATTTGATATGATATGGGTATTGGAATGGGTTGTTTTATGAAGTGTACTGTGCAGTACTTTTACCCCCAAAACAACCAGTAAGCCTTTCTTATGTTAATCCATTAATTAAACTCGCTAATAGAAAGTAGGGCTCTTTGTTAATGTTGAATGTGTTTATGGTAATAGACATAGCCAAGTCTAAGATACATTACCCAAAGATTCTTACATATCTTGATACCTTTATTACATTAGACTATCTTGCCCAAATGCAATATTTACTATATTACATTTCTATACCACCATCATACACAAGCTATATATAGAAATTGTATTTAATCTATAGATTGATGTTTATTTACTTACTTGTACTACTGTATAATGAATTCTGTATATAAGTACTTTACTGTAACAACAAATATTCATAAACATAAGTCGTTCTGTATGTTATATGGGACATCTATTTTAACGTTGTTACTGGTCTTAAACTATTTTATAATTTTTGTTCATTACATAAAGTCTATTTGCTATATCCTTATTTCCTTTCCTAACTGGTCTGCTTTCTGTTTAGGAGGCCTGGGGCTTGTAGCATTCTGCACTTCCAACCAGGGGTGTAGCTTAGCTAGTAATAATAATAATACTGTAATACACACACACAAACATTTTTATCCCTTAGAATAGGAACATGTCTTCTGCCTCATTTGAATGGCTCTTGCTCTCTGGTAAAAGGGATTGTTTCTTAGACATGGGTTGTGGTAGCCGATGTGGTAACGTCCCTGACTGGTGAACGCCAGACTGGGGTTAGAGTCCCGCTCAAACTCGTGAATTCTTTTGGTCGCTGCAACCTCACCATCCTTGAAAGCTAAGGATGGGGGTTTTGGGAGAGCCTATAGGTCTGTCTGCTGAGTCATCAGTAGCTATTGCCTGGCCTTCCTTGGTCCTAGCTTGGGTAGAGAGGGGGCTTGGATGCTGATCATATTTATATATGGTCAGTCTCTAGGGCATTATCCTGCTTGATAGGTCACTGTCACTTGCCTCTGCCATTCATGAGTAGCTTTTAAACCTTTGAAGGAATATGACTGTTCACGGTCAGATTCATTGTTTGCTTCCTGGTTATATTTTGGTCTGAATTATCTTTATTGAAGAGTCTGATTTTGTGCCCAAGCAAAGTACGAAATACAGTACCTTGGAATGCCAATTGATTGGGGAATTTTCTTTGTATTTGTATCAGCAAACTCGGTGGTTGTGTGCATGTTCCCAATCAGTAGGCACCTCTGAGCCACTCATGGTAGCATGGAAGATCTGTTGGAAATGGGAAAAGGTTAAACTAACTCTTTTCGTTCTTCTTTATTGTCCGTCTCCTATTTTCTTCTTCAAAAACAACTTTTCAGAAGGGAAAAGCTGTAGCAATAGTCCCTCAGGAGGCCCCTCTTAAAAACTTCCTTGGGAGTTTTAGCGTGTGTTTTTCTCCTTCGGGAGGGAGTAACTGTTACCATCGAATTTAGTCTGGTGCATCTGAAGGCCAGGTGAGGGTGAGCATTGCTCCCAACTTCATTCCTTTCATGATGTAAGAAGAATCTTCTGACCATTAGTAAGGTGCTATGCTTCTTCCAGAGAGATTACTGGTTCTTAGTCATTGACGTGCACGGTTGTGATTCCGATATAACTGTTTTCTTTCTTGATCAGGTGCTGGTAAAATGTTCCCGGCCGGGACTCAACAGGAAAGCGAGACATTTCTCACTCCTCACAGATGGGAGGAGTGTCCTTGCCTGTATAGAGCCATTCTCATCCTGTAGGTGGTGGTAATGTAGGCCACCCACTGGCGCATTTATTTGGTGTCCAAGCTGAGCACGAGCTCTGTGTGATAGCTACTAATGTGGCACCAGTTACAAATAAGCAATCCATCATACACCAGTCACTTACACCATAGGCCACCATCCTCTTCATCATGTAAGGATTGAAGTACTGTACCTCAATCGACGACAGTTTTCCAATACAGTACTTGGGTCATCTGAACCATGAGCTTAGTATGACTTTCTTACATACCAGCAGAATGTAATAGTCTTACCAGGGATTGAGTACCCACATGTTCCGGGCATAGTGGAAGGTTTTTGTCCACCTCTCTGGTCTCTTCCGTGGGACACGGGGTTGCCACAAGGTCGAATGGTGTCCTGCTTTTCGAGTTCGCCGGTAGATTCTGAAAGGGGGAAGTGAGTGTCTGTCCCCCCGCCCAGAACACTTTTCAGCTGATCTCGGGCTTCCTTGCTTGCTACAGTCAAAGAAGCTCTTTGGTTAGAGTTTGTATCCCTCCTCCCTTGGGGAATAATCCATGCTCAAAGATATGTTGTACTCTATTTTCTTTTTTTTTTTTTGCAGCTGATTCCTGACTACCTTTTTTCTTGGTTTTGTTGTTATACTAATTTTATTCTACTGTAAAACAGAAATAACAAAAACCAGGTATGGTTTTTTTATTTCTTGCACATATGACTGCAGCCTCTCCTTTGAGGGAGAGATATCCCTGTGTCATATTTGCGTAATTATACTTTGCATTTACACTGAGAGTAGGCCACCACCCCACCAACCCGGTGTGACATCTCGTAATATATCTTTCTGCTATGTAGCATTAGTGGTGCCATTATCACACACATGATAACACACTACAGATGACCCCTAGCTGAAAATGGGCAGCATCAATAAGAGTTAAACCTTTTGTCACATAGTTCACAGAGCATATGGTATTTATCATATTACATGCCACATTGATAATAGAGATATCCCTGTGTCATATTTGCGTAATTATACTTTGCATTTACACAGAGTAGGCCACCACCCCACCAACCCGGTGTGACATCTCGTAACATATCTCTCTGCTGTGTAGCAATTAGTGGTGCCATTATCATACACATGATAACACACTACAGATGACCCCTATCTGAAAATGGGCAGCATCAATAAAAGTTAAACCTTTCGTCACATAGTTCACATAGCATATGGCATTTATCATGTTACCTGCCTCATTGATAATATATCAATAGCTAATGTGAATGTATGGGTATATTACCATATTACAGTACAGTACTGATATTATATTCAAGGTATTGAGTTTGTGTCGGTACATCACCCAATAGGTTGTCTGGTATGTTTCTTACTAAAGTAAATTTCACTACAGGTGGTTAAGCAGTTCAAAGTTTGTCTTATGTCACCAATACTTAACAGAAAACAGAGCCTTATATTACAGTATTTGAAGGTTTTATTGTGTGTCAAAGTATACAGCACTACTTGAATAATAATAGGCAAATGTAAAAAGTAAAGGAGATTTGGGCAAAGTCTTTTAGGTAGCATTAAATAACCAAGGCATGACACTGATGTGGAGGCTGTACTAAAGATTTAAAGCACATTGTAAAAGGAAGGAATGCTGTGTATGAATATAAGTGTTTTATTCTTTTTCTGTTTACATTATTCCTGCTCTGTTTACGTACCGTATTTTATGTTTTTGGTGGTAGATTGTTGATCTAGAAAAATAATATAAACTAGTCGCTCATAAATGAGCAAACTGCTATAATTGTGTAATTTTTGGTCAGTCTTAATATTGCATTAATTCTTTATGAGGTGTTAGTAGCCCCCTGAAATTTTTAAAACAGGAAGTATGTAGTCAGATGGAAGTTAATTAAATACAAAAGAAATATTTCAGCTAATCAATTTTTTTTTTATTAGATTGTTATTATTAATGTTACATGTTCATTTAATCCATAAAGATTATAGCTACTGTATATATTTAAAAAAACAAGAATATTTTTAAGATTTCACTAAAGGTGAAAGCTAACAGGTAAAAATTCTGTGTTAGCATCTGTTGCATGGAACTTAAATGTTGTTTTGTGATTTTATGTGACGTGAAAGTAATTATTATCTGAAAAGGTATATTCTAAGTCTTCATGATTCAAGTTTCCCCACTGGTAATATATCAGACCAACTGCAAGTTTAGTGATTCTTGTTTTCATTTTTTGACGTTCGTAAATTTAGCATCTCCTACGCTATTGCATTTCATCTTAGTGCATTATCTCTTCATACACTAGTGCATTTTATCTTATTGCATTTAAGTATTAGCAAAATCATACAAAACTAGTAGGTAATGTATTTAGCTTCATAGAGGCAGTATAGAGTATTTTTCAATTAGATGGAGTACAGTGAACCCTCGTTTATCGCGGTAGATAGGTTCCAGTCGCGGCCGCGATAGGTGAAAATCCGCGAAGTAGTGACACCATATTTACCTATTTATTCAACATGTATATTCAGACTTTTAAAACCTTCCCTTGTACTTAGTACTGTTAACAAACTACCCTTTAATGTACAGAACACTTAATGCATGTACTACAGTACCCTAAACTGAAACAGGCACAAATATTAAAGGTGATTTTATATCATGCATTTCCTAAACATGCTAAAAAGCACGATAAAAAATGGCAACCAATGTTTTGTTTACATTTATCTCTGATCATAATGTAGAAACAAACTGGAGGTAGAGCTTTGCTTATTATCCAGACATATTTCCCATACTTTTCCCTTAGAACTATATCACATATTCCTACTTTAGATATATATATATATATATATATATATATGTGTGTGTGTGTATATGTATATATATATTTATATGTATACACATATACATACCTACATATATACATAAATACATGCATACATATATATATATATATATATATATATATATATATATATATATATATATATATATATATTACTGTATATATATGGGTTATGGAAAAAATCCGCGAAGTGGTGAATCCGCGATGGTCGAACCGCGAAGTAGCGAGGGTTCACTGTACTTCAAATTTCATATTGTTGGTAATTGGTTACTTGAAACTAAAAATTCTCAATGTCAATGTGTGAAATGTTGTTCCTAATCGAATGCAAATCCTTGTCCTTTGATAGGAATACAATATGGTTTTAGTGAAGCTTGGTTATGGCTGTTAAAACTTTGAAACAGTGCGGCAGTAGGCCACTGAACTAGTAATGGCATTTTCGGTTGATGACGACCACAACGTAATCTTAAAGAGGTTGGCAATTCTCAGACATCGATTTGCACCATCGAAGGAAGAGGGCTTTGTTGCTGCTGAGTGTGGCACGGAAGTACATACCAGTAATTGGGAGAAAAGGTTGCTGCCCTCTGCCTGTCTTTCCGAGAGTTCCGGAGAGAGGATAAGATCAGGACTACTTTGAACACTTTCAATGGTTATTGATGCCACATCATGCATGTGCTGTCAGTCAAAACTGCTCATCACCTCCAAGCCTCCACACAATTTGCTTACGCATCTCTCATTGCCATGCTTTTACGTTCGCCCCTCTGAGCACATGGGAGCGAGGAGCACCTTGGCCAGGAGTCAAGATTCCAAACTGTCATTCCTTCCTCTACAGAGTTTTAGCCTTATTAGGTCATCAGGTCAGTACAAATACAGTACAGTGCACCAGAAAGATTTTCCCAACCTGCTGAGTCTTCAGACATGACACCAGGTACTCCAAAAAGAAGAAACCGCCTGTAAAGACTGATAGTTCAGTCGTACGAGACTTTATCCGACTTCGCCTCATGTTTGCCTGAGAGGGACTGTGCTCTACAACCCTCCAACCCAATACGGGGAGGTGGGTCGGAACGAGGTAGAGGTACTTATGCTCCTGCTACCAGTACTTTGCTTCCTACGATAGCAAGTACACACACAGTTGGTCAGGGTGAAGGCCGCCACCTTTGCCCTTCACCTTCTTCAGAGCTTCAGAGAGATGTCTTCACCCAGAAGGAGAAACACATGTGACTTCCTTCCTCTTGTGAGAGGAGGAGTCCAATTGGTCCGAATCTGAGGAGACATCAACAGGTTCCTCTACATGGTTTTATGGGAGGAATAGTGCTTTACCAAAATTCAATCTTCCTTAGGAGGTTGTTCCTGCTCTAGTGGTAGGTCCCATCTGAGACCATACACAATTACTACTAGTCAGGACATTGTGTTCCAGGAGATTCCCAGGATGCTTTTTTGACGTCGAAACATTGAAGAACATTAAGAGAATCACTGGTACGAACCGAGAGCGTTTCCACCTCGGTTTACAATTGTGGTACATTCTCGTAAGTCCTAGACTGACTACAAAGTGAGCGTTGATGACCTGTCGTATGGGCGAGACATCCCGCCACCCAGCAGTAACTACCATCGCCTTGTTAAAGATTTAACAGCAATATTCAGCTTTGCTGAAAGCATACTCCTATAAAAGGACACAGGTTTTAACAGTTAGGAAAAATGCAAATTATTTTAAGAGTTAGTCATTTGAGAATGGTATGACATCTACCAAAGCATTTGACCTTGGGAAATGAGTACAGTAGTATAAATTTCTTTCTGGTATAAGTACGTTCAGTATCATAATTTCTGTTTTTTGTTTAGTTTGGTGTCTGGTAATGTAGTGGGAATTTTTGGGCTTTACAGTTGGGTCCCAGCCATTCAAAGCCTGTCAGGTTAGGCCTTTAAGGTACGTACAGAGATGACACTTGAATGTTGTAGTGTTATATTTTTTTTTCTTTTGGCTGGAGGTGCTGTCAAGGGTCTCTGTGTCGTCAAATCACAAGTACAGTATTTTCATATTTGTGCTTTTTTTGGTTAATTTTCCTTTACTTAATTTTTCATTACATGGCTTTTAAGTCAACTGTGTAGTATTGGTTCAGTAGTATATGCAACTGTAACATTTATTTAGATAACTGACATCAATTTTGTGAAAATGATTAATTTCACAATTGTCTAAATGTGTTCAGATGAACTCAAATCTGTTACATTTTTGTTAGTGGCATTTTACCTGGTAAAAGGTGGTAGGTTGAAGATTGAATTACACATTGCAATGATGAAAGCTTTGAGCAATTATGGGAAAGACCTTGGTGGCTAAGGAGAAAACCTTGTTTCATCTGCCAAGATCATAATTTTTTTTTTAGTCTTTATGAATAAAGAATTAAGTTCTCATTTCCTGTGTCATTCTTTTGTTATAGAAGAAGCATTAATAATCTTTATTGCTGCTGGGGCTGTAACACACCTTCACATAAGTATGTATTTTTTTATATTATATATAGGTCAGAGAAGTACTGAAAATTTAAAGTTGAAAAAATTATTTTGTCCAACACATAAGAATAAACTTTTCTCAAATTAGATAAAGTTTATATAAACGTTGAATTACATTAGTCGTTAAACACTGGAGCCCTTTTCATATATAAATAAAAGTCAATGATGCTGGTAATGTAGTTAGGTCTATAGCAGATATGGCTACATCAAATATTAAAATACGTACATAGTCCATCATAGCATATATATATGGCAGGTGTTGTTAGTTAATGAAATGGATTACAAATTGCAACACATTTTAATGCACAACTAGCATATGCCCACCCCTGGAAATCCAGTATCCAGTGGGAGATAATATTAATGTTGTGTTATTGTTTAAAATGTCAATAGCAAGAGCAAAGTCTTGAATAAATATTCCTTGAAAAAATTATAGTAAGCCTGAATCTACAAAATTTTCAGTCTATTCAATAATGAATATTTTGTAAAGCTGCATATTTAGCACATATCATCAGTTAATTCTCCTTATAAGAACAAATCTTTTTGTGAAAAAGAAATTTTCTTATCCTATTAGTCTGGTTGAACAATCTTTTCTGACTGACTACCAGGAAAACTGTTTCAAAACTGCAGAAAGGTAAATTGGGTATAAGGACAGTGTGGCTCCTAAACGGAATGTGAAAGTTGATGCCGTGCAATGCAGATATTATTATTGTTATTATATTTACTGTACGTACTAGTTAGGCGAAGACGGCAGTTGGAATATCACAATGCACATTTCCAGAAGGTGCAGACATTGAAGGAACTAATGGGAAGGTCTATGTTTAGATGATATTTTTCAAAGATGAGTAAATTAGGTTTCATCTGGTCGTGAGATAAATCATTGCTATTTGCGGAAAAAGAAATCCAGTACTTCATACAATGTTATTCAAAATATTTAGGTGTAGGAAACTACTTATAAACTATAATTGTAATTTGCCTTAGGAATTGGATTATATGCATATAGTACATGCAGCTCACAGGGGCAAATCATAGCCAATCGGCGGGTTGTCCCCTTAATTTGCATTCATGCATTATTTCTTATTTTGTGAAACTTTATGCTATCCAATTGTGGCAAGTACCAGGTTCAAGTATGAGAAGCGATCTTATGCCAGTGACTTTGCTAGATAAGATATTCTGTTTGAGATTCAATTGGATTGAGAGATATAGAGTGGATTACAGTATGGTAAATCTAATTAGTTGTACAGTTTAGACTATAGATTTAGTAAGTACAGTTATGTAGTTTGTAGTAACATGGTAATTCTCAATTATAGGACCATGATAAAATGCCTTGTCATTTGGCTGGTTCTGCACTAACAAAAGCATAAAATTTTTCAATTTTTATGAATGCATGAAATATGAAAATAAAAACTGGTTGTCCATTGATCATCTCACACATCTTTGGCCTCAGACCGAATACTGTAGAAGACCGTATTCTCCACTATTGTCCATTTCTTTTATCGAGGCAGATTTGCACCGACTCGCAGCGGTGCCCTTTTAGCTCGGAAAATTTTCCTGATTGCTGATTGGTTAGAATTATCTTGTCCAACCAATCAGCGATCAGGGAACTTTTCCGAGCTAAAAGGGCACCGCTGTGAGTCGGTGCAAATCTGCATCGCTAAAAGAAATGGACTATAGCTATGTGGGGATTTTCCCATTAGGACAAACACAGTATCTACAAATTTTTTGTTTTTCTCATAAGTATAAATTCAACCTCTAGTTTACCATTGTCTACCAGGCACAATGTAGCTAACAAAAACAATAGGTTTGTATCAACATGAGAATTGCTTTTACATATTTTTATTTTTCTCTGTTCCTTCTTTCTATGAATGATATTGGGCTCTGTATTTGGTCCTGAAGCTCTAGATGACTTGTAACTAATTTTGGTACTTCCTTTTCCAGCATTGTAACTAACATCTGTAGATTTCACAGAATTCCTTCATGTCTTTTCTCATGCAGTACAGTTTATGTATAAAGGATGAATGCACCTATTATTATGGTTTGGTACTAAGCTGTATGTTTTCATAATGTGACTAAAATTGAGACTTGCTCATAGCAAAATTGCATATGAGGTTCTTGTAAGGTGTACTTTTTTTATATGAACAATTTCTATACTGTATTCACATACTGCCATAAGTTATACAGTGCAGCACTAGATACTGTATGCCTTCTAATTCCAGCTATTTTTGACACAATTCTTTAAAGGTTAGTTTTGATTAAAAGTCTTGATGTATTTTTTATGTTATATTGCAGAATCAAAAGCTTGTGGACATGCTAACCGCTCTGTTAATGTTAATTTGGTAAAGAGGACTTTGAAACAGGGTCAGAGCATCGGAGAGTGTACGCAGTGTCGGAAGGGTCACAAGTCAGAGCTCAATGATGAAGATCCCAACAATGCTATTGTGAGTTTTTTATGAATATTTTTTTATGTTTAAAATGTAAGTTCAGTTCACCTTTTAGGTATCTTAACCATTGCTATGTTTTTCTTTGCAGAAATTCAGGGAGATGCTATTTTTGTCACTAATGTATTCATTTGCCGTCAGTTTGAGCTTGAAATTGCTTCTTGGCTCAGGTCCAATGTTACTAATATTTGTTTTTTTCATTTATATTTTCTGTTTTTGTTTTTAGATAGTATCTGTAAAAGTTGGCCAATATGTTTACTGTTACTGTTCAGTATTTATATTCTCAGTTTTGTGCCTTTTGTCCAGGCTCAAAGATTCAGGTCCTTAGGAATTTAGGGGCTAAGAGGGTCGAGCATAAGCTCCTATATACCTGGTGAGTTGGACTGAACTATGTCCTTCTCATTCTCATATATTCCTCTCTCCTTTGGCTCCCAAGTTCTTTTATTATCGTCTTCTATTTATGGTCTTCGTTGCACTGCCTTTGTTTCTTTTCTTTCACTTGGCTGTTCGACCTCTTACCGTTTCTTCATAGTGCAATTATTGGGTTTTTTCACGCAGGTGCACAAGGGTGGCGATTGTCCTCCCAGGCGCCAGTGCTTGGTTGTATGGCTCAAACTCATTAATATAATGAAAGATGCAGTAAATTGTAGGTCTGAATTTGAGATGTCGTATTTATTCTTGAGTTGAGAAAACTTTTGCTCTCTTCACTCTCATTGCTTTTCCTCTGTTTTTTTATTTTGCTCATTGGATTCATCTATTGAGAACTAGCTCTTTGGGTTGGTCATATTAGATTCAAGAATATTAAGTCCTTGATCTGGATAAACAAATTATGTAATGCTAATTAAAACTGTCCTTGGTTTTTGCTGATATATATATCTTTGGTCTCCATACTGCTGCCTTATTTTTCTTTGTCTTTTTTTTTAAACCCTCACTTAAGTATATCAGAGAATTTTCTGTTTTCATTATGAACCTTTCACAGGTTACGATATTGGCAAGGGCCCTTGATAACATAAAGTTTGCATTGGGTGTAATGTTGTAGGAAAGCCTTTATTTATTTAAACATATTTATTTTTGTTCTCTCAATTGCACCCTGGCAGGATATCACTTAACAAATTAGACAATCGCCAAGTATGTTGGTTTTATCAGAACTTAATTTGCTGGAGCAGGTGGTACAATCAGTGAAGGTACTAACTTTGAATTAAGATTATACTGCTTAGTTGATCAGAGAAGTGTTTTAGGATAATGGTTGATATTAGCGTTATGGATGTATTTGAACTCAAGACTGGAGTACTACAAGGTGGAATAATGTCCTCTTTACTTGTCTGCTCTTTGTGTCTTTAAGAGTCTCCAGGACTGCAAATTTATTCCTACATTTAATTGCAAAGGTTTCTCTGTGCTCTTCTTCTAGAAGCTGCAGAATCTGACTTCTTGAGTCTGGTTGAGTTTTTTCATGAAGATATCCTATTTTTAGTAACCATATCAATAATTTATTTTGTAACATCAAGAAGAGTTCTTGGAGCACTAATTTTATAGCACAGAGAATGTGTAAGTATTGAAAGAATAGATTTGTTTTCATTAACTTTGATTGATACAGAGTTCTTTTTCTAACACCATCTAATGGTTTTTAATCATTGCAGGACTCTTATGACCCTGTGATATGGTTATGCTTGTATTGTGGACACCAAGGCTGTGATAGGAATACGAGAGAACGTCACGCTTTGCTGCATTATCGCACACCACGTTCTGACCCGCACTGTCTCATCCTCAATACTCAGGCATGGAATGTTTGGTAAGCTTGCAAGGCAGTTATTTATTAAATTTTGTATATTTTTGATTGATGATGCAGAAGGTTCCCAACTTAAAAACATTCAGAGATACAAACACAAATCCAACTTAGAATAACAAAGATAAGATAAATAAATACATACACATACATACATACATACATATACCAAGGCACTCACCCCAATTTTGGGGGGTAGCCAACATCAAACAAATCAAACAAAAAAGGGGACCTCTCCTCTCTACGTTCCTCCCAGCCTGACAAGGGACTCAACTGAGTTCGGCTGGTACTGCGAGTGCCCCCTGTGGCCGCAGGGGCATAAAAACAATTAGAATAGCGCCAACGTATCCCTGCATGTCGTAAGAGGCGACTTAAAGGGACGGGATGAGGGGGCTGGGAACCCCCTCTCCTGTATTATAATCCTGTGAGACATCAAAGATAAATAAATACAGCAATAAAACTATATTTCATTTAAATACAGTAAGCAAAACAACACTTGTAATAACCTGGTATCCATATCATATGAAACTACTATTTGTTGACTTTTGTAGCTGGAAGTCATAGGCATGGGTTTTAGGTTAGGCCTACCCTAGGCCAAAGTTATCAAAATTTGACTTACAAACAGCTTCTTGGAACCTATCAAGTTTGGAAGTTGAGGATCTTCTGTATTGAGATGATATACCAAATATGTTGAAGTGTACGAAGTTAAGTTCATTCGTAACCAGTAACTCTTGTGTTTTAAAACAGTATTTTGTATATCATAAGCGCTAAAGTACACTATCTCATCATACGTATAAACATGTAAAGAAATGATACGTACATATATATGTATGTAGCATACACATTTTTATATATTTATATATTCATACAGATTATTTTTATATATTTTAAGGTGTTATGAATGTGATTCTGAAATACAGCAAACAAGTACAAAAAAACTTCATGAAATAGTCGAGTATATCAAACGGC
This sequence comes from Palaemon carinicauda, assembly GCF_036898095.1. Lineage (NCBI taxonomy): Eukaryota > Metazoa > Arthropoda > Malacostraca > Decapoda > Palaemonidae > Palaemon > Palaemon carinicauda. Next base: position 137,036,164 of record NC_090733.1, on the reverse strand, counting down.
AAAAGGATATGGCACCAAATCGTCCAGTCCCAACGAAACCCATACCAGGTGAGCTTCTATTTTTGGTTTAATTAATTATTAAGGAAAATTCTTGAGCAGTGAAAAAGATTTTGTTCACATATAAATCTTATTACTATTCTTATAACTGACAAATATAGCGTACAGTACTCTACAGCATTTTAATTGTTAATTGTGGTACTGTAGAATATCCAGTTAGTGAAATGTTATTACATATTCATCCAATAAACAATAAAATGCTTATATTGTAAAGTGTTCAATTGTAAAGGATATAAAGCATAAAGTATTTTGTTAAGATATTGTCATAATTTCAAACACTTCCTGTGTTCTGACGAATGTTTTTATTGCCCAGATTGTGTTTATATACAATGAGCCCTCGCTACTTCGCGGTTCGACCATCGCGGATTCACGACTTCGCGGACTTTTTTCATTAAATACAGCATCCGATTTCATCAGCAAACCACTATTTTTTGGGGGAAACATCATTTTATTCTAGAAAATTGCTACTCTTTAAATAGTTAATTGCACATCAAGAAAGCGTGTACTTTTGTTTTTAAATTTCGGGTGTGTTTTAAAAATTGAGTATTGTTGACTTCTTTTTGTATTACTTTTGGCTGTGATTAGGTCAGCTGACGTCTAGCTACCGGTCTCAAGAATATGCGCGTACGAAGTATTGTTTATACCATTTCTTAACTTATTCAAACCATCTATACAGTTGATATTACATAAGCACCAGTGTGTTATAACCTATTATATTTTTTTGTTTATGACATTTAAAACAACTCTCTCTCTCTCTCTCTCTCTCTCTCTCTCTCTCTCTCTCTCTCTCTCTCTCTCTCTCTCTCTCTCTCTCTCTCTCTCTCTCTCTCCGTAAGAAATAAAACCTTAGTTCACATATGGCAACTTGAGTTTAAGAATGAAATTAACATGAATATTGTTAGTTGTGGCGATCAATTCCTCGCTTCAGGAGGTACAGGAAACAAAAACACGGCATTCGATTTCAACAGCTAATTCTCTCTCTCTCTCTCTCTCTCTCTCTCTCTCTCTCTCTCTCTCTCTCTCTCTCTCTCTCTCTCTCTCTCTCTCTCTCTCTCTCTCGTTATACAACAATTACAAATAGATGAAAAAACCAAAATCGGTTTCCTTAAGTGTCAATTAAATACAAAACGAAAAAATTATACCGTGTATACATTCATTTCAATCATAGCTTAAAATACGGTATCCGATTTTGTCAGCAAACTACTATTTTTTAGGAAACACCATTCTATTCCAGAAAACATTTACTCTTTAAATAGTCAATTGCGCTATAATAAAACATGTACTTATGTTTTTAAATTTCGGGTGTGTTTTAAAAATCGAGTATTTTTTACTTCTTTAAGTTTTACTTTTGGCTGTGATTACATCAGCTGATGTCTAGCTTCCGCTCTCAAGAATATGCGCGGTACGAATACATTAACAAAGAATTGTTTACACCATTTCTTAACTTATTCAAACCATCTTTGGTAATAACAAAGGCAACATATAATCAATACTTGGTAAGATTGCTGTCGATGCAAAAACTAACCGATACTCAGATGTGTAAATGCGTCTGTTTCTTCGTTATGATCAGAGATAAACGTAAACAAAACTTTGGTTGTCATTTTTTATCGTGCTTTTTGGCGTTTTTAGGAAACGCATGATATAAAATCGCCTTTAATATTTGTGCCTGTTTTAGTTTAGGGTACTGTAGTACATGCATTAAGTGTTCTGTACATTAAAGGGTAGTTTGTTAACAGTAATATGTAAAAGGAAGGTTTTAAAAGTCTGAATATACATGTTAAATAAATACGTAAATATGGTGTCCCTACTTCGCGGATTTTCAGGTATCGCAGCCGGGTTTGGAACCTATCTACCGCGATAAACGAGGGTTCACTGTAGTTACAGCATTCTGTTATAATGAAGTTTTATGGTAGATTTTATTAACTTGTTCTTAGTTAAGGTATCTATAGTTCCCATTTATAAAAAATATGGTATTTTGGGAGGGTGTTGAAAACTTAATGCTCGCCAAAACTTTTATTGTATTTTGAGTAATTTAAAGAGACCATTGATTCTCAATTCAAGGCCCTAATAGGACTTGCCCAAATGAGGTGCTCTTAAATAACTAATAATTGGAGCAAGATAGAATTTAAGCCATAGAGATGGGTGGAAAAGAATTTAAGTCATAGAGATGGGTGGAAAAGAATTTAAGTCATAGAGATGGGTGGAAAAGAATTTAAGTCATAGAGATGGGTGGAAAAGAATTTAAGTCATAGAGATGGGTGGGAAGAGATCAAAGGATATGATTGAAAAGATATTTAGAGAAAGCAGAGTGAGCTAAAGGACCATGTAGTGTTCTGTACAAGGTACACTAAATATTAGCACCTATTGGGTTCCTTGAAGATAAGGAAGGTCAAGAATGATTAGTTAGATGGTCTTATTTTGAATATACTTTTTAGTTTCATGCTGATGAATGTTGAAAGTTATAAGAACATAGATTCAGGACCCCTTCTTTTTTCATTAGCATCACGATCTGACAGGATTTATTCTCATGAATGAATCAACAGATGACTCAGTGTTGCTTACAAAAAGGTTTTCTTTTATTTTACAAGATAAATTGCTTTCAGAAAGTGCAAATGTGACGGGTCCTACTACTGGTTCCATTACAATTGCCAAGTGTTCAGTGGCTTCCTTTGATGATAATTCCAAAGCTGCAAAGAACCAGAGAAATGCTCAAGCTAGTGTTCTTGCATCACTACCCAAAGTAAAGGTAAGGATAGCCTTTAAGCTGCCATTGAAAATGTATGACCATCACTACTACTACTATTACTACATCTGAAGAGATTTATGGGATAAGCATATAGTGTACTATTTATTATTAACAACTAAATTTCATCATTTAGAATTAGTATTAACAGATTTTTGTTTAGCATATGCAACATATTTTCATACCAGTGTCACTGGGATGTTTATAATTGTTTGCAAAACCTTCACAGGTATTTGGTTGAGAACAAAATTAAATGTTTTTTTTTTTTATGTTACAGTTAATTTGTTGTGGGGAATAAAATTCTGTGATTATTTGTGTAATTTTATATGGCCATGCCAAGCTAGTTTCCTCAGTTTAAATCCTTGGACTATTGAGTCTGTATTAATATTAATTTTGTGTAGAACAGGCTGACATAAGCCTCTCTTCATAGGCTATATATGGAAGATCTAGTCTAACGTTGTTACTAACCTCAAGATAATTATTCATTATACATCACTTCTGATATAGTTTATTCATTTCTATATTTCCTCTCTTCTCTGTTGGAGATCATGGACTTATAGTATCCAGCTTTTCCAACTGGGTTGTAGCTTAGCTAGTAATAATAATAGGATTACTTTTAAAATTGTCTATATGAACATTGTAGTTTGGAAAATTGTTGTTTTGCAAGTTGTTTTATTTTATACTGTTTTTATGGATGCCACAAGTTCGTCTTTATGATCATTGTATAAAATTCGTATAGATTTTTCCCACCCTAAACATGAAGAGGTTTTTATAAAGGATTTCCTATTTGATTACTTTGCAGGGACTCAGTAACTTGGGTAATACTTGCTTCTTCAACTCCGTCATGCAGTCACTTGCCCAAACTCACTATCTAACGCAGCTGCTTGATGTACAGTGTCAGAGTGGCCAGAGAGTTTACCTCCCAGGACACCTAGCTGCTGACCCGATCAAAAATGGAGACAGCGACGAAAAACTCATGACCGAGAATGGAAGAATAAAAAAGAAAAGGAAAGAAATCATTCAAGAAAATGAAAATGAAGATGATGCAGATTTGGAGTTGGCAAGTCATGAATTGTTTTGTGGTAGTTGATCAGCCAGTTTTGCTTAGTTTTCTCTAGACTCCTTAGGTTTTATGGTCAAATGCATTTTAGAATGATGTCCTTTTGTACACAAACTGGATTATACAGCTTATTGTCATCTATCTCTCCCAGTATTGTCTTCAGATTAAGACTTATTCTTTATTTGTGCAATGTTTGTTCTATTAAGGGCAGTCATGTGAGGATATTGAAATAGAAAATAGGGATAATTTAAATGCAGAATTTTGTATTAACTTCATTATGAAAGAACTTACCAGTAACTTCAGAATATTAACACAAAGTGCAGGAAGACATTGTACCCATGGTGATCTTTTAACAGTATGATTGAGAGATGTAACAAATGAGAGGTGTTGAAAGATTTTGAATAACAAATCAAGTTGAGATTAAGATTTTAACTAACATATTAAGTTGAGATTTAGTACCTTTTATGATAATTTCTCAACAATATTTACAGTAGGATATTTTTTTTATATTTTTTTTTTTAGATAATTAAGTTTGATTAGATTTCTTTGTTTGGTTAAATTTCTTTTCACTATATATCATCACTGGTACATGGGCTTTGGGTTAATTTAAAAAAAAAAATGACAATGAAAATTTCTGTGCAAAAATGAAGTACTGTACATTCTTTATTATTTGGATAAGAATTTTACTTAGTTTTAAGAGAAATAACTAAATCTATATGTTATTTTAAGACGGTGTCATATTAAAGTACTTTGTTCTCTTAAAATTGTTTATGTTAATTTGAACAATGAATGTTTGCTCTGAAATCTCATGTGGCCTAATACTTCTTATCAGAGACGGTAGGTCACTAATAACATTTACCAGATAACATATTCTATATGAATGTCCAAATTTCAACCATCTATGAGTCAAGTATTTTACCTCAGTATCCTGGTTGAAAAAAAAAAACTTTATAAAGATAATGGTAATAATAATTCAGTTTTGCAAACCAATTTAGGAAATTTTGTCCATATCTTCATCTTGATTTTACTGTTCTTAAAAAGGGATTTTGAATGGTTCTAGTGCTTTGAGAATAATTTAAGTTTTATTCTTCAAAGAAAACCATTTTTGTCAGCCATATGCGAGTCACAAATTCTAATCGGTGAATTAGACTACCAAAAAAAAATAGAATTAATTAAAAAAAGATAATCATTGCATAAAAAAGGGATTTTGACGAAGGAAAAATCTATTTCTGGGCGAGGGACCTGTGTCTCCCCGTGAAATGCTCCTTAAAGCACCATTTCAAAGGTATAAATACTGCTAAATATACCAGAGAAAAGAGTTGCATGGAATGCCAGGAATATACCCAGCTCGCTCATCCCTAAAGGGTGTCGGTATTAAAACTGGGGCAAGTGATACCACTACCAGAGGTCCCTTTCCAATTATACTTCTCCCTCCTCAAAATCCCCCGTTACTACAAGGTGTCGTTCACTACAGCTAATCTTATTTGAGGTTTTGTCGATAGAAAACGACATCCATTGTTCACCTACTCTGTTAGGAAACCAGTGTATAGGATTAATTTTTTCATTATTATTTTTCATTTTATGAGGATAAATATTAGTCTTGGTTGTGTTAAAATTTTCTTTTTACAAATTTAGAGTATATTTTCAGTGTAGATTTGTACATGTATTTGCCAGCACTTGACGTCAATGACATTAGATGTCAGGATGCCAAAAAACCTCAAATCAATCAATTACTGTCCAGAAGAAAAAATAATTACTGGTTAATCATCCTTTGCAAAGATATTTTTGGCAAGCTTTTTAAGTGTTGGTATAGTTTTTTTTTTTCGCAATATGTAACTGAAATTGATATGCATATCATTTAATTATTTTATTTTTTTATCCATCAGCAACCTCTGGACTTAATCTTACCAGAGGGTGGAAGCTTAACACTAGCAACTGCGGTATTTTTAAAAGAAATGCATTCTGTGGGTAAGAATGCAATTCTCAACCCAGGTCACCTTTTCGGACAGGTTAGTTATTTTTTTTGTCTTGGGATAATGCATGTTAAGGATTGCCTATTATCATATTTTCCTCTAGGTTTCAATGATTTCAGGGAACTTATTTGAGTACAAGTATTTTGTCATATATATTTTAGTAGGTGTATATTTAACTTTAGTTTTCCAGCATGCAATTGTAATTTCATTGTTGTCTTTGTGTTTTGAATTTCTTTGGTGTATAAGATATTTAGATGTTTCTTTTTGTGATAGTAGAAAATAATAGACCCTATTAAATTTAAGCTTCTGCCAAGCTAGGTTTATGGTTGTGATCGTGGTTATTTTGTTAAAGGCGTCTTATTTAAAGAAACAAAGTTGCTACGCATTTGTATTGTTTCATTCCACCCCTTGTCAACTGGTTGTAATGAATTTTTTTCCCCAATTTCAAATGTCTTTTAAGTAGTTATACATTTTTATTTGTTCATGCATGTTTTTTTGTGTACTTATTAATAAATATCTTGCTCCATTTGTACTAATTTGCTCGTAGGTTGAGTATTTCTCGTTGCATTTAGATACAATAACTGCTAACAACTTTATTCATGCAAGAAATGATATCCCAACACATTTCACAGTATGTTTAAACTAATTTAGTGTTAATTCTTTAATTCTTTGCAGCAAATACAAGGCATTATTCAGTATGTTTTTGTCTAATATTTGTTACTGGGTTAGATGTGCAGTTAATTCAACACATTTCAGAATGCAAGGTATCGTCATTACGTGGTATTATGAAATTACAGTATGAGTGTCAGTCAGTATGTAGCATGGAATAATTTCAGTGTGGTAATTTCATCAAAACTTTGACAGTTTTTTTTTTATGTAATTTAATAAATGTTGGCTATTAATTTTGTTGTTCTTTTAATAGTTGCATGGACGGGACACTGAAGTAAGTAGAGCTGCATGAAGGAATGTGTTCTGTATTTGCATTTTCAATTTAATATAGCGGTAGAATAATACTATTAAGAATTGGTAAAATGTATGACTATTTAAAACAATTTTACATCTAGTTTCTTTGGAAGTACCTGTATATTCTTGTATGTGGTATTGTAGTCTTTAATGCTTATAAAAGCTCATTTATTGCATCCCAACACATTAAAATCAGACCCTTACTATTTGCGAGTTTGCTATTCATGAATTTCATCGTTATCAGAAAGGGCTTGGCATTCCATAAGGCAGTGCATCTTCAATGCTCGTGTAATGATTTTAGTCCCCTCTGTTGAGTGTTAATAAACTGACTACTTTCCTGTATATAACTATTAAAACTATTACCTTTGTATTTTCTTTGAAGACTGAAGTACACACATTTTCTAATATGAGAAAAGGGATCTGGGATAATCATTAATGGCACATTTATTATTTGTGGCTTTTCCTCATTGCTGATGTGTCTGTTACTTAATCCTGCAAATAGGAAGGTCTGACTGTAATGTAAAGTAATTTATGTATTACTCATGGATCCCAGACATATGAATCCACATGTATGAAAGAAATACGCTGATCATGTGATGTCTGCCAAGTCTATTAATAAATTCAATACCAGTCCAGCCTCAGGTCTAGCATCTAGTAACCCAAGCAGTGCTAATATGTCTGGGATTTTTCTGCAACACAGTTGAAGTGATAGTTTAGGTTAAAGTACAGCTTCACTTCAACTTAATAGACATTACTTTATTGGATGATAATACTTTTTTGACTGTTCAGATTACAGTAGTCTTCCTTTAATGAAGATTCGCCATCCACAGGTTCATATAAATGGAGCTAACCGTATAGGTATAGTTGATAAAGATTATATATAAGGAGGAAAATTTATACAACGGAAACTCACCTCCCCACACCATTCAAATCTTTTACAATAAAAAGAAAAAAATAGTGGAGTTTGGCATATTTGATGGTGTTATTTTATATACAGTAAACTTAAAAAAAAGTTTTTTACATTTGTAAATAAGAAAAATTATATAAGGAAAAAAATTGATAAAATTCTTATTTGTTATTTTTTCTACCTAAAATTTATGTTGAAATAAGAATAGGAAACTCAATTCAGACACCATATTATTTCAACTGGTTATCAGAATTTCAAAGCTGATAGAAATGTTGCCATTTTCTCTCTCTCTCTCTCTCTCTCTCTCTCTCTCTCTCTCTCTCTCTCATTCTCTCTCTCTCTCTCTCTCTCTCTCTCCTCTCTCTCTCTCTCTCTCTCTCTCACATGTCCACTTTATTTTTTTTTTATTTTTTCTATTCTGTTCTTACTTTGGACTGAGAGGAAGAGAGTATATATTGACCCAGAGGTGTGTACTTTAATCTTTAACCACTGAAGGACTGACCATTACTGTTACCCTATCCTGTCTCTATTCACTGCCACATGATTATTCTTATGTGTTGGTACATTACAGTGTTCCTTCCTTATTTTATAGTTGCCTTTGATACCGATATAGTGCAGTCATCATCCTCCTCATCATCTCTTACACCTATTGGCGCAAAGGACCTCGGATAGATTTTGCCAGCCGTCTCTATCTTTAGCTTTTAAATCAATACTTCTCCATTCATCTACACTTCACAGTCCTTAGCCCTCTAGGCTTGGGTCTTCCAACTCTTGATATGTCTTTGATTTCTTTTCATGTGCAGATATGCAAGAAAAGTACACAGTTTCAAGGATATGAGCAACAGGATGCCCACGAACTCTTGCGCTGTTTGTTGGATGCCATCAGGAATGAGGAGATTCTCAGATCCAAGAGAGCTATTCTCCGGGCTTTCGCTCTGTCTGAGAAAACGGACCCGAACTCAGTGAGTCCTCGACTAAAAAAGATGATTAAAGGTTATGGAAGGCAAGCTACTCACACCATTATCGATCACATATTTGGAGGCCATTTAATTAGTACAGGTAAGTCTCTTTGTATCGTTTCATTATGACCAAGGTTTGGATGCATAAGTATCCTTTAGTCTTTGTTAATGTATGTCTTACTTTCTATAATGTTCATTCTGCCATTACTTAAGTTGCCTATTTTTTTTTTTCTTTTTTTTTTTTTTAGAGAAACTTCTTGTTGAGTGCCAAGCCTATTGGAATTTTTTTCTGAATTCTAGTGATATCATTAATTTTTTTCATGACCAGAATATTACAAATGATCAAAAGCACATGATGTTGCTTTTGTTTTTTCTTTAAATTAAATACCATGTTATTTTCAATTTTTTTTATAGAACTATATTGTGAGTATTTTTGAATTATGATATCAATGATAAATTTATATTTTCTATATACATTAAAATTAAAAATTAAGTTCTCTCTTTAGTCACTTCTAATGGCATAAAGGTACCTTTTAGTTTTTATGAATTTTTGTATATTTTTATTATAATTTGTTTTAATATATTGAAAATAATTATTGGACAGTAAATCATAGAATTACTTTTCAAATTTTCAACTTGAATGACTTGGTCTCAAGAGATTTCACATCTGTTTCTCGCTCCAGGCTTCCATTAAAAGTTAACAAATATATTTTTATGATAAAAAGTTTATTAAGACTTTCTTCTTTTCCCCAGTTTTCTGTGAAGAGTGCCACTGGTCTTCCCAAGTGTTTGAGCCGTTTATGGATTTGTCGCTACCCATAAATGAAGAGAAGGTAAGTGGGGAACATTTTAGTTAATTGAAAATGTTGTTAGTTAGCTACTCAATAAAAATTGGATTTATAGAAATATTTGTAAACATTCAAGTTATTTTCTTTGAATAATAAAAATCAAAAGTTGAAGGGAACTACATTTTCTTACGTGACTAGAATTCCTGAAAAAAATTAATTTATCTTAAGATTGTTTGTACGAGTTTTGCAATGGTTGTCTAAGTCTTTGAACTATCCTGTAAGATTATTTCATCTAACTTTAAAGCTAATCATGCATTAATCAAATAACTGGAAGAGCCCTTCTTGGCCCTTGACTACTGTAATTTTCTTGTGACAATCTTGATTGAATTTTTTTTCTCTAGCAAAAGCATGACGTTATCCAATTATTGCCATGTAGTAAGTCATACATTTTCCGTTTCGCAGGGCAAACCCAAGAAAGGTTCGCCAGATGATGACGACGATGTGGTTTTCGATTGCTTTGGCCGATCCTCAAATAATCAGTTGTCGAAACATCAGTTGAAGAAACTAAAAAAAGCAAACAAGAAAGAAAAACGTACTAAAGCTGGCCGTGCTAAAGGCGGAAGTTTGGCTCCTCCCTGCATTCGCGCTAATCCGGAAGATAAGGAAGAAGAGAACAAAAATAACAAATTTGAGAGAAGAAGAACGGAAAAGAGTCGTCCCGGAGAAGAGGAAGAAAAAACTATCATCTTGGAGGATAAGCCGAAAGACGGAAGTACGAGTTTGCAGCGGGTGGAAAGTTGCAAGTTCAAACAACTGATGGCAGCAAGAAAAATAAGTAGAAGAGAAATGCAGAGTGATGATGAAGAAAGTGATGACTCGGAAGAGGAAGACGATAGTTCCTTAGTTAATGGAAATGGGAAAAGGGATGAACAAAATGGAATGGAAAAAGTAGATGAATCGAAAGACCATAAGAAAGACGAAGATGATGAGGAAGAGGATGACGATGACGATGACGACGATGAGGAGGAGGAGGATTATGATGGCAAAAAAGGAGATGAAAGTGACAGAGGTTCCAAAAAGAAAGATTCTTCCACAGGTGAGCATTTGATGTTTTCATGGCCCTCTATATTATGTAATTTAACTTTTAAAAGAAAATCTACCAAGTTATTTTAACTGTAGTGGCATACTGTACTGTACTTTTTTTATTTTGCAAATATACAGTAGAGGGGTTTATATAAAATTTTAGATATTATGTTTTTATGATTTACTGTACACTATATGAAATCGTTTCCAGTATCAGGTGTGAAAAGCTTACAACTAAATGCTTGATTCACTTTTTCAACATTATATTAGACATCTCAACTTTAGATACTGTCGGAGATGTTTTTACATATTTTAATATCATTGGGGTTTTATGTATTTGAGAGGTCCGATTTAGATACAGTAATAGAGTATTTTAAAAGAACGTATGATGAAGGCCATTTTTCTTTTGGCATTGGCTTTGTCCAAGCAAATTTCTTCAGAGTCCTGGCACTATCTAAGCATTAGATTTCCAATAAGGAGGCTAAATTTTTAGTTGGTTGCACCATTCTGGTTAGCTAACTTTTTTGGTACCAAACTATAGAAAAATATGTTTACTACCCATTGCCACCTGTTTCCAGGTCAGCAGTTACCCTGAAACATGTCTAATTTCATTATTTTTACATCTACCCTATACAGATATTTTTCTCCTGATTTATATACTGTATAATTTTTGGGTTGTAAAGTACCTAGAACTAGTATTTGAATAATTTCACTATGATTTAGACATGTTTCAGAGTAATTGTTGACCTAGAAACAGGCAGAATTGAACAGCAGACTTATTTTCCTACAAATTGGTACTGAGAAAGTGAGATAAACAGGTAGGTGCAACACACTCAACGATTTTGGGGACTCGGGTGATAGGCCGTTAAGGTTTGCTCTGGATAAAGCAGTTCTGTGTTCTTCTACCTGGGTTTAAGGCTAAAGTGGCTTTCAAAACTAAAGTCTTTATCGACCTTAATAGAAAGAATCATGGACGTTTTGTTAGGTGACCACCTGGCTTGGTTTATGTCCAGCATTATGAGTACGAAAGCTTGCCGGTTTGTCCAAAGAAGGTAGGGATATGAGGGATAGGGGAAAAAAAAGTTTTTTTTTAAGGTTAAGAAGTTCTAGTAAGTATGTAACTTCCAGGTTAGTCTGAAAATAATCAGTTTTATTATCAAAATTCTATTTCTCTGATGTTCTTTGTAATAAAATCCTATCTTCTCAACTGAAAAGGTTTTGAAAATAACATATATTGCTTTTAAGGACATAATTTACAAGTCTTTGCTAGGTAGTAAATCTTGTTTACAGAAATATCCATGTTAAGTAAATAAGGTACTGTTGTTGAGTATTGTTTTACTACATAGATACCTGATGCACTAAAAGTGGAACTTTTAAAAACAGAAATCAGTGATGCCGACATTGAAGACAACACCGACTCGGAAAGAGTTCGTCATAACTATCACAACACTCGCCAACCATCCATCGTCGTAGAACAGTCCGAGGAGAATGACGTTAGAAATTTCAATGAAGGGATCCCACCTCATCTCAGGTAAGCCATAGTTTTAGTAGATAAGACATCGTGTTGACTTATAGGAGATTATTTTTATTACAGTGGAGAAATCTGTTTTTGTGACTGAATGTGGATGCCTCCAGTATTTTTAAAAGTTTAGTTATTGCTTTCAGTATTTGAGAGTAACTTAGTATGTCTCTCAAGATGCCATTCACCCTCTTTGGCAGAATGCAGTGTAAGATAAACGTTTTTCATTAGAGAATAAATATGTTTGTGTAGTATATGTGAAAGGTCACCTATTTGGTGACGATAGCATAACTACTTTAGTGTAGTGTATTGGTGGAACGAAAAGACAATTACTGCATTTCTCCATCATACAATTCGGAATTACACCCATTTCACATGAGCTAAGATACAGAATGTTGTTGTCTTCTCTCATTTGGCCCATGGAAAGTCACTTCAGCATCCTTTGATCAACCTATATTAAACTGTGGTGCTGTTTTGCTATGCGATCTCAAAGTCGTGCTTTTACTTTGATATGCGATCTCACCTGATGGTAGCGATCTCACTTCACGGCCAAGTACGATCCATTAGATTTAAAAAATATATAACAGGAATAATCATCAAAGAAATAGTCAATCATTGATGTTAGCGTCCGCAGCTTAACATTACCGCTTGCCAGTACATACGGAGCTTGATGTTTTTATTTTTTGTGAGCAAAGCAAGCGCATGGCGAAGCAAGAACCATTAGATTTTCTATTCTTGTTTTTTACCTATTAAAGATATTGAGATCACATACCAAAGCAAAAGAATAATTTCTGAGATCACGCCATAAATGAGATTGCATACCACAACAGCACCTAAACTTTTGTTCATATGGTTTTCAGAGAGAATTACAGCTACATATTCACCTATAATCTTGTATTTTATAGAAGAAGGCTGCCACTTAAACCCCGTCGCTCACTGCTTTCCAGGTAGTAATGATAGCCTGCCCTTATGCATTCTCCTTTGCTTTTAAAGGCCTATACCTTTGAAATCAGAAGAAACTTCATTGCTTTAAACTATCGAAGCACTACTCTATTGAAAACAGCTTCTAAATTGTTTATTATTTTACAAGTTTACTTATGCATCCATCTATTTTCTTATTTAGAGGATACAGGTTCACTTCTGTTGTGTAAGATAGAGAAAAATTTATATTACTGGATTGTGATATTTAACTTTTACTTATTTTCTAAGCATCAGATATAATAATATATGAAGAACATTTATGACTTAAAAATTAATCATACGTACATATACCAAGGCACTTCCCCCAATTTTGGGGGGGTCGCCGACATCAAACAAATGAAACAGAAAAGGGGGTTGGGAACCCCCTCTCCTGTATTATAATCCTGTGAGACATCAAAATTAATCATAAATGAAAAAAAAAAGTTATAAAGCCTTTTTTTGCAAACACCTTTACAACTTGACATTTGTTCTTTAACTTTGTAACAGTTATGAATAACACTATAAAGTATATGACGTTTTCGTGCAATCCAGTTTCTTCTGTTATCATTTAACTATAATTTTATGATTGGCTTTTGTTTCCATTATGAAAATCTATGATTAGTAATGGAGATTTTGAAGCCTTTCTGTAAATTTGGCTCTAAAAACCTCGGTGTTGTTTTGTTAATAAATGATTTAAAGAAAATAAATAAATACAAAAATTAATCCTAACATTTTTAAAGGGGGTGAAGTTCGCAAGTTGCTTTTAGTTTGAGCGTGTCGATCATCGGTGCTGTGTGGTTATGGAGCAAAAGTTTGTAGTTCTTCGGTGGTTGTCTGTTACTTAGGTTGTGTTTGTTACGGTTTACATAGTGGTCTCAGGTTTTTAGACGTAATGGTTTCTTTATACAGGTTTTGTTTCTTGGGTTGCGTTTAACTTTATAAGCAACTGTATTATTTTGGTATTGCTTGTGCCGTTTAGGGATTTTTTTTAGGCCTTTAATAGGTAGTTAGAAATAAAGTCATATATGATAGTTCATAGGTTATATTGCATTAATGTTATCTCAGACTTATGGAAAAGTTGGGGATTAGAACTTTTTTTGTTTGTGAGAGCAAAGTTAATTACTCAAAAATAAGTTCCATGTCTCGAGCTAATCAAATGGAGCGTATTTATTTAGACCTGCTTTTTGTTTCTTGTTTATATGCTCTGTCTATATTCAATATCCTTGTAAGCGCAGAGATTCCATCTCAGAATCAAGATAGCCTACGTGCGACAGAAACTGCCGCTTTTCAAAAGCAATGAGATTTAAGTCAAGGCCATGCACATCCTTGCACATATGGGAGAGATATTGATCCTATTCCTGCTTCTATGGGAATATAACCAACTTCGATCAAATATTTTACAGGATGAACTATACCACCATTTCTACAAAATGCTCCACTGTTCCTTCTACCAGGCAATGTACTTACTGCCTTCTGATCTTCCACATCAGGCTAGCCTATCTCAATCCATCCTTGTTTTTTTCTATTTTGAGTTGCAGGTCTTACTCTTTCTAGCCATATGAATATCATTCTTGAATGAAGTAAAGAAATTAGTCTTCTGTTTGATGTACAGCTTCAAGATCTTCCACCAATTATTGTGTTACTAATTGCGTGCCTACACGTAAACCCTGGTGAGTGCTCCATCTCCTATTGCACACAGGATGCTAGCAGCAAGAGTTTGTCAATGAGCTTAAGTTCTCTTTCACCTGGCATTTTCCCACAGTGCTCTCCACAGGATAATTGTGGTTCACATGAGCAGTCTCCCCATTACAACACTCTAGTTTCCCCAAGAGCTTTTTCAACAGTAGAAGAGGAGATGGTTAGATGCTTTTGAAGGATTGTATAAAAATCCATCTGTCTTCTACTGACCCTATAAGATAGGAAAAAGATGTTTGTTCCAACACAGAGACTTACCTCGAACTACTTTCTTAGGAGGTACCTGGAATCTCCTCTCAACCGACCAGAGTTTTGTGTAGTTTACCCTACTACCGTTTTCTGTGAGGATAGGAAATAGATGTTTTCAGACACTCTTTCTGATCAGCCAGAAACTGAGAAAATGATGGTATAAAAGGAGGAATAACTCCTCTGTTGATTCCGTAGCTGCTAACCAATTGTCCAACACTTGATCCACAGTACATGATAGTGGGATGAAAGCTTCTTGAGATGACCGTGGTACTAAGATTTTTTCCTGATAGTTATTCCAGAATAAGCTGGATAGACTGTTGACCAGTTTCCTCTTGTTTTCAAGAGCTCACGAGCTAGCAGTCCAGCCTTTAGTTCAGACACCCTTAGTCTTCTCAAATTCTTCTCTCTCCCCTTATAAGAATGTTCTTCACTTTTCTCTTCTCAGCTGACACAGGGTTGAATGTCAGTAAGCCTGTCTTTTGTCAAAGATGTCTTAGCTATAAACTAAAAAGCATGCCTTTCAGATGTTGCTACTCCACAATCCCATTTTTTCCTTCAACAGTTAAATCTTTTAGAGCATATCTCTATAGGATTAAAGTATTTTGGGTCATGTATAGTCATGTGGAAGGAACCTTTTCTCCAAAAACACTGCATATTCTTCTTGCTGAGGCAAGTTATTGTAAGGGCCAACTAGAAAAATTAAAGCCAATAAAGTCTTAGCACTCTCTTTCATGTCATCCAAATATGTATAGCTATAAATTATTTTCAGTATTGTAGCATGGAGACAACAGTCCATCTTTACCCAATTTATCTTAGAGATCTTCACAGATGCCTAGAAATCTTTATGGGCCCTTTATTTCTATTCCCCATAATCCTTTTTTTTTGTAATGGCATCTCAAAGGTGCTCGAGAATCACCTGTATCATCCTTACTGAGGTGTTCTTCAAATCCAGATAAGAGTTTATAAAAAATGCTAAGCTTAGCGGGAAATGCTTATGGCATAACATACCCAGTCCAAGGGAGCTTATGCATTATTGTTTGTGATATCCATGTGACGTTTCATTATAGGAAACCACATTTTCAATGTACAAACCTTACTCTTTCAAACTAGAAATTAGAGCACAACAGTATAATGAGAACAATGCAAGTCACACGGATTTAACCAGGGCTGTTAGGAACATTTATTTCAAATAGTTTTTATGAGTTAACAGACTGTCTTGTGAAGGGTAAAAGTAACTCGTTATTGGATATGTATGAATAATTTCATTGGTATTAAACAGACATAGGGGTTTTTAGTAATAGGTATTGTTAGGAAGTTCTTTTTTATTCAGTTTTATTTAGTTGTCAGTTGTGCGTAGAATGGTATAATTTAAATTTTAGATTTTAAAGATTTATTATGGTAAATTTTTGTATTGGGTTGCTTAAATGTTTCTAGTCTTGAAACTTATTGACATACTGTAAACCCTTTTGTGTCAGTTACTCATGCTCTAATAAGAAATTTACATGGAATATTTTGTATCCTTTCAGTAAACTCCTATAAGACACATTTTAAACAGAATTTAGCAGTGTTACCCTTCCGGAACTTAAACCTCTCGTGGCTTTGAAAACACTCATGTTCTTTTTTCACTAGATAGAGTTCTTATGGTTCCACGGGCACGTTTTAAGCGGGGTTTACACGGTCGAAGGGTTCGTCGAACTCGGTTTTCGAACCTGCTTGTCAAATGGTTCGAAGAGGTGGAATCAGCCACAAATGCTTAAGGTTTGTGGACAAAGTCCCGCCCACAAAAGTCAGGCGAGGACAGACTTTCTTCCAACCATTCGACGAGTGTGTTCAACAACCAAACACTCCGTTCACACGTTCTAACATCAGTTCAAACACTTGTCTGTCGAAGAGCGTTCGATCGTGTAAACCCGCCTTTAGGATGAATACATTTTCTCTTTTTTATCATTGTGTGAGTGAGAAATGTTTTAAAGAAATGGAAAGTGGAAAATTAATTTGGTTTAAGCCCAAAAAAGGTCAATGATATATATAATATACTGCCTAGTTATTTGAACTCTTGATTTCTGTCACTAATGCAGTAATTGCATATGGAATGAAATAAGTAAATGACCAACTGGATTTTTGTAATAGTTAAGAACTGACCATCTTTTAAGTGTAAATTTCTTAGTAATTTTTGTTTATGAGAGTTGAAGAAATTAAGTATTGTGCATCACTGCTGAAGATCAGATTTGCAATGTAGTATAAGGAAGGAAAATGCTTTGTTACTGAAATCATACAGAAGTTTGGTTAGTATCCTTTTTTCGGGGTAATAATCTAATAATCCAGTATGAACTACAGGCATAGGTATAAAAGCTGTATCAAGAAGTCATCAAAGGTAACTTTCCAATGTATCTTTTTATGGCATGTTGACATTTAACAAAGAAATATTCTGTGGTGTCAATCCATTAAAAGAATTCATGTTTCACAGGATTGTTTGAGATCTTTTATGCCATTTTCGTTTGAAAGATTTTAGTGAAAAATCTCCTTGTATTTCATTGAAGTCAATTTAACTTGAATAGTAACAAGAAGTAAAATAGATTCTCCTTGTATGTTAAAGCTTACAACTGCTCTTGAAAATCTATAGCAAGGAAATTTAATCCCTCTTAGGATTTTTTTGTGAGCCAGAAACTAATAGTCTTCAAGATTTGTTGAATTATTTGAAATCTATTAATTGTTTATATTGGCTCTTTATTTCTATGAATCTCCCTAATGTTTGTTTTGCCTCTCTTTCAAAACTGGTTAAATACTGTAGTCTACTTCTAAAATTAAAAGAAATTCCTGTTTTCTTTCCTTGCATTAGGCCTACTACTATAGTAAAGTATTGAGTTATCTGGTACTTGATAACCATTTATATGGACGTGTGTTCGTCATAATTCCTTTGTCTCTTTAGTTCTCTTGTTGTTTGCCTGCTATAGACCATTATCTGCCAGCAGCCTCAATTGAGGCGATCACAATATTAGTGTCTCCAGGGGTAGAGAGTAGAAGTCAAAATCACAAGAAAAATGCATTGGAAAAATTGGCAATTTTCAAACACTCCTATTGGCGATTTATGAACAGATTTAAAAAGTTTTATAGTCTATGTATATCCAAGTACCCTTTTTAATGTGAAAATAATAATTTTTTTAGAAGCCATTGAAACGATAGAATAAAGCAATGATCTTGAGATCCTTAGGAGGTTCAAATTCATGATAGAAATGTAGCTGCTTCTCTTAATTTCTGTAGGAACCTTTCTTTGTAAAGAGTTGTAGGATCAGCTCAGAAAAATACTAAGTCTGTATTTGTAAACCATCATCTAGAAGAAAAAATTTTAGTATAGCAGTTTATTGGCCTTTGGGTGCTATGGTCATTGCAGTTAATATGTATATACAGTACAGCACAGTTAATGTTTAAATTTGGTTTGTTATAATAATAGATTCTCAAAAAGAAAGTTCTCTTCGTGGAGTAATATATATTCCGCTATAAAAGTTTTATGGTGGGACTGTGCTTGGAACCCAGTGTGAAAGCTCTAGTTACAACAAATTTGTTTAGTTTACGATCAGTTATTGTTAAACTAGATAAAGAGGCAAAACTCTGGTAATTGATAAGTTCATAAATGTAGTACATATTTCCTATTTCTTTACTTCATTAACCTGCTTTTATCAATGTGTTCAAGTCTGTGCTGTAAACACCAGGGAAGATTCCTTTGAATGAAAAAAAAAAGATTATACATACATACATATACCAAGGCACTTCCTCTAATTTTATATCAGAAATTATTTCTTTACTCACTCGATTTTCATAAACTTGATCCCAAACCTGCCACCCCCTTTTCCCCATGACTATTGATGCCAAGAAGCTTTTATTTAAGAAAAGATGGTAGAATCACGGTATACCCATGCCTAGATAATTCCCATCAACATCTATAATAATTAATCACTTCAATAGATGGGTAGGCACATTACAAGGAAAGTTAATAGGAAATCTTTTAGGTTTATGTTCAATGTTAGTATTTAGCCAGCTTTGAGAGAGAAATATTGAGAAAAAGGTGAGCACAGTATAGAAATAATTAATCATCATTAAAATTCCTTTTTGTTTTGTCAAAATGAAAGAGATTGAGGCCTCACATAAATTGCTCTGCTCTTTGTGAGACTTGTTAAATAGAAAAGCAGGACTTAAGTATGTATTGTTAACCATATAGAAGTTATATTCATCACTCAAAATGGAAAACCATTGTAAAATCCATGGTTTATAAGATGCAATAGGTAATTATGTGATCTGGAAATATGGTTGCTATCAGTACGTAGTCATTTTCCATGTGATTAAAAAGTAAGGAAAGACTGGCCAAACATATGCGAATAGAGAATGTGAACTCGGTGGTCTGGTTGATAATAGTAGTAATGTTTATGATAGTAATAATGATTACGGTAACAATGATGATGATAAGAAAAGCCTGTGTAAAAATAGGAAAACGTCAATTGTTGATTTAAGTATAAAGATAAACACTTAGAATCATTAACTACCTTTATGATACATTGCCCAAGAATTTACTGTTGGATAAATGTATTGTGTATCTGAAAGTATGAGTGTATGAAAACACTATAGTTGCAGATGTCTTTCTTGATATGTTATCAAAGTGGATAAAAGAGTATTTGCCAGAGATATGTAGTTTCTTACAGATATGGAGTTACTGTAATGATACAATTGTAAGAATATGTTTTGAATTTGCTTTAAGGAATATTAGACGTTATTGGTCTATGTACTTTTTGTGGGGTATGGTAGTTTATAGTGTTGTAGGTTTTAATAAGAGTAGTTTGATGTCTTAACTGCTGTATATATGTATAAAAATTTGTGAGACTTGCACCTACCCATTTACGAAAAGTATTACAGCATTCGGTGAAAAGAAACTGCTAACTCAAATTTTGATTTTTATAACTAATTGAAATGAACTTGTATATATTTTTTTTTCAATTACAAAATAAAAAGCATGTAAAAAAATGTAATGTTTTGCTTTGGGTTTTAAGCTCAGAATTTTGGCTTCCAATTATTGGCAGCGAGTTTGTTTACTGACTAAGTTTTCTTTAGGTTGAGGAAAGATTTCATTGTGTTATTTTTGTGTGGGTTGGTGTTCAGTTTAGTATATTATTTTTTGTGTGACTTTTTATATTATTTCTACATTTTGTATTTGGTGGAAGTTTGAATTTTTGTTCAATTTTATTTACTTTTATGTTAAGTTGAATAACTTTTTTTATGGAATAACAAAAAGTTTTTTATTAATTTTTATTGATACTAGACTATCTGTGGCACCAGGTTATTCAGTGAAAGATCCCATGAAAAACGTTACAATGGAATTGGAAAGTTTTCAAAACTGCGTAACATTCTTGGTATGTTTCCAACTTGGTATCAAATTTTATACTTGAAAATTATATTTTAGTATTCAAACCTTAGAATAGCTGTCATGAGAAACATAATTTTGAATTCTCGCTCTCAAATGGCCTTATTTACCCACATCATTGTACATGATTTATTTTGTTGCTGGAATAATCACTGATTATTGGTAAAATTTGAGAAAATTTTAACTTGCGAAATGAGAACGTGTTATCTCGAATAGATATTAGTATAATGTAAGTGAGCAGAATATTTTTCAGAAATAACTTCTGGATTAGACGGTAAATTATTTGCCTCGGAAGTTTACTCGAAGGATTTTCAATCTTTAAACTGGCCATGCAGTATAATATTACTATATTTGATAAGAATTATCTTAGTGTTCATCATATGTTATAGGCAAGGCCTCTGATATATTCTTCTTTTGAGTGCTTAATAGTGTCACAAGTAATGGTTGGGATCGAATATCAAAAGGTATTAAAATTGAAGTTTGTATTGCAAAACTCTACTAGTTTTTATACATATGTCTTGAACTATTGTATTTTGTCAGAAATATTACAAGCTAAATATTATTACTCATTCCAGACGAGATATTTCTACATTTTTTTTTATAAAAGTGATAAAGTATACTGGTATTCATATATTTTAGTCTTTAAGTAGATTGTTAAAATTTAGTTGCTTTTTTCATCAGTTCTGTCAAAGACTATTTACTTCCTATTTTTTACCGTAATGAAATAACTAAATCACTATACTGTATGAACATATATATTTCATAATCTAGCAGGGGTATAGCTATCAGACAATAAAATGGTTTGAAATCCAAGTTCTGTTGCATTTCAGATATTTTACTTACAATATAGCCCATTTTGTGCATCAGATGAAATCTTGGATACTTCAGCCCAATTTAGAATGAAAGAGTAGAAGACGAGGCTCAATCATTGTCTCGTTGCTTGTGCATGTGGATTCTCGGTTCCCCAGTGGTTAGATGTCTTTTCTCGTGTCTGCTGACTGGTTCACAGCTCTTAGGGATTCCCAGACTTTATTTATAATTTACCAAAGGATTGCTTTTATTCATCCATCCCTCGTACATTCCTTTTTATCATGCAGCTTTAACCCATTCTCATTTCTTCCCCTTATTTTTCCATGTGGAGGACAAGAATTTCAGCTAAATCATCTTTGTTCCTACACAAATATAAACCTTCCTTTAATGGCATCAGATTCTGTTGAAAGCTCAGTAGATGCTGACGAAAACTGGTAACGGCCAACGAAGAATTACAGTAACAATGTTGTTGCAACTGTCACCCAGTATCCACTGGTGGTCCAGGTCTGATAGCACGCAGAGACTTCATTCTGATTCTGCCCTTTGACCTGCACAAACGTTTTCTTGATGCTCTCCAGCTGGCTTATAGTTTTTCACTAATATCTCATTTCATTTTGAGTGTGAATTTATTTAGTAAGAAAAACTTGGTCTTTTGACTCTGGGACACTTATTCCTACTACCGACGTCGACTTATTTCCTCGAAAGAGAAGTAAACCTCTGGGACGAGAGCCCTCACTGATCTTGAGAAACACTTCTCACAGGATCTTTGTGTTGGTGAACAACACGTCTCTCAACACGGGAGTAGAAGACAATGGTGCTGGGAGGAACACGTTCTCCTTCTCCAATGAAGGTATACTGTATACTACAGTATACCGAACGATCGAGAGCAATTTGCCCCGAGTATGCCAGTTTTGGACTCGTATCATTGCTTATAGATGAACTAGCACAACCTTCAGAAGAGACGGCCGTAGTGTTAGCCTGTCTCCCACACACCTAGAGGAGAAGAGATCCAAACGCGATCGTTCTCCCTTGAGTTTGTTCTCAAGGACGGGAAAGTTGGAGATCCTAACTTCTAACTACTGAAACTTGTCGCTAACCCTACTTCGGTTAACACTTCTGAGGGCAGACTGAAGAATACCATCTACCATTGGATTGAAAGGCAAGGTGGTAGATCTCTTGCTTTCTCTAGAGAAAAGGGAAGAGCTCCCCCTGAGGATGAACCTCAGTCTTCAGTTTTGGAAATCCCATCAGTTGGGCTTGCTTCAGCCAAAGCTCTCTAAGTTTTGGATGAGAAGCGCCTTGGTGTGCCAATACCCTTGAGCATTGACTCCTATGACAAAGACGTTGTCTCAAAGTTTTCTGGCTACTAATTTTGGGAGTGATATAAGCAGTTTTTCGGGCTATAGCGCAACTGAGCGCACTGGTTTGGCTTCTAAACCAGCGAAGAGCACTCTAGTACAGTATCTCTTTGGGCTAATGTGCCAAGAAATCTTATTACGAATCTCCCAGAGGCATGCAAGGTTAAAGAGTGCCATTACCAAATGTGTCATCCAGTGGCAGTGTGCCACCTTAGGGAGTGCGAACCTCAGGCGTGTGAGGGTCCACTTGTTATTTGAGAAGACAGCACTCTGCTCTTAGACTTGAAAGAGCCAAACCACCATGTTGCTAATGAAGGATAGAAGGACCTGGTGATTACATTGATTTCCTATTTTCCTATTCAATTGTCTTGAAATTGTGGAAATATTGATAGAATATAGGTATGGGACCATGTGTTGTGAGGAACCTCAGAGAATGTTAATAATCTGAGTATTAACTTCTCTTTTAAGATATAAAGAATTTGACACCATAACTAGAAAATCTAAGTTAATGAGGAAGAAGGTATCAGTGACTTATCAGGATCTTCCAGCTGCTTAGAGTTCCTAAGGCAATAAAGGGAGATGATGCCTCATCTTCAACCTGTTTGTACTGAACCAATACCTTTACAAAACCCCGTTCTGGTCGTTGATAGTTGTTTTGGCATGTTGATCCACATAAGGGACTTTATTACCCATGTGGATCACAAGAATGCTCTGTTTGAAATGACATTGCTTAAATGAAATGTCTTTTTTTTACACTAGCCTCCATTACAGTTATGTTTGTAGCAGCATGAGGGCATGGCCAGGGCAAAGGGTTCTGCCGTACTTGCAAAACCAAGGCAATATTCCAGTGTCTACTTCAACTTTTGTTAATTTTTAGTTGGTTTTGATTAGTGAGAAATCATGTCAAGAACTAACTCTTTTTATGACTTATGTTTGAATTCTCAAACCAAATTATTTTGCAAATTATCACCCTAGGTATAAAACACAGGTCATAGTTTTTCTAGTTGTTAACCCTGTTGGTAAAAGTCCAAGGGAGTCAATATCCTCATCTTAATTATTCTGAATAAATATACTGTACCTACTTCTTTAACCCTTTTACCCCCAAAGGACGTACTGGAACGTTTCACAAAAGCCATCCCTTTACCCCCATGGACATACCGGTACGTCCTTGCAAAAAAATGCTATAACAATTATTTTTGTTATATTTTTGATAATTTTTTGAAAAAATTCAGGCATTTTCCAAGAGATTGAGACCAACCTGACCTCTCTATGACAAAAATTAAGGCTGTTAGAGCAATTTGAAAAAAATATACTGCAAAATGTGCTGGGAAAAAATAACCCACTGGGGGTTAAGGGTTGGAAATTTCCAAATAGCCTGGGGGTTAAAGGGTTAACATCCAGAAGTTCATCCTGGCACATGACTCCTACTTGTACCGGTCAACCATATTTAGGCATTAGCATCTCCATATCCTTCCACCAAAGTTGGTAATCAAGTTGTATTATAAATTGTGCGTGTGTAGCAAAACAAATCAAATGCAGTATTTAAAAAAATCTTAATACATTTCTTGATAGAAATCACTTATGCCTAACCCCTCATAGTCCTTTGGGACCTGGGGATCCACATGTACGGTGTAGCCAATGGCTGCAATCGGTCTTTTAATTTTTCTATTTAATGCTGCTGTGATTGGGAAGATGTCTAGCAGACATAATGGGCTATATTGTAATCAAAATCCTTATCTGATTTTTTTTTTTTTTATAATTTTCCTGACGAAATTTTGAATTTAATCGTATTTTAATAAGTTGAAATATGTTTTCAGGTTTTAATTTTGTCAGTTGACTGCTTTAATGTTTTAAACTTACTACAATATCAGGGCAAAGAAGAGTTTATATAGATTTGACTGACTAATTGACCACTTGACTGACTACAAGATTTGATAACTGATTTCATGTTTAAATGGTAAATAATTTTGATAAATGACCTGCACGTTAAAAATATATAAAAAGTAAGACCTTATTTCTTTGTTCTTAAAATAATAAACTATTTTGATTGTATTCACCCTTGAAGCGTACTTTCAGTGTTGTCAAAATATTGAAAACTTATTGAAAAAGCCTATGATTTTGTTTTTTATTTAGAAGGTAACTTGATATTTTTTTAATGAGTCTTTTGCTTAAAAGAGTAGTTGTTATATTTCAGTGAATAGTAGTAATTTTGGTATTAATTTAAAAAAATACATTTCTATTTATATTGAAGAACTAAAGTTTTTTTTTTATAAGTGACAAAACAGCCTTTGACAATTTTAGCTGCTATTTTGCATTTATTACTGTGCAACATTGATTTCAGCATCTTTGACTTGTTCCAGTTGCTTATTTACTGTGCTGCAGAATATGGCTGCCACAGCCTTTGAGTACAGCAGGTAGCTGGATAATTTTTATTTACACTACATTTTTCTGGATGATTTAAACTAATTGGATTTGTAGATATGTTGATAAGGCAGTTGAAATAATTACGAAAAATGCAGAGACGTTATGAAATTTCAATTCTCTTTTCATTCATACTTGTTGCTCTTCTTGAATTATGCCTTAAAGCATCATGTAGAGTAATTCATGGTGATTTCTAGTCTTACAGTGCTGTTTTGTTTTTCTTATAGTGTTTCTATTATTCGTATGAATATCCCTTTATGCTCATATTGCTGCTTTCTCGAAGCTAGGGATGTCGGTTTTCGGGGGACCCTATAGACCAGTGGTTCCCAACCTTTTTTCTGTCATTTCCCCCTGCACCCAGTTCAACCATCCAGATTTCCCCCTTCATGCCCCGCCCAGCCCTCATGCCCACTCGCCTGCCTCAGAAATGGGCTTGACACTTCAATTCTTGCCTTGAATATCATGTCAGTGAGAACTGATATGATCATATCACAATTGAATGGCTAACAACAAATTGCCGCACGTACTATGAGGATATTTTCCGCTTATTTTAGTTAGTAGGTAGTGTAATTATTTCTCCCCTGGAAGCTTCAAATTTCCCTCCAGGGGGAAATTTCCCTCAGGTTGGGAACCACTGTTATAAACCTACCTGCCACTGAGTCATCAGTAGCCATTGCCTGGTCCTAGCTTGATGGAGAGGGCTTGGGCACTGATCATAAGTATAGTGTTTATAGTCTGTCTATGGGGCATTGTCCTCTCCCTTGTCTCTGTCATCATGAGCAACTTTTAAGCCTTTAAGCTAAAAATGTCCTGCTTTCTTTCTATTCAGTAGGCTTATGCCCCTGGTACATTGAGACACTAGAGATCAATGCTAATAACCTTGAAAAGTTCAACATTGTGTCCCAGAATTTCAAATATGGCTGCAGCTCATTTCTTTGTACTTTTTCAATTTTTATCACAACAGAAATTAAATTTCCCAGCCAAGTAGGTTGTTTATAACTGAGACCTTTTTTTCTGACTGCAAACCCCATTTACTGTACAAACTGGTTTCAAAGACAAAGAAATATTTTTGTTGTACAAATATGAAAAATTAACTTTTGGTAGAGTGGAACACATTTTATGTTATGTTTTGTTATGGTTCCGGTAAAATATTGGAAATCTCGCTGCCTGACGATCTGCTGGAGTATGCTGAAGCTTGATGGTTTCTAGTAGTGTCTGCAACCTCACCATCCTTATAAGTTAGGGAAGCGAGGTTTTATGGGAGCCTATAGGTCTACCTGCTCAGTCATCAGCAGCCATCGCCTGGCCCTCTTATGGTTCTAGCTTGTGTGGAGAGAGGTCTGGGGCAACACATGATCAGTTTAGGGTATTGTCACTGTATCTTACCTCTGCCATTCATAAGTAACCTTTAAACCTATATGATACGTTTTAAGACCTTTAAAAAAAGTGCAATTTCTTTTTAAACAAATAAGAACGTTATCAGATTTTTAGAAATTCTTTATAAATTTGGATGGAATTTGTCTACAACCTGAAATAAAATACTTTTTTGAAGCTTATGATAAAATAAGAAAAATTAGATTCCTACAGAGAGCACCAATATCAAAATCTCATATCCCTGATTATATATTAGACTAATTGTGCATTTGATATTATAAGAAAATAAATATATACTCTATGGTTTACAGCCTCGCAATAACTTTCATTGGTAATATCTATTTGTAAATATACCTACTCACTAGCTTCCTTGTACCATATCATCAGTCCCAGAATCTAAATTAGGGTTAAAAGGGCCCATATTAGAAGGAGCTCCAACAGGGAAAATAGCCCAGTGAGGAAAGGAAACAAGGAATAATAAAATATTTTGAGAACTAACATTAAAATAAATATCTCCCATATAAACTATAAAAACTTTAACAAAACAAGAGGAAGAGAAATAAGATAAAGTAGTTAGCCTGAGTGTACACTTTGTACTAAGGCCTGAGAATTCTCCAAGTTCTTTCTTATATGAATAAGAATAAATCTTCTTATGAAAGGTAACAAAGCTTATACATACATACATACATATATATATATATATATATATACCAAGGCACTTCCCCCAATTTTGGTGGGTAGCCGACAACAAACAAATGAAACAAAAAAGGGGACCTCTCCTCTCTACGTTCCTCATAGCCTGACAAGGGACTCAACCGAGTTCGGCTGGTACTGCTAGGGTGCCACAGCCCATTCTCCCCCGTTATCCACCTCCAAAGCTTATACATACATACATACATACACCAAGGCACTTCCCCCAATTTTGGGGGATAGCCGACATCAACAAATGAAACAAAAACAAAAAAGGGGACCTCTACTCTCTACGTTCCTCCCAGCCTATAATCATAGAAAATTTAGGATTTTTCAGGTTATTGAATGCATTGAATACGAAATGGGTGGCTCACGGACACGTATGTTATTTTTTCATGTTTGGAGTGCTAAAAACGAGCATCGCCTCATCATTCGTGATGCTCCCAACACCCAGGCTGGATTATGTATCATTGACTTTTGATTGGATAAATAAAATACCCTCATTGGGTCGTTTCAAATTACCCGCATCTGCCATCTGGGATTAAAATGTCTACTACGAGTGAGAGATAGAGAATCACGTTAAGGGAAAGAGCTGTTTCAGACAAAATTTTGTTGTAATTGTGACCGTTCAACAAAGTTCTTAATCATTCAAGGAAGTATACATTTGTGTGTTTAAAAACATCAAATTGTTTTGATTCTATACATGATGGTAATAGGGTTGAAAATAAAGAAAATAAGGGAGTTCTGGTTGTCTGCCATACTACAAACACGCTAAATTCCATCCCATCTCGGGAAGGATGAATTATATAATTAAATTTTATTTTTTTTTATGAACCATAATTGCTATGGCTAACTGCTCACCATGCAAGATACTATCTCCATCTAAGAAAATTCTACTAAAGGGATATTTAATCCCAGAGTTTGGAATGTTATCTTGATTTCTCAGAGACATAAAATAATGTTTTAAGTAAAGCTGCCTATCTGACAAATCTACAAATTCCACTATATTAACAGTTTTCCTACCCAGACTACTTTTTTCAATGAGCATGTCCTTAAATTACAATATGTTTTGTCTATTGCCTGTATTTTTTTTTTCATAATTTCTGTTTATTTTGAATTATATTTACAAGTTCAGTTTTAATTTTCTTTCCTTTTTATAACTACCATTGTAACTAGTAATTATTACCTTAGTCAGTGTCTGGCTTTTTATCATATTGAAGTTTGTGATCTCTTTTCTGTTAAGGTTGGTATTTGGTCTGATGTAAACTATTAAAATTCCTCTACTGGTAAGTACAGTATAGACTTCATGACTGCTTAAGACTGTGTTCATAATTATTATGATTATTATGAACGACCAACTTTAGAAGAATTAAATTTTCTTTGACCAATGAAAACTACTATGGACAGTTATTTTATACTACAATATATTTTTTTCCAAAAAATTTTCTAACAAATAGAAGACAGTATAAACACATTTTCTACACAAACGTATGTGTTTTTATATCTCTATTTTCAATACATCTTTCAGTAAAGTTTCCTCCGAAAGGTATTTCAACACTTGTACAGTATATGATGCGTGTATGAAAATGTAATAGCCCTGAGACTAAATGGGGAAAAACCTATCAAGAGAGGAAATAGGACTATAAAAATGGAAGAGGATCCTGATATTTATATGCAAAGAAAAAATGAATACAGTGCAATATGAAAATATGTGCAGGAAATTAAAATTGAATTTAAATGAATTTATAAGCTAAAGATAGAAAATTAAAGGTTATTTTGGGATCTTGTGTCGCATAATAAGGGTCTGAGAAGCTATTTGATAGAGCTCTAAGACCAAAAGTTATTTAGTCATTGCATAGACACAGGATAGAGGACCGACTCGTTAAGCTAATTTTATTATGCCATAGAATATGATCTGAAGGAAAGAATTTGGTTGGTGTGTTCAGAAGACCTTCAAATCTGTGGACGTCTCAAAGAAGGATGTATTCTGAGCCCCTTTGCATATTAGTGTGAGAATAGCGGAATTTATAGAGGGTGCAGGAAAGAACATTTATGGTAGCCGATGTACACGAATGACTTAGTGTTAACAAAATCTACGGAACAGGTTATGGAAATTATTAATATTGGAAGAACGATGAAAAGAAGAGTCGGGGAAGTGGTCATGTGGCGGTTTGGGAAAGTGGTGTTGTGAGCTTTATTGTGTTTCCAGTGTTACAGATGTTCTTTTCTTGCTCTGCGTAAATTAGGTTTTAATCCCCAAAGTACATTAGAGGAGCAAATTTGGAAAATTAATTAGATGCGGTATTGTTTTAGAATTTAGATTGTCTGGACTCGCTGGAAACAGGTTACTCGTTGAGACACTTGCATATAAACCAGGGATTGGGAATGCAATAAGAAACACATATTTGTAACATAGAAAGAAATAGACTTATGATGAATGAATAGATTCTCTGAAAAGAGAGAGCAAAGATTAATGCTATTTGCATAAAACTTTTGCTACTCATAAACCAACAAAGACAATACAGGAGGTTTTGCAAAGTTATGGCTGCTAAATGTTTTAGAATTCATAGCCAAAGAAAGATGGGAAAGTAGCATCATAAATGATGAAATCTTGAAGAAAAGAAACCACTATGGTAAAAAAGTTGATAAAGTTTTGGTATATAATGAAAAGGAATGAACATTAGTTTGTCAAAAAAAGCTGTACATAAGTAATTAGAATGACGAGAACTTGTGGAAATTCTCCGAAGATTGTGAAAAAGGATTTACCTGCAGACCTGGACTTGGTGTTAGTTGAGAAAGGAAGTGCACAGTACATTGTAGAGTGGTGGGAAGGCATTGCATGTGTAATACCAGAAAATGAATGACTTGAAGAAAGGGATATGCTGAACATAGATCAGTTATTAACTTTCTGTACAATGCCTACCACTTCATAGTTTATATAATTAAATGCTAGAACAGTGATTCAGGAATGCAATGGTATATTTTATTAACCATTTCTTTCTACATCCATTTTAGTCTTGATATAATGTTTCCTTTTAGTACCAATTACATAATTAATATTTTGTAAAATATGTTCAAGCATAGACAAAACAGCAATTTTTTTTCTAAGTGTAAGATAGCTATCAGATAATTAGGTTGTTAAATAATAATTTAGTACTTTATATTACATTTTAATCTTGAAACAGTTGATCTTGGCCTCTTGGGCATTTGAGTATATTGTAATTTAATATCACGTAATTAGAAAATGGATGAATCCATCTTGTACATGGTCTATGTCCTGATATCGACTCTTGTCCTTCAGTAGTTCCATAACACTGACTACAGTTTTATTGCAGGTAAATATACTATTAATTATTTTCATATTGATTTTATGTTTCCAATTAATCATATGAAAATTGGCGAAAAATGAAATCTCTTGTCAAAAAGTGTTATATGTATAAGAATTTAACGAGCGATTATCTTCATATTGTACAAATGGTCTAAGGTAATGCAGTGTGCCGATGATTGTGGAAATAATTACTTAATAATGGTTATCCTGATATGAGTTTCTGATTAAGACTTTATTCACAGACTACCCTGCATAAGCCTTATTTTTTCGTTCACTAATTTTTCCTGTTTCAGTACTATAACATAAACTGTCCTAATTGGTGTGCTGTATTCATCTGCCAAAAAAAATAAGTGTTTATGTTGGTAGCATATCAATAACTTATTATTTATGGAAACCAGAGGCATCCACACCTTCATGCATTTTATTACTACCTTGATTATGTTTCAGTTGCAATCTGCTTCGATGATAAATAAGTTGTTTATTTATGTAGTGTTTTTAGTGATGGTCCTTGTTACGTTCTCTCAAACATGTTAGATTTATTTTTTAGTTTATTTTTATTTCTTGTAGTTTTTGCCTTATGATTGAGTTTATTCTTTTAAACTTTCATTTTGTTTGTAGAGTCTGCAGTTTAAATCTTTACCGAGTGAGTGGTTGGTATTTATCATCCTGTGTTTCAGGGGTACCATCAGTGCTCTATTATTTTATCTTGTTTTACATGCATCAAAAATCTGAATCCTTAATCAACAAACTTTCCCCCATTTTTGCATCCTTTATTAACCAAAAAAAACCAAGATCATAATATTGATGTTTCACATTTCAAGCTGATGTTGCCGCTAACAGAATTTTAAATCTATTTCAAAGCTCGCAGAAAATTATAAGCTTAGAATTTGTTATAACATTAATGAGGCGAGTTACATTAATGATTGATTCTTTGTTTTAAGATTTACAAATTTTGAATTTCTAATATGAAGGCTGTTTGCAACATAGATTTCAAGTACAGTATTCATATCGTCACCCTCATAAACTTACTGCCTAAGTAATTTTCTCCACTTGTTGGGAAATAAAAAAGAAAACCTCATTTCCTAATTCTTTATATCATTGTGGTGAGGTTCAATTAACAAATTCTCATTCACAAATTCTTCTATTAAGAATTTGTGAATTGAAACTCAAGACAATGATATAAAGAATTAGGAAATGAGAAGGTTTCTTTTTGATTTCCCAACAAGTGGAGAAAATGACTTAGGCAGTTAGTTTATGAGGGTGACGATATGTTTTTTTAAATTTCTTGTGTATAATGAACTGTATAAATATTGGTACGTTGGTAGTTGCAGTAAATGGTCAGGTTTAATTTCTTATTAGTTGTTCTGCAATATTGTTTTTAAACTTCCATATATTGATATAGTGAATTCATCTAAAATGCCAGTGAATTTATGAAAATAATGCTGGCTTTAGATTTTTCTTCTTTTTTATCAAACAACTTCGTACTTGTTAGGATAAATCATATTTAATGTAGGATCTTTCTCTCTCACTTTCAGATGTTTAAACTCATGCCAATCAAGCGATCATCTTAATTATAACTCGGCATCAGAAACGTCTGAAAGATACTTCACTCCTAATGAAAGGGATTGCAACGGACTCGACACAGGAGATGACCTAGAGAACTATCACGACCCAGTGGTAAGTGTTCACCATTACTATCTGATAGTTTTTTTTTTTATGTTTACATCATTAACCTTCTAATACATAGTAACTGAACGCTTTATTATTAATATAATTTTGTTGGTTTGGGGTATAGTCATTTGAAAAACTCCAGTGTTTGAAACAAGCATTGACGATAACTTATGTTAAGAAACTACTGAATCAAAGGTTCTTGAAATGATATCACCGACCATTTCATATGAGATAGCTTTGTCTTTTGACAAAGAAAAAGTTGTTGAAAAGGTAAAGGGAGACTTTTCAATAACTTATATTAAGGTGCCACTGAATCATAAGTGTTCAAAACTATATCACGGACAATTTCAAATAAGATAGCTTTGTCCTTTGACGAAGAAAAGGTTATTGAAAAGGTAAAGGGAGACTTTTCAATAATTTATATTAAGGTGCCACTGAATCAAAAGTGTTCAAAACTATATCACTGACCATTTCAAATAAGACAGCTTTGTCTTATGACAAAGAAAAAGTTATTGATAAGGTAAAGGTTTACCTTTCATCCTAATTGTGGCTGTCCAATTGATTTAAGGCATTAATTATGTAATATACATTACCATAATTTTTATATATTAAAATACTTCAGTTTTATATAAGGTCTTTATGTATCTATACTGATGTATGGTGTTCCCATAACAAACCCGTTGAAGACTAAATTGGAGAGATGAGTGTGAAGAAAAAGCATGTGTAATAATGTGTTTTACCTTTACTTTTATTACCGTTAGATATGTTTATAGATATATTGTTATTTAGTGAGGTAGTAAAGAAGGATATATGAAAAAAGATTTATTAAAAAAATGTGACTGATAACTGATACATATTGTGCCTTTAGGAATATCTGAAAGTGTATCCAGTACAAATTTTGATGTTTAATCTTCTTGCAATTTCTTCTTCAAATTTTTATAACTTTTTTTCAAAGAAAGGTATTTGCTTGAAAATTATCTTTGAGGTATTATGAATATATAATCTCCTTGAATATCACAATTTAGTTTTTATTTCTATACTCAGCTAATGTTCATATTGCTTCTTCTCTAGAAGCTCAGTTTAGCAATGTATGCTTCCAAATATTTTTGAAAAATTTACCCTTTTTTTTTTCCTTTCAAAAAAGGTACATGTCCCCAGTAAAGCATATGTCTTTTGAAAGGAAAGAAAAGGAGAATTTTCGTATAAAGGTTTTTAGGGTAAACGTCGATGACCCGACATTCTGGAGAAAGAGCAATATGAACATCTGGGTATGTTTATAGAAATAGAAGCTCGAAAAGAATATTATTTTCTTATTAATAAAAACTATTGCTTTACATCTGACACTTAAGGTTGATGTAGACAGATGTTATGATTATTTTTTTGTATTGAAATACAGGAAAATTCCCATGCTATATGATTTAGATTATTCACTTGTAAAGTCTTCTTCCAAAGTATGTATAGTAATTTCCTATCAGAAATAAAAGAAAATGGGAAAAATAACAAGTAAATTACAAGGAGGTAAATTAAATATAATTATTGTAGAGCTTATGAAATTTTAGACATTAGTGTATGATGGCATTGAAATAATTTAAATTGTCTCAGAATAGAAAGCTTTAGGAAAATGATCTTCACTTCACTTCACTTCCACTCCCAGGTAGGCTTTCAGCCTGTCAGTGGAATCAGTTGTCTTCTCCACTCAATTCTGTTTTCAAAAATTCGCTCTCTTCTCAGCTGTTCAATTGTTGGCATGTTGTTCTTTGTCAAAATCTCTTCAATTCCATCCCTCCAGCGTTTACGTGGTCTACCTCTTGATCTCCTCCCACCAGGCGTCCAGTCCCATCTCTTCCTTGCAATTCTATTTCCATCCATTCTCATTAAATGTCCCAACCATCTCAGCTGTCCCTTCTCAATCTTGTTCAACATAGGAGATACCCCAACCATCCTTCTAAAATCTACATTTCTTATTCTATCTCTTCTTGTTTTGTGCATTATTGTTCTCAGGATTTTCATCTCTGAAGCTTGGACTCTGCTCCTGTCTTTGATGGTCATTGTCCAGCTCTCTGATCCATATGTCATGATTGGTGTTAGTAATCCTTCAAATATGGTTTTCTTTACTTCTATAGGTACGTATGTATCTCTCATAATTGGATAGAGTGCTCCACAGCATTTATTATATTTCTTTATTCGTTCAGTAATTTCTTCTTTGTTCTTATAGCCGTTATCTGTAAACATACACCCTAAATACTTGAATGCGTTGGTGTCCTTAATTACCGTATTTCTTATCATGATGTTCGTTGGAGCTTGTTGTTGTTTGCTGATTGTTAATATTTCTGTTTTATTAATGTTCATCTTCAGTCCAGCTTCTGTTAAACAATCGTTCAAGGCTATCAATGCTCTTTCTAGTTCCTCCCGATCATATGTCCAGAAAGCAATATCATCAGCAAAAATCATAATGTCTCCCGAGATATTTATTCTTTCCTTAAAACTTCTTATAATTACATCTATATATGCAATGAACAAGAGTGGGGAAAGAACGCTTCCCTGCTTAACACCTGTTGTTACTCTAAACCAATTTTCATTCTTGTATCCAGTCCTTACATTATTCATACATGGTTCGTACGTGCTCTTTATTGCAGCTCCCAATCTACCGTCGAGTCCATAAACCTCTCCCAAGCACCTCCACAATTTGTTCCTAGGTACCGAGTCAAATGCCTTTTCCAAATCAATAAATGCTATATACAGTGGCCTATTGTATTCCTATGATTTTTCAATAACAAGCCTCAAGGCGAATATGAGATCTGATGTACTTCTGTCCTTTCTGTATCCATGCTGTTCTTCGCCTAGCTGAGGTTCAATGATGTGTCGCGCCCTTTTTTCTAAAATCCTCTCATAAAGTTTTGCTGCATGACATATGAGCGTTATACCTCTATAATTTTCGCATTTACCTGAATCACCTTTACCTTTATAAAAGGGTACAGAAATATGTTTTCCCCAGTCTTCAGTAACCATGCTCTCTAACCAGAATGACAAGGTTAGGTCATATAATATCTGCTTTGCTAGGTCCCCTCCCTTTTGATATCTGGGTCTTTCAAGGATTCTGTTTTTATCATTTTTCTCTTCTCTGTTTTCTCTGATCTTATGGGAGGAATGTAAATTTTTCCTATGACTTGTCTATGATCTGAATCAAGGGAGACTCCTGGCAATACTTTAACATTTTCTACAAGCCTCTTATCTGATATAACGACATAATCAATTACTGATTTTTGATCAAACTGCCCTGTGGTTTGATTCCATCTATATCTGGTGTATTTGTGTGAGTCCTGGTGTTTAAAGAATCCATTCATGATCTTTAGGTGATTTCTTATGCAAAAATCTATTAAGTTTTCTCCTTCAACGTTTCTTGTTTCCTCTCCAAATGGGCCTATTACATTCTCTATCCCTCTTCTCTCACAGCCAACCCGTGCATTAAAATCTCCTAGTAGTAGGTTGATGCCTTCTGGCTGTCCCTCCAAATGTAATTCTAAAAGTTCCATAAAAGCATCTTTTTCCTCTTGTGTGTGGCCTTGCTGTGGTGCATAAATCTGAAAGACATTATAATTTGTGTTCTTTATTCTAAATGTGCAACTAATAAGTCTTTCGCTGATCAATTGTATTTTTTGTATATAGGGGGCAAGTCTGGGTCCTACGATCATAGCAACACCATGCTTTCTGATTCCTGCATCTACTCCACGATAAATCAGTACGTATCCATCTCCTAGGTCCTGTCCTGCACTTTCACCTCTATGCCTGGTTTCAGCCATTCCTAATAAATCAAGTTTTCTCTCCTTCACCATATCTAGTATTTCGTCTTCCTTACTACTGTACGTGCCAATATTTAGGGTACCACATTTAAAATTCAGTTTATCTTTAGCGTTTTTCCTAAGACGTTCCCAGTTTCGTCGCCTATTTTTACATCTGACAACTGATCCTTGAGTTTCTCGAGCGTTAAAGATTCAGTTAGCGGCTTGCTAGGCCTGTCCTAACCTATTGCTGAATATACTGTCAGCACCTCAGTCGTTTGGTCCACGGCTCCTTATTCAACATACTCAGAGCAGCCCTAAGAGAGTTTAATTCCTAGGGGTTCCCCCATCCGCCACCCGGGGGACGCGTCTGGTAGGAGTTTTCTCTCCCCCAGAGGGGGAGAGGAAAATGATACTGACAGAAAAACTGCTCTGTAGGTTAACAGCAAAACGATGGAATTTCTTATGGTACCGGACAGTTTACCTGAGTGCCATTTTTAAAATTATGTATTTTGATCTCTGTACTGTGCAGTATTAGCATTCTCTACTAATTCATTTGTTAGACAAAAAGGGAGCCAATTGACATTTCTCAATGCAATATAGCTTTTAAAAGTTAAAAAACAGGGATTTTTAACCTTTTCCAATCATGGTTATGATTGTTAACCCTTTTACCCCCAATGGACGTACTGGTACGTTTCAGAAAACTCATCCCTTTACCCCCGTGGACGTACCGGTACGTCCTTGCAAATACTTTTTTACATTTTTTGCATATTTTTTATAACTTTATGAGAAACTTCAGGCATTTTCCAAAATAATGAGACCAACCTGACCTCTCTATGATGAAAATTAAGGCAGTTAGAGCAATTTATAAAAATATATTGCCTGGGGGTTAAGGGTTGGAAAGTTCCAAATAGCATTGGGGGTAAAAGGGTTAGAAAATTCAAACAATCCTATTTAAAAGATAATGATAATGGGAGACTGCAGTTATCCAGATGGAAAACAAATGGTTTAAAGTTTGGAGCAGTAATTGCATTAAGAAGCATAATTTTATATTGAGTGTACAGTACTTACCATTACATAAAAGCTGAAAGGTAGATTTTCATCAAATTCAAGAGATTACAAGAATTATTGTGATTTAAATTTTTATTGTTGTCTTAATTTCTATCCCAATTTGGAAGATTTTAATAAGATATGTAAAATAAAGTTATCAATTTATATGTATCTTTCAAAGGTGTGATTATTTTTAGATTCTTTGGATTTTGTGTAAGAAAATTTAATGAATACTGGTTTTAGTTCGCTTTACTATGTATATGTTGTTTTAATTTTTTAGCTTTAGAAATGAAAAAAAAAGCTTTAAAAGCTTCAATATTTTAATGGTACTAATCTTGAAGCAGAAATTAAATTTAAAGAATATTTTTGGTTTTGCTTTCATTTGCTGGATTTCTGACATTATTTTTATTCTGGTACGATTCATTATCTTGATACCATAAAATGTTATATGCCCATATTTAATTAATAGTTTTATGAGTATATTGTTATATTGGAAAAGCAATGACACATGGGAGTTCCATTTGACAGAATTTATACATCTTAAAAATACAGGAATATGTTAATCGGTTATCTAAGTCAATGCTCACTATCATTATTTAGACACCAATATGGATCAAATAATACTACATGATCTCTGTAGAAATATTGTTGTTGTTATAAGAGGGTGGCCTCAGAGAAGAAGAAAAATATCTTCAGTTTGTACTTCAAGAAATATATATATTTTTGTGTATAAAAATTCCATATTTCACTTCTTTGTAATGTATTACCCAGTTGTTACTATTTGTTATTGGAACTGTTGGAACTTAGTATGTTATTTACTCTTTTGTTTATGGATAGCTTGTTTTAATTCTTTTCCTTGTAAAAACAAACAAATATATAGTGTACATTATTCATATATATTACTTAATGTTCATATTGAGTGTAATTTGAAAAATTTTGTATTAAGAAAAATTATTTGAGTGTTTTATGAATAATTTCATCTATGCTGTTGTCAATAACAATTGATTTGTTGCTTTGCTTATTGTTGATTTATTTACTAATTTTATTCTAAGTAGTGTCATACAGGCACGTTTTAGCCTATCTTAAGATTTCAAGGAAGTGTTGTCACTCTGTCTCCTGTTATGATTAGGTTTCTTTCCTTGTTAGTCATAGGTTTTCTTACCCTAGTATTGATGTTCGACATTAGCTATATTACATTGCTAGGGCTTTATTGAATACATCTTTGGTAGTTACAGTTACCTAATTTATGCATTCAATTTATTTACTACTTACTAATTTCATTTATGTCTCACAATCATATATCTATCTACCATGGCACTTCCCCCAAATTTTGGGAGGTACCCGACATCCAAAAAAGAAACAAAAAAGGATTTTTCCTGACCTGACTAGGGACTTGGCCAACTGGTTGGTACTGCTAGTGAGCCACAGTCCACCCTCCCCCATAATCCACTGCAAATGAAGTTTCATATGCTGATTCCTCTACTGCCGCTACCTCAGTGGTCCCCATGGTTACCCGAGGTAGCAGCAGGGCCTATCAAAAGTGCGTCACAATCGCTCTCCATTCATTCCTATTTCTTGCACCCCCTTTCCTCTCTCACACCTATCCTCCTCTCACTTAGTGCTTTTTTCATTCAAACTATCCACCCAAACCTTGCACTTCTCCCATCAACTCTTGCATTCATCACCTTCTTCAGCAGACGACCATTTTCCATCCTCTATATAAAAGTTTGACTCTTATCACTACCCTTTCTGTAACCTTTCAATACTAGAGAGCCCAATCATGACTGTGTTATTGGGCAGTTGTGTTCTGTTGTATAAAACATAAGATTTAGATACAGTTGTTGCTGAAGATTACTAATGATAGATTACAGTTACAGTATAGTATTCAAATTGCATGAAAGAGTAAGTTAGCTGTAAAGAGTACTCTAGTTCAAGTAGACTGCTAAGCATGAAATGTTGACTCGTGGGGGAAAGTAATTTTATTGGTAAGGCGTTTAGATGGACAGTATCTATAGGTATATTTGATCTTTCTTTGTTAAAGCAAAATTTAGGTTGGAAAGTACTTCTAGTACAAGATGGAGGACTCAAAATGTGGATGTGAATGTTTTATTAAGTCTTATGAGAGCTTAATGAATATATACAAAGAATGATTTAGAAATGGAGGAAGAGAGGTTAGTGCCGTTGGGGAGTGTGAAAGGCTCAAGGATGGAGACATGGCAATCAGGAAAATTTTTTGGTATACAGACATAAAGAAGAAGAAAGAAATATGAGTATGTTCAAAATTAAGGATTAACAGAATATGTTGGTTAGGTGTTGGTTGTAGGAGAAATTGTATTTTCTCAGAAGAGTTGGGTATTATTTACAAGTTATTTACTAAAGATGAAAGAAAATGCTGAAAGGGATAATGACAAAATTGAAGGGGTTTGAATTAGATTGTTTTTCAATTTTGGATGGATCTTATGTTTGAGAGTAATCGATTTGCTTTTGATATGTAAGGTGTCTACTAAAAGGAAAGGTTCTTTAAGCTTATGCTTAGATAGTAGAATAAATGTTTCATGCATGTAAAGAAAGTTCAAGTTTCTGATAAGGAAAGAAATATTAGACATAAATCAAGATGATGTATGGTTATTGTGTCATTGGAATATGAAAGGGCTGTGAGAAATTTGAAACTCACTGTCATCGTCCTCACCATCATTATCCGTACACCACCTCTTCCCTTTATATGCATAGATATGGGTAGACTGATAGAACTGAATATAAGATTAAAGAATGATTTTATATGTAGATTGTTTTCAAATAAATAGTTACTGATATAAAAGGTTAGAATACTGTACTAGATCTGAGAAGAAAGGTAGAAGTTAATACTGGTTATGATTGTGAAGATAAATGGAAGGAAGGAAGAAGTGATGAAAATGTTGAATGTGGAAGTGTGTTGCGGGTAGGTACAGGATTTCATTGTAAGTGTTATGGATGATGATAAAGAGAAGAAAGCACTGGTGAGTTATGATTGTGGTATACAATGAATACAGGAGATATCTGAACTTATAGTTGAATAGGTGGAAATTGTCTGCTGAAGATAAAGATGGAAAATATGAATGAATATTTTGAGGCTAAAAGTGTAAAGTTTTTGCAGAATGGGGATTTTTGAAATAGGGAGAATAGAATCACAACAAAAATGCTTGAGGAATGTATTCAATGTTGTTTGGAAACTGCAAGCGAATGCACTTGTGAATAAAATGTGTATTATTCTTGCACTCGAATCAAGTGCAAGAATATATTCAAAATTGTGTGTAATAGTATAGCATTTGTAAATATACAGTATTTGTAAATACTGTACTATTGATACGTTTCTATGTAACTGTATGAACTTATTGTGACCAAAATCTTGTTTATGTAGATTTAATATTATACTAAGCTTTCAGGGGATAAGTATACTCTTCTTTCAAGCCACTTCTGTGTTAGTAGTGAAAAATATATCGTTATAGGTATAGGAACATTTAAAAATATTAACAATTTCTAAGATCTTAATTAGGACACAGACAAATGGATGTTATAAGACAGGAAAATGCATTTTTCTAAATTAATTGATGTATTGCCCATATGACACTGCATTTTGTTTGCTGGTGATTAGAAATTTCTATCGTAAGACTAAAACAGCACTTCATTGTGATATTAGTAGATGAAATTAATACTTCTAACTGCATGGTTGATCTTAATATGTAACCTTATACTGTTCTGTATGCCTTTCTCAAATTGTTGTAAGGTTTTTAATGTTACTTTTGCATACTGACAAAATAGATGCAGTTTTCTTGAAGAGATTATAACTCAAATGCAGTGACTCATGACTTGATAAAAGGCCAAGCAATCGTGACCATATAAGGCAGTACAATTTTTAGCCATTTTCCATTTTTATATATTTTACTCTAGTATTTCTTTTGAAGATGGAAAACTGAGTGGTGTTTTAATCATTTTTGTCCTGTTTTCATATGAATTACTCTTGAGTATATGCGGGGGTATATATATGAATGCAAGATAAATTTTGCACATTTGGATGTGTTTTTCATATTCAAATAAGCCACATATTTTTGATACATTAATGTTTGGATTCTCCTAACGATC
Organism: Palaemon carinicauda; assembly: GCF_036898095.1. Taxonomy (NCBI): domain Eukaryota; kingdom Metazoa; phylum Arthropoda; class Malacostraca; order Decapoda; family Palaemonidae; genus Palaemon; species Palaemon carinicauda. The sequence goes on along the minus strand of NC_090733.1, from coordinate 136,995,198 downwards.
TCGGGAACAGAGCCCCAGGTGAAATCATACAAAGACAATAGCTTCTGACCGGCCGGGAGTCGAACCCTGGTCCAGGAAACTTGTAGTTACAGTGACATACCACTTGGCCACGTGGTAATTTATTGCTCTTTCCATTCTCATAACGATGACCAGATGGCTACAAATTTCAAAGTTCAGTTTCAATTTAAATATGGTGTTTTGTTATACCATCAATCTGGAAGTAAATCATGTTATGTAAATAAAAAAGAATATTAATTGCTGTGAATCAAGTAAAAAGGGTCAGTTAATGCAAATTCTATGAAAAGAAATACTGTGATATGTAATAAAAAGTAGATTATAATCAGGTAAGATTGCATAATTCCACTATTAGTCTGTAGTTTTTGCCTGATTGTCCTGTACTATTTAACTGTAGGTAAGTGAAAAACATTGTTAGTTTTCTTTTAATACAAATGATACTATTGGTAACAGATCTTCAGTTACTCAGGTACTTGGACTTATTCTTATTTTCACGAGATCAAGTGCTCTCAACCTCATTTAGTTATCATACTTTTCATCCTGTCGTATTTAGTTTGCTATTTTTGTTGCAAATGTAGTTGCAATCTTTCTGTAGCACTTTGGTCTTTGGTTTTAAAACTTTATGGTTCAGTTCATGTAGGTTTCTACACTTAGTTGTTACTTGCCTTAGCTGTTAATGTGTTAACTCATAGATAATTTTTCCAGTAGATGTTATTTATTTTAATTTTGCTAGAGATGTCATGTTAACCAAGAGTTTTTAGAGCATGAACTGCTGAGAACCTCAAGAAGTTTTTAAAGGATGAAGGGCATCAAAACATGGTGTAGATGCCATTATGTTTATTCTGTCTCTCAGGCCTCTCCTAATGTCAGTTCTGCCTCGGATGTGGTCCTCAACGCCTCTTCATCTCACCCTATGGCAGATGAAGGCCACACCAAGGCGGCCTGGTGCATCTACAGTCCTTCAAAACCAACAGGTGCTGGTGCACAGCCATTGGCAGTTTGGAGGCAATTGCAGTGCATGACTAGCCCCCCTTTTGTGTCACAAAATAAGGGGCAGGAATATTCTTCCAGTCAAAATATAGTTCAGCAGTGCATCTCGAAGCCATTAGTTTTTCCAGTTCTTCCCCTTTTATGGCACTCGACTGCTAAGGTAAGTTGACCTGTAACTGAACCGAATCTCTGACTAATGCATAAAAGGTGACAAACAACTTTCGAACCAATACTTGAGGAGTGCTACTAGGAACCTACTACGTCGAGCTGAAGAATGAAATTTTTTGGGAAAACTAATCTTGTGTGTTGTTACGATATCTTGATGAAATTCTTACTCTGTATGCCAGTCTTAGTGGGAATTTCATGTTGTTACAGTGTAAAACTTTTGTGTGCTGTTCAACTTTACTTTTCAGAAACTGTAATGTGTTCAGAAATGTTTGTGACTCTAATACTGTACTTTACTGTACTTTTTGATATGTGCAATTTTTTATATGAGATTGTATGAAGGTTTATTGCTTATGTTGTCTTAGAAATTGTCATTTACTATTGTTATGTGTATCAGTATTGTGAAAACAAAAATTTAGTAATGACTCATCTGAATTTTAGGAATTTCTTTATTTGCAACTGAATAGCATGTAAAATTCATGCTTCATTATAACTTTCCCAAATCCACTACCATATTTCCATTAAACTTCCTTGAAATTCATTTGCTATTCAATGAAGAGCTCGGATTTGATGAAAATAATGTGTAAACCCTTTTTTCCCCACTCATGAAAATGTGGTGGGGAATATCGGTTGCTTAAGCAACGACATCCCCAGCTTCCACCATCTTAATTTCTTAATCTTCTTTCAGTCGGAGCTGAGTAACACCAGGATTTTTTTCAGTTCATCGTATGTTTGGATAGGAAATTGATTTATTTTGTGTCGACTGTGAAGCGAGGAAATTTTTCAGTTCACTCTTGTATTAGGTTAGAAAATATAACTTCTATATTGAGAGCGTAGATAGATTAAGTGAATAGGCTATTGAGTGAATTACTTATTTGATATAGGTTCATTGCTGAATGATTGTTTACTCGTTTGATGTACTGAGTGTACAAGTAGTACTTTATCACGAGACTCTACCTGTATGTTTTCCTATTTCTTATTTGAATTTGATCAAGTCGGGTAGTAGGTTGACCAAGGCACCACCCACCTGTTGAGGTACTACCACTACAGAGTTATTGGTGGATCCCTCTCTGGTTATGGCTCAATTTTCCTCTACCTAAACATACACCGAATATTTCTGCCTATATTTTACGTATTCTCCTCTTTTCTCACACACGTGACGACACTAAGATAACCAAAAAAATTCTTCAGCACTCAAAGGGTAAACTACTGCACTTATTGTTCAGTGGCTACTTTCCACTTGGTAAGAGTAGAAGAGGCTTTAGCTATAGTAACCCTCTTATGCAGTGCATTTCCTGGTTTTACCACTGATGATCTTGCTTCAAAATGGGTCTTGCCAGCCATCCATGCAATGCATGTACCTGTTTTAAACAAGCCAGTTGATACTCTTTTAGTGGACCTGGTTATTTCAGCCTTGTATGCAATGCATTTCTTAGTTTTAATTCTGTTGTTCATTCCTCAAGACTGATCTTCCCAATTACTATGCATTGCATGTACCTTTTCAAACAAGACTATATATTAACCTCTAAATAAAGGAAAGTTTCTCTCATGTTTAGCAGATGAGACGATTTTTTTCTTTCAAAAGAGATTGGAAAGAACAGGTGATTAGAGTGCGTTTAAAAACTTTTGGTCCTAAATGCAAAACAAATCTTTTTCTACTGAAAATAAATTCTCGAGTAACAACCAAGGACAAGTATAGTCCCTAAGGGTGAGTTATTTACACCAAAGTTCAGGCTCCTGGCAAAGCTGCATAAGCTAAAGAAGGGAATGTGTTATTTCTAGTCTGCCTTACCTAAAGAAGAGAATTCGTTCATTTTAGTCTGCCTAAGCTAAGAAGAGAATTTCTTAGTGGTATCACAATTTGGTAATTGCCAAATATCATTAGAGAGAAGTAAAGTTTTGTTTAAATAAGATACCCCGGGGAACTATTGAGGTGGATAATTTTCAATTTATTTTTCAGTTTGAGAATTAAAAAATAACAGTTGGAGTAGTTTTCAATCTGTAGTTGCTAATTAGTTACAAAATTAATTTTCATGATTTAGGAATTTGATTAGGTTATTATTGTCAATTATCAAATTAAGACTGGGTACAGATTACCATGGGACAGACCAAGATGTGTAAATAGCTAGTTAGATTCAAAGGTTATTATTATTATTATTATTATTATTATTATTATTATTATTATTATTACTAGCTAAGCTACAACCCTAGTTGGCAAAGCATGATGCTATAAGCCCATGAGCTCCAACAGGGAAAAATATCCCAATGAGGAAAGGAAGTAAGAAAATAAAATAAAGTACTAGAGAAGTAATGAGCAATTAAGATAAAATATTTTAAGACCAATAACAATATTAAAATAAATCTTTCATGTATAAGCTATAAAAACTTCAAAAAAAAGAAAAAAAAAGAGAGAGAGAGGCAGAGAAATGAGAAGACCTGGAATATGTCCTAGTATTAGTGCTTTGTGAGTAGTTGTAAAGTTTAGCTTTTTTTCTGTGGTTAGGTCTTTTACTTTGCTTAGTATGCCTGTCAGGATCTGACTGGTCTGATTTTATAGTTCATTCCTGTCCTTCTTGGACAAGAACATTCATTTCTAGTGCACCGATGAGGCCATTATGTTTGATTCTGTTGGTTAATTCGATACCAACTTCCTTTGGAAAAAGACAGCTAATTTATTGTTTATCCTAACCAGATCCAGTGGCTGTCAAGAAAATGTTACGTAAGCATTAATCGTACAGCATGAGTAAAGTTGAGATTATGAAATAACGATTTAGTACATTCACTTTTTTAATGTTCAAATATATAAACTGAACATTATTACTGTAGTATTTAATGTAACATTAATAGATTCATTTTTTTACATTGTTCATAAAGTAATTTTAAAATATCTTAACTTTCTGGGTTTGAATAAATGGGAAGGAGGTTTGTTAATGCCATCATCATCATGGCTGTGTTTGAGTTCCCCTAATGTTGCCAGAGAAAAGGTTTTTGGTTGAGGAGATTATGTGGCTGGAGAAAGATGTAGCCATTTCAAGAACATCATGGTGGAGAGTTCCTTTACCTTCCTATTCATTGCATCCATAGACGCACTTGTACGATGGTGTGCATAAACATGAGAGGGCTATGCTTTATACCATTTTCTTCAGTCTTCAGTACCAGTAACATCTTTCCCACTTTCTTAAGCATGATGCCTTCATCCTCTTTGTTAGGTTCATCATCCTGTGCTTCCTCTTCTACCTCCCTTGCTTAAATGACATAATTCAGGATAGTACTCAGTCAGCTGATCTTTGTGCATCAAGCAATTCCAAGACATTATCCTATTCCACTCTCTGGAGGTCTTCGGCTGTTTCACTCTGTATCAAGGCTACAATTTTCTTGACCATCTGTTTGAAAGCCTCCTCAGGACTATAACCGGCAAAAACCTTCACATAGTCGGGTCACAGACTTTTCTAGTAGGCATTCACGGTCTGTGGTTTGACATTGCTGAATGAGTCTTCAAGAACAAAGACTGTCTGCAATCATAAAATCCTTCCAGTACTTGGAGTTGTATAATCATTTGTCTGCTGTAATGTACCTTAGAATTTTTTATGTCTCCCCGGTCTATTAGCTGGATAAGTTAAGTGGTTTTGGGAGGATAGGACACGTCCATGCTATCAAGCAGTAACTGCATATATAGGTAGGAATGAATAGCAAAACAAATTCCGGTCAAGTATTGAAGTAATGAATTTTGTTTAGAATTTAAGTTAATTTTTATTCTAACATTGAGAAGCTCATGTTACATAAATGTTAATTTAACCTACAGATGTGTCAGAATAGTAAACATCAGTTTTAAAATTCAGATATTATTAATGTCCTTGAGCAGTTCTCTTAGAGTGATTATTAGAAATGCCCATTCATAGGCTATTGGTAATCGATGATGGTAATTACAAATAATAATGTAAGAGCGAAAAGGGATTTACTGTAGGTCTCATCATTTCCAGTGTATGATTGTCATAGATGGGAATTTGCATATTACAGCAATATTACTAAGCCCTGCTGCTTCCTCCGGTCGGCTTGGTGACTGCGGAGGTAGCAGCATTAAGGGATTCAGCGTATGAAACTTCATTTGTGGTGGATAACGGGGGAGGGTGGGCTGTGGCACCCTAGCAGTACCAGCTAAACTTGGCTGAATCCCTCGTCAGGCTTGGAGGAGCAGAGAGAGGAAGGGAACCGTTTTGTGCCTTTGTTTAATGTCGGCTACCCCCCAAAATTAGAAGTGCCTTGGTGAATAGATAGATCACTAAAACCAACTTTACAAGTAGTTCATTTTAGCGAATTGTAATTTTCATAATAGGATTGTGTAGTATATTTGACCACTTACCCCCCCATTCATTTTCCTCCCTCCCTCCCTCCCTCTCTCCCATATTTAAGCATTTCTATAAACAACAAATAGTAAATGATAGGTTCGAATTGTAGTGGGATATGTCATTAAATTTAATTTTGTTGCTGGCAAGCTTGCGGTTCAAGTAGAGTAATACGATGAACTCGGGGGATTATTTAAGTGATTAATTTGATAAAATTATAATTTGAAATACAGTGCCTTACTTTGTATAGATAGCAAGTGCCAGTATGATGGCCTCTGAATGAAAATTAAAATGTTTTCTCCCGCCACAATTCCATCCCCTCCCTTTGAGGGATTGCCATCCTGCCAACCACCACCAAGGAGAAGAAGGGGGTGAAGTGAAGCGTGTAACCCGAGGAAAAATTGTCAAAGATTTAATTGCATCGTACGACTATAGACAATTTAAGATTCTCTTGTGAATTAAATGTTTATTATGGTTTTTGTTTATGCCAGCATTTTTTGTTGGTTATTTTTTTTATTTATTTTTCTGTATTACTCGTGTTTGTTTACCGTTGGTCTTTTACCAATATTTTGGTCTTGAATGTGGGACAAACAAGTATTTTTTAACACTATTGATCCTCGCTTGTTTTCTGTGCCAGGGTTTATCCGTTCATAGCCCTCAATGTCTGAACCTTGATGACAAAAGGATGCATGCATTTCATGGATTGTATTATGTTTACTCCTAATGTTTGTGAAATGTTGGCCATAGGCTTAGCTGCTACCATGATGAAATACATCATTGAGTTGATTTATATTTTTGTGTTATGGTAGACTTTCATTGATCAAATAAGATCAGTTTTAGATTTAGTTGATATTTTATAATCTTCATAAAAGGGGCTAACCTAGCTTTGCCTTTCTTTGTAAATATTGATGTTACCCTGTCATATATAATCATAGTAGTAATGTTTGAAGTAAATATATATTGTAGATTAGCTAAGGCTGAAAGATATTGAAATGCAAGCAAAAGTGATTAAGTAAGTCCAGGGATTACTATCACATTGTTTTGATTATGTTATCTATTGTTCGTAACTGTGTGTGTTACAGGATTGTTATGGAATCTCTCTGATAAGGGAGGGACAAAATTTTCAAAGTTAGTTTTCATCATGGTAGAAATGTACAAATTTATTCTAAATTGCCAATGTCATTCTTATAAATATATACCAATATATTGTATGTACTGTTTACCATGAGATTTGGGATTATAGAATATGTACCATATGGAGACTGTATTTGTTTGTTTGGTAATGATTTATCAACTGCTGATGTCTGTGCTGCTTAGACCAACATGATGATTCCAATGTATTGTGGTCTTATTATATTGTAAATTGTTTGATTTGCTTTGAACAACCAAATAATAAAGGTAAATTTTGTTTGCATTCTTTGGGTTTCTCAAAGAGTGAAGACATTGGATATGTGGAGCAAACTAATTAAATAATTGAATATGGTTTCCTTCTTATGATAAGACCTAAAAAAATTTCTGTTTATAGAACTAATTTTAATAATTTTGCTGAGTTTTTACTTTTTCTCTTTATGATACAAAGTTGTCTATATCTGCCATCCATGGTAACAGGACATGTTAAATTCAGTCATGAAATATATGGATTAAACTAATCAGCAAAAGATATTATAGCACAGTAGTTCAATGCTTTTGTGATTCAAAAGCCATAGCAGATAATCTAATTAAATGAACTTTGGATTTTGTATAACACTTCATAAGAAGCGTGGGTGTGAGGCACTTTACCCAAATTGGTTGGGAAAAGTTCGACTGTTGAAGGCCTTTTTGTATTATTAGCTTTGGCAATGTCTATGATGAGTTGTGAGCATTACCTTAATGTGTTTTTGGTCAAGATATAAAACATGCTGAGTCAACATATTGTTACTATAGATGGATAAGGATATTCAATTTAAAACAAATTTTTGTAGGAAGTTGGCGTTTTTATCAAACTAAGTCACAATTATGTGTCTTTAGTGATGCACAGACATAACAAATTAAGTACTGTAGTTTCATTTTAATGGAAACTGCATTTTCATATAATTTTACTGTATCCTTTTAAGTTTTTATTATATATATTTTAGCAAAACTCATATTACAAAGTTGAAGAATTGTAAATAGTACCTGTAGAGAAAAATGCATTATGTATGAACTATGTTTTGAATTTTTGCTGTGTAAAATATTTGTACTCCATTTCCAATTTGGTTTCCATTCTATTTTAATGAATTGTTCAGTTTATTTACAGAAATTGTATATTTAAGCTGGCAATTAGTTAAGCATGTATTGTATCTATATAGAGCTCTCCCTTACCATTTGTAGTTACAACATTGTGATGTAATATAGTAAAAGAGTGCTAGGTTTAACTTTTTCTTATACTTTTGTTTGTCATTTCTGATAGTCGAGTAATAATGTAGTGATAGAAACTCAATTTTTACAGCTTTTTGTAGTTTTAACATTGTGTATTTAATATAGTAAAAGTGTGCTAGGTTTAACTTTTTTTTCTTATACTTTTGTGTTACATTTCTGATAGTCAAGTAATAGGTAATGATAGAAACTTAATTTTTACAGCTTCTGTACTAACTGTAATCTTTCTAAAGATACAAAAAATGATACAGTACTATTAAGGAAAATATCTAGTATAGGGTTACCATCGATAATATGGCACCGTTTTTAATCTAGGAACATTTTTGAAAACATCAAAATTTGCTAAGTGCAGTAAAATATTGGTAGGTTGGCTAGGGCCTTTGTATCTGCCCATCCCTTTGACGAAGGAATTAACTAAATGGAAGACAACCTGTGAATAGTGGATTTCACGCGCCTTTGCTTTATACACGACACCCACAAGGTGCTTGCGCGAGGGTTGTAACCTCTGCATTCCATGCTTTTATCTTTCTCTGGTATAATTGGAAGATTTTATCAGAAAAATGTATTAGAAGGACCCAGAAATATTTTTATATCTGTCATTGCAAAGGCTACACGACTGACGGATTGTCAAGATATAATGGGAGCTTTTGTGAAAAATCTATACATTGCACCAAGTCGAACTAAATTATCGAACAAAAGCATGGCAGGTCTCTCTCTCTCTCTCTCTCTCTCTCTCTCTCTCTCTCTCTCTCTCTCTCTCTCTCTCTCTCTCTCTCTCTCTCTCTCTCTCACAGTTGTTCTAGTTATGAGAGCAATTTATGTAGTCTAACCATATTTCATTGACACCATTTAGTTAAATTCATGCAGATTCATGTAAACACTTTTTTTCATAGTAGTATAGGCTTTTCTCATGTTACCACACACTAGAGATGCTACAAAGTCAGGTTAACAAAGTTTATATAATACTTGTGTCTTTTTAAATTAGGGTACTACTAAGCGATTTTTAATGTTCAGTTTAAGTTTATAACAGTCCAGTGCTGTTACAAGGTGCGGGATATGTACAGTATAATTAGCGTGTATTATTAGCTAGTCGAAAGTTTGTTATAGAATTGCCGCCAATATTCCAGTAAAATTGCTAATCCAGCAAAGGGCTGTAACCAAAGTTGCTTGAGTATTAGTGGTGACCCTGTAATGTAATCATTCACCTTAGTTGCATTAATGTGATTGCTTTTATGATTTTTTAATGATTTTCATATTTGGTATTTGGAAATCAAGCCAAACCCATGATTTCTGTATTCAATTGTTTTCCCAATGGTTTATGAAATATTTGCAAATCGATACTAATTTACATTGTGTCCAAAAGAAATTATAATGTTCTTGGGTATTAGTTTTAATTTTTTGTAACTGAGATGTGAGTTATGAGGGATCAATAATACAAATAGGCATTCATTTATATAAAATGTGAAATATATTGCCTGCGGTGTTGAAGTGTAAAACAATCACTTTTACCTGTAAAAGACGCTGGTAAAAACTGAAAAGTTATACCTTTTAAATAGGTATAACCAGCTTGATTTACTGGGTAATTACTATAGTAATAATGATTTTAAAAGTACATTAATGATGGTAAGGCTGTTTGACTTATAACTGAATACATTTTTAGGGCTGCTGCTTATTTTATTTAAACCGTAAGAAAAAAAGTAAGTGAATGAGAATACACAATAGAAAACAAATGTTAATCTTTTACAATATGTTATAGAATCATCTGAATAATGTGTGTGCTCTTAAAGTCCTGATTAAGATGTTAGAATAAAAATTTCTGGGTATTTAAGCTCAGTAGTACTATCATCATAGAATAACTGTATCAAGTTTAATAGTACTATCACCATAGAATAACTGTATCAAGTTTAATAGTACTATCACCATAGAATAACTGTATCAAGTTTAATAGTACTATCTCCATAGAATAACTGTATCAAGTTTAATAGTACTATCACCATAGAATAACTGTATCAAGTTTAATAGTACTATCACCATAGAATAACTGTATCAAGTTTAATAGTACTATCACCATAGAATAACTAAATCAATATTAGATGCTGACTTATTTAAGTACTTGATTTGTAATGACCCAATGACTGTTGCATTTAGAATTTTTTCTTTTATCCAGGCAATGTAGCCCGAGATTGTTTGATGCACACTAATATTTTGCTCTCCATCTCCAAAGTGACCCATGTGTATAAGACTTTTAATCTTGGTGTGTACATTAGGTCAGCTTTTAGCAGCCCATCACTTGGACTTTTGACACTTTCATAAATGGGATCATTGTGGTTATTGTTGTGAAATTTTTATTGTCATGAAAGCTATCATATTTCATGTAATGAAAGTTATATTTCATGTAATAAAAGTTATATTTCATGTAATGAATGTTATCATATTTCATGTAATGAAAGTTATCATATTTCATGTAATGAAAGTTATATTTCATGTAATAAAAGTTATATTTCATGTAATAAAAGTTATATTTCATGTAATGAAAGTTATCATATTTCATGGCATAAAATGAGCACCAACATATATATCTCTAATATAGGAAAAGTAAAAGTACCCTCTTTTATCGCATGCTCAGAGTCCTCATTATAGGTTATTGTACCTTGAAACATCATACCTTTTGGTGTTCAAATATCATAATGAAAAAAAACCTTGAGCCTGAGTTTCAATGTGGTGTCGAATGTGCCTCTCCCATAATTTGTATTATGCTGGGTTTTAGCAATGGCCTTTGCCTAACTTGATGATTATTCTAGGTCTCTTGTAATGAGCATGCATGTCAGATGGAGTAAGTTTAATATTTAAAAAATAAAAAAAGTTTTGACGAAGGTAAAACATTTTTTGGAATGTGCTGAATTGTTTTCAACGACTGCTGGAAAGTCTTCCGTAATATTGTTATTTATATATGGTGCAAAATCATTATTCTTATACCAAACCGCAGCATAGGTAGTTTACATGTGCTTACATAATCATTAAAATGTCTACTCGACTAGAATGAAATGGGTCTCTCTCATATATTTGTTTGGGAGAGATTGTAATTATATGAAAGAGATTTAGCAATGCAAAACCTAATTGAATTATGTATACTGTATGATACATTTTTTACAGTTTATGAATATTTTCAAGAGACTTACAGGGTACTGAGAAATGCAACATTTGGTATAAAAGTTTATACTTCCTGTCTGTTACTAATTAATTAATTTTAAGAACATAAAAGATATACAGCAGTATTGAAAAGATATTAAAGTATTGTTAGCAGTGATGAATACTTTATACAACTGACAAATATTACAAATTATTGGAGAAACTGGGGAAGATTTGACAATAGTCAGTGTAATGTAATGCTTTGTTGAAACATTATTTTTGTTTTCGTTTTGGAAAACAATTTATTCTAAGTTACAAAATAAGATATTTTATTGGTATTCTATCATCAGTGCTTAATTTGATGTATAAAGTAACCACTAGGCTCTGGTTGTTTGTGTTTACATTTCAGAGGAGTATTCGTTAACACATTTTCACCAAGTTTTTTTTATGGATAAAGGAGGACTGGTTTTCTTAGGTAATAGTTACTGATAAATGTAAATTAGTTACTAATATTGTATCAGTTTTGAATTGATATTGGAACCACATTTACAGGGCAGGTGTCCAAAGTTCAGTTTTAAAAGCATTATTGAAATTAGATGCTAACGGACCTTAAACTAAGCTTAATTGGATTTTACTTTTCAGATGCATGGGGATTTTCCTTGAATATTTAATGTCTTTAGCTAATTTAATATGCCTGCAAAGACAGCAATTTAAATACTTATAAAGGAATAATTATTATACTGTTGAGAAACTTATTTTCCAAATGATTTTCAATGGAGAGTAAACTATACTGTATTTGTCTTGATACCAAAAGGTATAAGTTCTTTTGTGGAGGCATGAGTTTTATATTTAGCTTTATGGGGAAATATAGATTATTAGGGGAAAGCCTGGTAAACAATTTAGATACTGGACTATGTGCCATTTTTATATAATGTAATGTAAGCTGCTCACAAAAAAAATTTCTCCCAAGTCAGGGTGCAATTAATGTATTTTAGGCATTCACAATACTAAGGGGCTATTTTTTATTACTTCAGTGTCTTTTAAAACATTCATCTTTTCACATTAAAAAGGGTACTTGGAGATACATATACTCAAAAACTTTTTTAAAATTCATTCATAAATCGCCGAGATACGAGTGTGTGAAAATTATCAATTTTCAAACATGTTTTCATGTGCTTTTGATTTTTACAATTCACCCTCTGGAGACTGTGAGTATTGGAAACACTCACTCCCTGTAGACCCTTAGTATTGGAAACACACCTTAGGTGAGAGTCATCAAATAGGATATATTGTAAAATGTGTTTATTTTTTTGCAGGAAAGAGCTGACAACACTTCTTTGAGATCAGACATCACAACAAACACAAGTGGCAAAGCATCGTCCAGTTTAACAGGAGACAGCATATCCATATCTAGTGGTGATACTATAAACAACTATGAAGCTGGAATGATAAAGGTAGCTATACTATGAAAAATATACCTTTATTGAAAAATCTTTTCATATGTCATGTAGGGTTGTGGTACACTTCAGTCCCTTTCCATTATGACCCTGTTTAATTTTAGTACTGTAATGATTCTAATTACTGTATACATAATCACTTAAACTAACTTGAAAACTTCACACAATGGTCTTCTATTTAATTATGAAGCTATTTTTTCACATTTCTCACAAGAGAACTCTAACCCAAGACAGTGGAAGACCATGGTACAGAGGCTATTGCACTATTCAAGACTAGAGATCAATGGTTTAATTTTGGAGTGTTCTGGTGAAATTGTGTAAAGATCTAGATTTGACCAGTCTTGTAACTGGGCATCTACCTTCCATGCTAAGGGATCTGGGATATGGAAATTATGAAAACTCCTATATATTTCTTTAAATACATTGCAAGCATGTCTACATTTGGTCGACCCAACCATTTACAAACTTCCAGACATCCTGAGAGATATTAGACCATTCGTTGGGAAGAACCTGATTTTTCCTTCCTAACTAATCTACTAAGATGTTAGATTTTCCTGGAATAAACTGAGGAAGAATGTTTATTCCTTTAAAATTGTCCTAGTCAAAAGTACCTTGTTTTCCATTGCAGGGATTATGACCATGTCATCCCTTGGTTCTGGGTGTAAGCCAATGCTGCCATCAGTATGGTCTTCTCTACCACCAGTGGTTTCTGATCACAAAGAGCCTTGAATGTTTCCTGAAAAGTTCAGCTATTGAAATTTTCCTGACAGATGTAAAAGATCTAGTTTCTCCCCATCCTTCCTGTGTGTCATATACAAACAGAAAATGTCCAGGATTTTAATTCAAAGGAAACTCCCAGGGATAACTGCCTGCAATGGTCCTACCTACTTGGCAGTTGAAATTGGTTTTTCATCAATGGAATTGATATTGTTTAGATTGACTATTCCTATCCAATGCAGATAGAGATGAAATTGAAAAAAACTTTATCTTTAGGAGTCCCATTGTAACAAGTTACTCTAAGGAAGTCATGAACCATATAGTCTCATCCACTTCCAAATAGACATAAACTTCAACCTCTGAACTTATTCAACAATAGAAGAAAAGCTAAATACTTTTCTCCAATGGAAAAGCACAGATAAACTTGTTATTATCCTTCTTAAATATATATTCTTCTTTGGTGGAACTGGGAGACTTCTTAAATAGACCAGGTCTCCAACCTTTTCAGTAACTTGAGCAACCACGCTTGCTGATGTCAAATACACTTTAATGAATTACTTTTAAAAAGCAAGTCGTCTTGTTATAAAAGAACTCTCAACCCCAGAACCCCATACCATTTTGAAATGGGATGGTGAACACTTTAGAAACCTTCCTGAGACTGAAACATAGGCACTTGAATTGGTAAACTTTTGACTTGACAGGACAAAGGTATTTTTAGACTCCATATGAATTCAGTAGTACCGTATGGGAAAAGAGGCCTTTGAGAAGCTCATTAAGAACATCGTCTTTTTTTTTATCGACATGAGATCTGTTGAGGGACTTCATATGGAAATATTCATGAGAACTTTAAACTTGTTGAGGGTTAAGTCATCTAGAACTGGTCTCCAATCCCCTGAAGCTTGGGGATTATCGATACTGTAACCAGTAGAAGAAACCCTGGAGGTTTTTCCAAAAGTTTCACAATATTTAGTTTTAGAATCTGTGCCTGTGCTGTATTTGTGAGATAACTTGGAAATCTGATAAAGATCTTGGACAAGGAAGGATTAGAATCTAGAGGAATCCAGTAACCTTGACTACAGCTACCGCCCACATATCAGGAAAAAGGATCTCCCTAACATGATAAAAATAGGAAAGTCTTTCCCCTACTTTGATTTGCAGGGAAGGACTGTCTTAGTTTTACCTAATAAGATCTTTGAGTCCAGTTGGCAACTCTTCCAGAATGTACTTGTTCAGAATCCTGATTCTCTACCACTGATACTAAAAGAATTTCTTTGTTACAGCTCTAAAGCTGTTGATGCAATTGGCTTGAGAGCGGAAACTTGGGTATCCCTAGAAAGTAACGTCAAAGCATCACTTTGAATTCTGGTAACCACTGGAGCTATTACTTAATTCTAATTTCATGCAAAAACAGGACTCTAAATAGGGGAAGACAAAGGTTTTTGTTCTCCAGAGACTGTCCCAACCAATGAGGCATATAATAGTTATATTTTCTAAACCCAAACTTCCTTTGGTCATGGAGAAATCTTTTTTCTTGTAGAAGCTCCTCACTGGACTGAGTCTAGAGAGGAAAATGAATTGCTGTTTTTGTTGAAATCCAAGCCAGTGCTTCATCAGTAACACTGAATTATAAATTCCATCTCTTGCAAACATCTCAACTTGTCTTGTTCTCAAGAATTTATTTGTTCTAATCTTAGTAACTTATTATATGAAGAGCTATTAATGCCATGCTTGTCATTATTGAAACTAGTACAATTATTTATTTAGAAAAATGCCTGACTTGGAGCAAATCCATTGTCTATCAGTGTTCCCTTCATGACCATTGAATTTGAGGTTAAGTTTATCAATTGTTAAATTTAAACTGTTATTGTATATTGTTATTTGTTTTTAGGTACCTGTGGACCAAGCACACATGGAGGAAATGTGCCTTAAAGTTGGGGAGTTAAAGATTCGAAGAAAATCATGTAGTAAAGAAAGTTTATTAGACACACAAAAACTCAATCAGAAGCGAGGATCAACCGAGACACTTCACACATTCAAAGAAAGGTCAACCGAGGGAGATGATGAAAGTAAAAAAAAGGCAAGATATATGAAGAAATTAAAACAAGAATGGATTGCAAGAAGTTTGACCACGCTTGCTCCCAGGTAGGAATTATTTTGTACTTATCCGTAGCAAAATTGTAAGTTATAAGTCGTATAAAGATTGTGCTTATAATTATCTGTGCCTTTTTATGTTGTATTATAAAAATAGAGATAAGTGCTACCTCATTCTAAATTATTAGCTTTGTAACTACAATTATCAATTTCTAGCCCACATCTGTATAGAAAAACTTAGATAATAGCATATTTAATAACCAGAATTAAGAATTCCCTAAATATGATTTAGAAATAAATTGTCATGTCACTTCAAAAGACAAATCTGGTAGGGGGAGGAAGAGGAGGGTGTGCAACATTATAACAACTACCTAGATCCGGCTCTCATAACTCAATTGTGTTTGGTAATTTAATTAAATTACTGTTCTTTATATATTTGATATTTTTTTATTCTTTACTTTTATATTGTTTTTTGCTATTCCCTTATTTCTTTTTCTCACTGGGCTACTTACCCTATTGGAGCCCTTGAGCTTGTAGCATTCTGCTTTTCAAACCAGCATTATAGATTGCCTTGCAATAATAATAATAATAATAATAATAATAATAATAATAATAATAATAATAATAATAATAATAATAATAATAATAATAAAAGTTAGAGGAATAGATGGTTAAAAAAATATCATAATCAAGCTGTGGTTCCAGTTCTATGTCCACTGTAAACAAATTGAAAACTTAAGGTGCTAGAAACATTGTATACTGTATATGGGTATAGAAGACCTAAGGGGGTCTTTAAAAGAATGGTTTATCTGGTGTTTTAATGCCGACTGTTGATAGGTATGGGAACCATATGATTTTCTATTGAATCTTATAGGCTCTATTAGCTGTGGTTTGTAATCTTTGGAAGAAAACTCTTTTGAAGATATAATGGTTTTAGTCATTTCTATTTCCTTTGTACAGTGAAACCTCTTAGATACAAAAGTTTCTGAATATGAAATCTCTTTTTACGAAACAACGTAAGATTTTTTCGCTTCACATCACGAAAAAATACTGAGGATACGAAACAAAATTCGCACGGTTAGGTTAGGTATACAGAATGATTCAAATGTATTTGATTCTATTTCATTATAATAAAAAATAATGATATAAAAGCTACTTAGGAACAAATTAATGTTGTATCCTGAGGTATTACTGTAAGTGACAATATTTGTAACAATTACTATGCTATGCTTGTAGTATTGATTAGGTTGGTTACAATTGAAAATTTTTATTTTAAAATCTCATTAATAGTTACACACCTGTGCGTCTTATCAGGTATCAGTGTCGAAGTCAAGAATGCTCGGTGATGTCCTGTTTGACAAACTTTACTGCGCCTGAACTTTTAACTGGAAGTAACAAGATTACGTGTGAGAATTGTACAAAAATACATAATCAACTTCATCCTGGTGAGTTTGCTCATTGTTTGTTTTAAACAGATTCACAAAATTATTACTGAAATTCATGTTAGAAATGAACTATAGTTATATAATGATACCTCTCCTACTTGAGAAGGTCCATGATTTACTCTCAAATTTCTTTTCATTCATAACTGATATACGATATAAATAGCTTAGTTTGTTCACTCAAATCCATTGTTTTCATTTTGATTGTTGCTACAGTCTATGTTACTAGAGTCAGTCAAGTTTTTAGGTTGTCTTTAAAGTTGTACAGGAAACATTACCTGGAACATATGATCCAAGAGGTTTTGGGAAGAAGCAGTATTTTTATGTGGTTTTATTGTTAAAAATGTACGAGGAACATACCAAGAGAGGAATTAATGACTTGGTTATATTGTATTTGGCTTCAAATATAAAGTGAAGACATTTTGTGATAAAGTTATTTTCATTGCATTTTCTTGTTAAATTTTGATCTAAAGATATTTTAAATATTGCATAAAAAATTTAGTTTACTGTATATCAAACCAATTTGAATATGCAAGTTAATTCATTAAATTATATTTCGTATGTTGCTGATTGCAGGAATTTCATTATAGATATTATCATTATTTTATGACATGTTTTATATTTTCTTTATTTCTCTTACCAGTAATGTTTGAAATTTTCAGAGGATCAAATGGAATCTGTTAAAAGTAATGCAAGTAAGCAGTTGCTGATCCTTTCACCACCAGCTGTGCTTACTCTCCAGCTCAAACGCTTCCATCACATGGGATGCAACCTAACCAAAGTTAACAGATACGTTCAGTTTCCATTGGTGTTGGATATAGCCCCGTTTACGTCTTCTATATCACTGGTATGTTGAATTGGTTTGTTTGAATAACAGACACATTATTTACCTTATTTACATTTGTCCAAAGTTAATAGATACGTTCAGTTCCCATTGGTGTTGGATAAAGCCCCATTTACGTCTTTTATATCACTGGTATGTTGAATTGAGATACTACCGTTACAGAGTTATGGGTTCTTTTGACTGGCCAGATAGTAGTACATTGGATCCTTCTCTCTGGTTACGGTTCATTTTCCCTTTGCCTAACATATACATCGAATAGTCTGGCCTATTCCTTACACATCATCTTCTGTCCTCATACACCTGACAATGCAGATTACCAAACAATTCTTACTGCCCTGTCATTGTTCAGTGGCCACTCTTCTCTGTGTAAGGGTAGATGAGACTCTTTAGCTATGGTAAGCAGCTCTTCTAGGAGAAGGACACTCCAAAATCAAACCATTGTTCTCTTATCTTGGATAGTGCCATAGCCTCTGTACCATGGTCTTCCACTGTTTTGGGCTTGAGTTCTCTTGCTTGAGGGTACACTCAGGTACTGTATTCTATCTTATTTCTCTTCCTCTTATTTTGTTAGGTTTTTATCATTTATATAGGCGATATTTATTTTAATCTCGTTGCTCTTCTTAAAATGTTTAATTTTTCTTTGTTTCCTTTCCTCACTGTGCTATTTTCTCTGTTGGAGCCCCTGGGCTTATAGCATCCTGCTTTTCCTATTAGGGTTGTAGCTTAGCAAGTAAAAATAATTTTAATAAGACACATTATTTACGTTACTTACGTTTGGCCAGTTTGTGGTCGTGATGAGGATGGCAGATTCTTGGAGGAGAAACTATCATTATGCTAGTGTTATTTTTAAGCTCATGTTGGAAGCTTGCCTTCTTACTCATTTTTAGAAGTATATACAATCGTAATGTTTTATTATTTATTTATATTCTATTTTTTTCCGGTTACTAATTCTTAATTAATCATACTCCAATTGGCATCAATGACCATTGATGTTAGAATGCCAGATAATTATCAATCATTCATTCCTTCAAATTGGTGGTCTTCATTGAACATAGTTCTCATTTCTTAAAGGAAGGTGAAGTAGAACATATAAATTGCCAAAAAAATAAAAAGCTATTTTAATACATTTTGGTAATAAATCCAGCTCAAGTTGGTGGAGTATTTCATGAATTTTAAAATCAAGAATTCTGCTTTTACAGAAAGGCTTCACAGTCATACTAAAAGAGAGTAAGAATTAAAGAGCAGGAAACTAATTCCATAAAATACAATAGTCACAAAACTAGTATAAACACAGCAGAACTATCTATAAGATAGCATTTTTCTTACGGGCTGCCCCAGTACAAAAGCATTTGTCTTGCTATAGAAGAGGCTCTTTAGCTATAGTAAGCAGCTCTTCTAGGAGAAGGACACTCTAAAATCAAAGCACTGTTCTCTAGTCTTGGGTAGTGCCATAGCCTCTGTACCATGGTGTTCCAATGTCTTGGGTTAGAATTCTCTTGCTTGAGGGTACACTCGGGCACAATGTTCTATCTAGTTTCTCTTCCTCTTGTTTTGTTAAAGTTTTTATAGTTTATAAAAGAAATATTTATTTCAATGTTTTTGCTGTTCTTAAGATATTTTATTTTTCCTTGTTTCCTTTCCTCATGGCTGTTTTCCCTGTTGGAGCCCCTGGGCTTATAGCATCCTGCTTTCCCAACTAAGGTTGTAGCTTAGCATTTAATAATAATAATATAGGCAAGGTGTTCTTTAACGAACGAACGATCTATAAGATAACAGCAAAATCAGGAAGGGTTAATAGCTCAACTTCCAATTGAATTTGCTGTTTCATTTGACTCAGCTGAACTCAGTTGAGTCCCTTGTTAGGTTGGGAGGAACTAGAGAGTAGAGGTCCCCATTTTTGTTTTTGTTTCATTTGTTGATGTTGGCTACCCCCCAAAAAAAATTGGGGGAAGTGTATGTATGTATGTATGTATGTATTTGACTTGTCATTAAATTCCACCGCCTGAACTGTAATCAAGCTCCTAATGTGTTACTTCAAACTCTTATCTACATATTTGTTTTGTAAACAAGTTTTATTTTTTTTTATTCAACAATTTGAAATATTTTGAAAGATAATTTTATACCTAAAATATTGTACATGTAATTTTTCTTAGCATTTTATCTTGTTTTATATGTACTGTATACTTTTATCTATCTATATATGTTATTGTAAAGATTACTATTTTTCATATATAAGATTTTGTTGCTAATAGATTTCTCTTTTTAAAAGTTTTAAGATTTTAGTTTTACAAATAATGAAAGTTAGAATTTATACCGCATAAAATTTCTGATGATGTATAACACTTCTTTCGTTTGGTGAGATTGGATATTTTATTAAAGAAAGGTCTTTAATCTTATAAGATATTAGATAGGCTCAACTCTATCTCTAGTAATTTTAGAACAGATAGTAGCCTAATCTGTCAAGAAAGTAATTTTCTTTTTTTAGCCATCCTGTTAATTCTGTTTTCTGCCTATAATTGAATTAAAAGTGAATCCAATGTTTATGAATTCACAGTTTTGTATTTTTATGAAAAGTAAGGTAAGGAGGTGTATGTTGCGTTTATGGATCTGGAGAAAGCATATGATAGAGTTGATAGGGAGCAATGTGGAATGTGATGAGGTTATATGGAGTTGTTGCAAGCCGTGAAAAGTTTCTACAAAGGTAGTAAAGCATGTGTTAGAATAGAAAATGAAGTGAGTGATTGGTTTCCAGTGAGAGTGGGGCTGAGACAGGGATGTGTGATGTCGCCGTGGTTGTTTAACTTGTATGTTGATGGAGTGGTGAGAGAGGTGAATGCTCGAGTGCTTGGACGAGGATTAAAACTGGTAGGCGAGAATGACCATAAATGGGAGGTAAATCAGTTGTTGTTTGCGGATGATACTGTACTGGTAGCAGACACAGAAGAGAAGCTTGACCGACTAGTGACAGAATTTGGAAAGGTGTGTGAGAGAAGGAAGTTGAGAGTTAATGTGGGTAAGAGTAAAGTTATGAGATGTACGAGAAGGGAAGGTGGTGCAAGGTTGAATGTCATGTTGAATGGAGAGTTACTTGAGGAGGTGGATCAGTTTAAGTACTTGGGGTCTATTGTTGCAGCAAATGGCGGAGTGGAAGCAGATGTACGTCAGAGAGTCAATGAAGGTTGCAAAGTGTTGGGGGCAGTTAAGGGAGTAGTAAAAAATAGAGGGTTAGGCATGAATGTAAAGAGAGTTCTATATGAGAAAGTGATTGTACCAACTGTGATGTATGGATCGGAGTTGTGGGGAATGAAAGTGATGGAGAGACAGAAATTGAATGTGTTTGAGATGAAGTGTCTAAGGAGTATGGCTGGTGTATCTCGAGTAGATAGGGTTAGGAACGAAGTGGTGAGGGAGAGAACGGGAGTAAGAAATGAGTTAGCGGCTAGAGTGGATATGAATGTGTTGAGGTGGTTTGGCCATGTTGAGAGAATGGAAAATGGCTGTCTGCTAAAGAAGGTGATGAATGCAAGAGTTGATGGGAGAAGTACAAGAGGAAGGCCAAGGTTTGGGTGGATGGATGGTGTGAAGAAAGCTCTGGGTGATAGGAGGATAGAAGTGAGAGAGGCAAGAGAGCGTGCTAGAAATAGGAATGAATGGCGAGCGATTGTGACGCAGTTCCAGTAGGCCCTGCTGCTTCCTCCGGTGCCTTAGATGACCGCGGAGGTAGCAGCAGTAGGGGAGTCAGCATTATGAAGCTTCATCTGTGGTGGAAATGTGGGAGGTTGGGCTGTGGCACCCTAGCAGTACCAGCTGAACTCGGCTGAGTCCCTGATTAGGCTGAAGGAACATAGAGAGTAGAGGTCCCCTTTTTGTTTTGTTTCATTGTTGGTGTCGGCTACCCCCCAAAATTGGGGGAAGTACCTTGGTATATGGATGGATGGATGAAAATTCATGTCTCTAAAACGTCGGACATCTTCCAAAAAAAACGCAAAACAACACAGAGAAAAACAAAACATGTCTGACCAACGCAAGTGCTGAAGAGGAATGAGGATGGGGGTGGGGAGATGTAGGGGTAGAGAGGGTTAGTCGTAGTAGGAAGCACAGGTGGGTGTAGGACGGCACCTCCTTGTTCCAGGGGATGTTGATGAGGGAGAGGTCTAACTGGTGAGGGATCTATGGTCGTGGTTCTATCACGCCCCAGTTTACTATACCGACACTCATAGAGTGAGTGAGCTGGGTTTATTCCTGGCATTCCATGCATCCTTTTTTTCTCTGGTATATTCAGCAGTAATTATACCTTAGAAATGGTGCTAGAGAAGCATTTCACTGGGTGACACAGGTTCCTCACCCAGAAATAGATTTTTCCTTCGTCAAAATCCCTTTTTTAACAGTATGCTTGATAGTGTCACATGATGTGGTTTGTTTGTAGTGTTAAAACCATTTCATTTTCAAAAGGCTTAGCTTAGCATAGCTTTTTGTTATTTATAATATGATACATAAGGTTTGATTTACATCGAGCAGTTATTCATCATACTTGCCTTGTTATTATTATTATTATTATTACTTACTAAGCTACAACCCTAGTTGGAAAAGCAGTATGCTATAAGCCCAGGGGCTCCAACAGGGAAAATAGCTCAGTGCGGAAAGGAAAAAAGGAAAATAAAATATTCTAAGAAGAGTAACAACAATAAATATCTCCTATATAAACTATAAAAACTTTAACAAAACAAGAGGAAGAGAAATAAGATAAGAGAGTGTGCT
This sequence comes from Palaemon carinicauda, assembly GCF_036898095.1. Lineage (NCBI taxonomy): Eukaryota > Metazoa > Arthropoda > Malacostraca > Decapoda > Palaemonidae > Palaemon > Palaemon carinicauda. The sequence goes on along the minus strand of NC_090733.1, from coordinate 136,972,853 downwards.
CGAGTGTACCCTCAAGCAAGAGAACTCTAACCCAAGACAGTGAAAGGCCATGGTACAGAGGCTATGGCACTACCCAAGACTAGAGAACAGTGGTTTGATTTTGGAGTGTCCTTCTCCTAGAAGAGCTGCTTACCATAGCTAAAGAGTCTCTTCTACCCTTACCAAGAGGAAAGTGGCACTGAACAATTACAGTCCAGTAACCCCTTGGGTGATGAAGAATTGTTTGGTAATCTGTGTTGTCAGGTGTATGAGAATAGAGGAGAATATGTAAAGAATATGCCAGACTATTCAGTGTGTATGTAGGCAAAGGGAAAATGAACCGTAACCAGAGAGGAGGATCCAATGTAGTACTGTCTGGCCAGTCAAAAGACCCCATAACTCTCTAGCGGTAGTATCTCAACGGGTGGCTGGTGCCCTGGCCAACCTACTACCTGTGGTAGGGGTTTAAGAATACTACCACCATACATCCTACGTGTCATAGAAAGTGACTAAAAAGGACAGCTGCTGCCTTGCAGTCTTGCTTCGTAGCAATATTCTAGGCCCACTACCAATAAATGTGGAAACTGCTGCCCTGCAGTTGAACTGTATAGACGAAGGTTAGACTCATCACTAATAACTGATTGATGACTGCAAGGGCATGCAGTCGTAGAAACCCTCTGTCATATTGTAAGCCATGCAGGATGCTATTAGAGGGGGCATCAGGGAACTGATCCCTTGATGTAGGGTACACTCGGTCCCTCTATTCTATCTTATTTCTCTACCTCTTGTTTTGTTGAAGAATTTATAGTTAATATGAGATATTTATTTTAATGTTACTCTTCTTAGAATATTTTATTTTATTTGTTTCCTTTCCTCACTGGGCTATTTTCCCTATTGGAGCCCCTGGGCTTAAAGCATTCTGCTTTTCCAACTAGGGTTGTAGCTTAGCAAGTAATAATAATAATAATAACAATAATAACGGTGGGAAAGAAGGTGTCATTCATCATATTCTTATATTGAAATCATTATTGTTAATTTCTTTAACACCCATACTATTTTTTTATTGTTAACTTAAAATTCATATTTTATCTTAAAAATTGTACTATTGTCATTTCTTTTCCACTCAGGGCTTAGGCAACATGTCAAGAGGTCAAAGCCAAGTACTGTACGGCCTATACGGAGTTGTAGAGCACTCGGGTCGTCTTAACTCTGGCCACTATGTTGCTTACGTCAGATCTAGACCTCTTGATCCCAGCAGAACAAATAAGCAATACCTTAATCTCAAACCTTCAAGTCAGTTTGAAATAAATCAGTTAGTAGCTGAAATGGCTGAGAAAATAGAGGCATCATCAGGCACTCTCAGCAATGAATTGAAACCTACGTTAGGGAACAAAACTACCGTGGATAAAGAGGTAAGACTATCAGGAATCTTGATTGTTGTTATTGGTATTAAAGAGTTCATAATCATAAATTGTGATCGTGTATTTTCATTGGTAAATTTTATTTTGGTAATATTTATATTTTCTTTTCTCAGGAATTTGAAGAAGAGGTCAAAGCTGGTCGTTGGTTCCATGTATCTGATACATACGTGGCTGAAGTCAATATCGAGAGAGTTATGAAAGCGCAAGCGTACCTATTATTCTATGAAAGACTGGTTTGAGAGGAACTTTTTGATAGTTGTACATAGACAGTCAGGTTTTTTAAGTGTGTACAATAAGGTTATTTATTATTTGTACATTATTCTGATGAATGGTTATTGTGTAGATGAGATGTTTGTATGAACCAGTGTGATAATGTATTTAATGTTTGAGAGCAGGAATTGTAGAATACTCAAAAGGTTTCAGATTCTTAGCGGATCTATTGTTATGCAATCTAATTTATACTTCAGAACCATTCTGTAGTTTATAAATTGACCTGGAAAACTATTGACCCACTCTTTTATATATATATATATTTGCTTGCAATCCTCAGAAATAGAGATTCGTTAACGGAAATAACCGAAACATTGTCAAAGAGAAGCGTAATTTTCAAAGTTTCAAGTTTTAAGCCTTGGAACCTCTTCCAAGGGAACTTCTTCAATTCTTTATTTGCCTGTGACGTTACGGGTCGATATACTTTCAGCTATTGATGGTCAAGTGGTCTTTTTTTCCATTATATCCACACCGTTAAATAAAGGGAGGTTTCAGTACAAGAGCCTCAGATATTACTAGTTCTTTTCTTCCTCTCCTTTTTTTATCTTTTTACTATACTTTCATTTTCATTTATTTCTTTTTTAATTGTATAGTTGATGGTATTCTCTGGATATTATTTGACTGGTTTACCTGCAACAGCCAGGCTAGTGATGATTTAATTTGCACCATTATCCCTTTCACCCCCAAAGGACGTACCGGTACGTTCTTGCAAAACACTGTTAATTACATATTTTTGATAATTTTATGAGAAACTTCAGGCATTTTCCAAAAGAATGAGACCAACCTGACCTCTCTAGGACAAAAATTAAGCTTTTTAGAGCAATTTAAAAAAATTATATAGCAAAATGTGCTCGAAATTTAACCTTATGGTGGGGGTAAAAGGGTTAAGTGGTGTTCCGTCTTTATAGGGGCAGAATTGAAGATGTACATTAAAGTTTACCATTATTCTATACTCTGCATGAAACCCTCATGCAAAGAAAATCATACCTTGAGATAAAATTGCCTTAATTTGTCTTTGTTTACACTTGACTGTCTGAATAAAGTAACTTTCTTTTTTGCTATAACTAGATCTGTAACTTGAGATACTGACTCCGACGCTTTTTTCATATGCAGATATTTTTTAGTGAAATTTCACCAACTGAATGAGAAGATAGAGAAACTTGTCATTCCATAAATGTGTTGAAAAAAAATGGACCAAGTAAATAGGGCTGATTGCAAGGTTTGTAATTTTGCTGCAAACTAATAATGGGCCCAGTTATAATATGCATTGTCAATGGCAACCTAAGATTAAAAAAAGTAAACTTATTTGCAAGGTGAAATTTCCCTGTCATATAACAATCACTGAAACCATAATGCAATTGATATCTTCAAATATTTTGAAGAATTTTATAACATTGCCAATAAGGGAATATCCAAAATTCATTAATGTACAGTATTTCAAATTATTAAAGTAAAGTTTAGGTATAAATATATTTTTAGGAGTAAAGAAATCTCTTAATTTGCCAAGCTGTCATGTGTCTGTAACCAAACTAGGTAGTAAAATATTTGAACTATATACTACAGTGACTCCTTGCTACTTCGCGGTTCAACTATTGCGGATTCACAACTTTGCCGACTTTATATTATATATATTATGAAAATATTTCGCATATTTTCTGGAAAATGCTAGAAAAATTGCAATATATGAATACCCAGAATTTCTTATCAAATCCATTGAAATAATAATAAATAGTATTTCCTAGTCCAGGACCAACAGTACAGTAACCTTTCTACTGTATGGTAAACTTCCTAATAGCTTACTACTGTCATTTAGCCCTTGTTATATGTTACTGTAAACTTACTTACCAATTTCATACTGCTGAACTGTTGTCCCGGTTATTGATGGAGTGAAGGATGGGTTGTTAACAGTACAGGGAGTGTTTAAAAAAGTCCAAATACACATAAAATAATTAAATATGGTGTCCATACTTTGCGGAAATTCAATGATTGCAGTCGGTCTTAGAACCTATCTGGCGCGATAAACAAGAGGTCACTGTACTTCACTTTGTTGTAAAAAGACTCCTGTATAGCAGTATTATCGACAAAAGGTTACACAGTAAGAAAGTCGAGTTTATAAACAAGGGTTTTTTCTGTTTCTTTTTTAAGGCAATTTCATTTTCTTGTTTTTCAAAGAAATATACTTGAATAAGATAATTTACATGGATATTTAAAGTCTTTCTCATTGCAGGCATTATAATGTGTTCAACTACAGTAGTTACCACCAAGAAGTTTAAATAGTGAAGGTCATGTGCAATAAATTTGAAACCGGTAGTCTTTGTAGTTTGTAGGATACAGTAACTTAGGTGAGTACAGCATATCATTATTTAAAGCCATTGTTGACTGTTGTAATTGGTCTTACTGTATATGAAGTCATATTTAGTAGCTTGTAGATTAGATTAGTTTATGACATAAATTTGCCAAAAAAGTTTTAGTAAAGTATAATAATACCTGGAAATGGTTACATATTTTTATATCTGCTTTAACTATTTATGATACCACTAGAACATGCTTATGGATGAAAGGCTTTCTTTGACTGATAATGTATATAGTAACTATTCTATGTTGAGTTCCACAACCAAATTTCTATCAATTTATTCAGCTTGATTTTGTTCATCAGTGAAATTCATCATAATGAGCCAAAGGATGATAAAATGTTTAAGATTCATGAAAGAAAGAGAACCATGTTTCCTTTTTTGGTAAAAAATAAAACTTTGTTTTCATGTATTAAGGACATTTTCATCGTACATTCATTCATTGAAGAGCTAGTCTTTGAAGTTTATAATTTCCTATTTATATTTATTCTTCCCATAAAAGTTTTCGTTCTTGGGTTAAGAGTTTTGGGATGTCACGGAAAATAAATAATCAAGCCTCTTTAGTTTCATGGTGTGATGCTTGATATGATCGTATCAAAACAATTTTTACTGCTAATCGGTGCTTAGTAACACGTTATATCTTTAGTGTGGTCATATTTTTTTCCACTGTCAGGTCGGTTTTGTATTTTTAGTGGTTGACTTCAGTATTGGTATTTGTGTCCCACATACTTAAAAGAAAAGAAAATTACATAAAAGTTAAAAGGGATGATTTAGATTTTACCTTCATCATAATTTTGTAACTAAAGTGCAGTACATATTTAAGCATTCAATTCTACCAAAAGGACAATTTATCAAGATCTTCCTGTGCTATTTATAGAAAATGAATTCATTTGGTCCATTCCCTTGCATATAGTATTGTAACACCATTTACACCTTTGGAAAATGAAAATATTAGAAAAAATTAGAAAATTTGAATGACATGCGTATACAGTACAGAACTTGAAACAACATGCAGTCATACTACTGTACTATAAAAGTCCTTCAAACTATTGACCTAAAAAAAGCTTGCAGAAAATTAAGTTTTCAAGTTTTTGTTAACAGGATTTATATTGAAGCTGGTATGTTTAATGAAATAATATTGAATATTGAGGCGCCAATGTACTGTTTATCTGCCCATGTTGGCATAAAACAGCAACTACAGTACTATGACTATGGTTGAAACCCAACATCTTTGTTAAATGGCTGATTTTTTGGTATAATAAATCTCATGATAAACATTAAAAAACACATTGAACCCATTGTTGGATTGGGAAATTCTTCATTTTGATAAAAGCGCATCGTTAATTAATTTTATGTCTTGAAATTGTTTGCACTTATTTGACTGGCTTACAAATTCTTAGCCAATACTTACACTTAAACATATTTTGTATAGTGTTACAGACTTCAACAAATGGCCAATGTCAAGTTTTGGAAACAAATTAGTGGGGGAAATTCTGTCAAAATATTCCTAATTTTTAATTTTTGCAGATGTATTTTTTAAAGATCTGAGATGAAATTTAAACTCTAGCATTAAAAATAAAACCTTCATATCAGTCCTCTGAGAATCAAGTATTTTGACTTAGTAAATTTAGATAAACTACCAAGTACGTCACAATGAATAAATGGCTGACTAAAAGGAAGAAATCTGGTGATAAGTTGAAGAAATTTAAACCTTTATTTGATTATGGCAACATTAGAATGAGGTCATTTTACTTTTCTCCCCCTTTGATGTTGGTTATATTACTCATGGCTAATTAATGAATTTCCTATGCTGATATAACTGAAAACACAACCTACAATACAAGAATTCTCTAGAAATGTAGTGTGATTTTCAATCTTACTCTCAACAACTTTTAACTTGTGTATTCTAAACTTTGGCAGAAATCCATTTAAGGGATTCAATAATTTACATACCCCCGGAGTTTTTCAGTTTTATGGTTTGGTTAAAACTATTGATAATAATTAGACAAACGGTGTGATGTGATCAGTGAGACAGGAGGCTGAACTTCAGTAGAGCTTCACACAAGGTACACTACTAATTTTTATTATCGTATCATGAGAGTTAGTTACCTTTAGTCCAACATCTCTTCACAGCAACAAAAAACATATTTTTATTTGTAGCTTTTACATTGTTCTACCAAAGATCTGTTCTTACAAATTATAATAAGAGTTTTTATCATATCTGCTAAGGAACATCTTCATCTAAACTAATTTTGGATAGACCCCAATTAGAATAACCTGAAAAATAAATTAGGTCAATTTGAAATGCTCTCCTTTCTAGAAATTATGATATCAATGCTACTTGCCATAAATCTTTCATTAACCATAACTAGAATACATTAATGTTGTGTCTAGAGGTCATTAGCCTCTCAGGATCTTTTATCTTTTAGACAAAAGTGCTGAAATTTGATATTTTTATTCCCCAGAAAGTTGATAAAACACGTTTTAGTTCAATTACAAATGATATCCTATTTAGCCATCATTTCTAAGCTCTTTTTCAACTAAGACCTTTCATTGACTCCTTTAGTATGTGCACACTACCGTGTACAACTCATTTTACTTGTTTCATTGTAAAACTTTGACTAGGTTTACTGAAAGGAAAGGGGCACCGTTGCCTTAGTGTTTTGTACTTCTATGGATTTTTATGTATCTTTAGAAGTTTTTTTATGTTATTATTCATACATTTTCATCTATACATATTTTCTTTTTGACTTGCCAGTTTTGTTGAAGCTAGGTTTCATCCCATAAAGGGTTGCTGCATACAGTGTCCCTTGCACGCCACTCTTAAGACAGTACAGAAGGTTCTTAACAGATTCCTTTCCCAGTACTTTTAACTAATTCTCTTTGGTCTCTTCTCACTTACCTCTCTGATTTCTTTGACTTTACTTTGTTCTATTTCCAGTTCTCATTTAAGAATAACACCTTTGAGCAAGCTATATTCGAGTTTGTGCGACTCAGTGGTTTCATTAGAGTACTTTATATTAATAACAAGAAGCTTGCTTTTCAAGTAAAAAAGCCTTCTAGGGTTTTTTCATGTGTTGTCTTATGTCTGATCCTTACTGTTGGTAAATTTTATATATAAATTCATCACCAATTAAAAATTGATATTCTAAATTAAATTGGAAAAATTGTAGCTTTAACATCATGAAATAGCAGCAATAATATCATGTTATTTGACTCGGAAAAAGAGGGGGAAAATATATAAACGAGTATAATATGATTTAGATTACAGTATATTATATGTATTGGTTTGGTATTGTATTTCTAATGTTAGTTCATAGGACTCAAAAGGGGAAATTTATTGCGGATGATGGCAGTACTCTGTGGTGTGTTATCTATGCAGAGCAGTGAAAATAGGAGAAAATCCTGTAAGGTAACGTTCAGTCTGTTTATTATGGAAAAAAGGACTTAGTCAATATGTAAATAATCTAAAGAGGTAGCTACCAACACAAAATGTGCTCAAAATTTTGTGCCTGAAAAATTTTGTTATTTTACCAGATATCAGATTACTGCTTTAATAGTAGTACAAATACAAATAACCCTCTCACATAATACTGTACCATATTACAAACATTCAAATGGACTCTTTCAAATTGACCTACAAAAATGAATTATGTGAAAGATATTTCTCAGCTGTGGATCTAAGTTTTCAAATTATAATTAAAAGTACATAGTGAAGTAGAGAGAGAGTAAAACTTGAAAAGAATTTATAACAGTGATGATTTTGAAAAAAAAGTTGTCTTAGAAGGTTTTTATATTATAGTAATGTACAAATTATAAAAAAAGAATCAGATTTGTAGATTTATTGTGTATTTTTTATTCTACATATCACATGACGTTCTTTTATGGCATAATGTGGAAGTCACCTGATTATTCAGGAACTGGCAATTTGTTAATAAGCAAGCAGATACACAAGAAATATTCAAAATCTTTAGGAGAAATATTTCTGATTGTGTATACTGTATATTTGTTTGTAAATGTTAAATAGTATGCCATAAGTGAATGATTGCTGTGGTTATGTATAATATGCTGACCTTGAATGCCAAGTAATGGCTGTACTGAGGCAGAATCTGTGATAAAGTGTTTTGTACTTAGGTAATTCTGCATAGAAGTGTTAGCGTTTGTCAGATTTTTAGATGCAGTTTCTATCCTGTCTCGTATGTTGCCTTGTATATTGTTAGAATTTAAATCTAACTGCTAAGAATCTGAAATTATAAAGTAAAAATTGTTAAATGTTAAGGAATTGAGATCTACATGTGGTATAAATAGTATCTTATTTGTTCTTTTAATGGAGAGCTAGAAAAGTTTAAAGCTTTGCAAATGACAAAGTTTTTGGTTGGGACGTATTCTTCATACTAGTTTAATGGTACTTCAAAAGGTATTCAGTTGGATAAAGTATTTGTAAAATAACCTTAAAATTGAAAGAAATAGTTTCATGACAATCAGATTTTGGAAATATTACGAGAACTCCATTTCTAATTAAGCATGTGTCTCACTTTAGCACTTCCTTAAGTACATATTGTATTAGTATAAATTAGTGGTGTTAAGAGAAAAGGATGAGTAATATATGTTATTGAATTAACAAAATTTCATGGTAATACCAACTTTGGTTCGATAAGAACTGGAAAGTCTAAATCACATGAATTACTTAATAGTTGCACTTGCAGCTCTCATCTTGGGAGATTTCAAAATTATGGATCAGGTTTGGAATAAAATTTGTTTTGAGAGTACTTCATACTATTACTGATCCTGTAAAATGTATAACAGTTTATCAACTCACATTGTCAGACTACCATGTGATGCAAATTGTGTGACCTTGAGCAAAAATGATTAATTGATGCTGTCTGGGAAAATAGCAGCAGTAGGGGTATTCAGCTTTATGAAGCTTCATCTGTGGTGGATAACGGGGGAGGGTGGGCTGTGGCACCCTAGCAGTACCAGCCAAACTCGGTTGAGTCCCTTGTCAGGCTGGGAGGAACGTAGAGAGGAGAGGCCCCCTTTTTTGTTTCATTTGTTTGATGTTGGCTACCCCCCAAAATTGGGAAGTGCCTTGGTATATGTATGTATATATGTATCTGGGAAGAGACGGATGAAATTTTAGTTAAATCCAAAATGGGTTAAGAAAAAAGTGCACTTCTGGTCCTGGGTAATGTGCCAGGAAACATTTGCATCATCTACAGTGGGCCTTGCATAATAACCTGCCGATATCAATTTTTTTTCTTTGTCATCATTCTGTCATAAGGAAGATTATTTTGTCTATTCATTTTCATTGATTTGTGTTGTACAGCTTTCCATAATTCACCTCTTATTGAAGGATAAATGCTTTATCCTGTTAATTTATTTTCTTGGACTTTGTGAGAAGTACTATCAACATACACACTACAAAAAAGTATCCTTTACCAGCAGTGTATTAAATTCCAACCAGTTATGGGATAAAGTTCTATTTTTGCATATCTAAAAAAAATAATAAATTAATTGTAGATAGAACTTACATAAATAAAATACCAGAGAAAAGGAATTGATAAAGATTTCGGTTGTCTTAAAGGAAGTCATACTTGCCGGTTGCCAGCTTGGTGAATTTTAGGAACCGTAGTTTTTTTGCCAGATGACTAGTTTTTCAGAAAAAGAAATCCAAATGTAAGAGGATAAGCTCTTGAATCAGGTTTTAAAGATCTTTGTTTAACAGTTATTTTTTTTTTTATTTACAATTATGGTTTGTAAAATTTTCTTATATTCTTTTATTAAAATCACGTCTTGTGTGAGCCTCTGTAAGTATCATGAGTTACTAGACCTATTTCTGCACAATAAAAGGCATTTAGATGTAGTTTAAATAAACCTGTTCACTGCAAACAGGTTCTTATCTCTGCAAGTCTATAATATCTTGGGTATTTACTGTATAAATATTTATTCATAACGTGTAAACAAACCTTTCGTAGTTTAAAATAGGCAGTGTCTTAAATGGAGCTGGAAAGGCCATTGAATTCATTAATGAGGTAGTTAACGAAAGGGGGTGCCCTACCCACCTACCTGTCGAAGACTCTTCTCTTTTATTTTCACCCACAAGAAGTACGAATGTACTGTTGCAACTTATCCAACTGCTGTTGTTGTTGTTGATAATGGGTGTGAATAAGCAAGAAATTCATACTACTTGTGGAAAAGATGGCTGTTACAACTGGTTTTTCCGCTAAACTGGCTGTAGATCCACACACTGCTGCTTATAGGTGGTGTGATTGTTTGTAATAATCCCCATATGCAGAGTTGCAGATCGTGGCCTCCTGTGCAATGGCTAGGTTTTTTTAGAGTCAGTCTTGGTAACGGTCAAGAAGACATCGAGGAAGTCCTTTACTTCTTCCTTTCTCTCATTGAGTGTGCATGTTACAGCAACTTTTGTGAGTTTACCTCTGAATCAGTCCCCGGGGAGTATGCAGTAGATGTGCCTGATCTACATTGGTGGAGTTTTTCAAGCTCTGGTGGTACCCCAGTGATTACCACAAACTAATGGAAGTTGGAAACTTTTCCTGCATCTGTGCCAACGACAAGTTTGACATAAGGAACGTTTGGCCATCGTTAGATCTGGCATGTACACCCTCTTGTCTTTTTTGAAGGAACTGGCAGCTAAGGCTACCCAGCCCCAATTTCCTCAGTCAGTGTCTTCCTTGGTGATGCCTCAGACTGTGAATGTATCCATTGAATTGTCAGTGACCCCAGTGAGGATTTGCCCTTTGGTCCCCAAGCCCAAAATGACTGCTAAGGCCCACTCCCCTGTGAGTATACCAGTGCATGTGAGAGCAGGCTCTGGCACGAGTTGGTGCCTTTCCCAAAATTGGCTCCACGGCTTAAATTATCAGTGCGTGTTGTGCCTGGTGTCACCTCTACTCTTGTGCCTGTGGTTCAGGGTCCTGAAGCCCCCTCCCATTCTGTGCCTGTAACCCTAGCCCCTGTGTCTGTTGCACGCCCCAGTGAGAGTGCTTACCGCTTCCCCTGTGACAAGTGTTCTCGTGTTGGGGTTCCTATTGGAGCAACCAGCACAGTTTCTCCTCTGTGGAGAGCTTCGTTGTTGGTGCTGCTCAGACCTTGACTTCCCTCTTAACAAATACTGCAATGAGGGTTGGTAAGAGAAAGAAATGTGATTGATTAGGACACGATGTACAGGAATGTCAGTTTTAGCTGTATAGATAGAACAGCCTGTGTAACATCACCGTTCTTTCGGGTGATTGACGACACCCAGGCGGTTCCCAGAGCCACGGCACCGTACTTAAGCTCCCAACGCCCGTGAAGGGGCCCCATTGCGTTGCCGTGCCCCATCCATGGATTTTCCCGGTTACCCTGGTAGCCACGCAGGGTAGAGGTGCACGACCGCGAGTACCTTCTGTCGGTCATGTGTTGGAGGAAGATGGCATTATACGCAGCTGATGGCCATGGGTCGGCGTTGGAGGGAAAGGTACAGGCTGTTGCTGCCTCAATACCCTGATCATCAGAGAAAAGAGTACTATACTGATTACTCCTGTCTCTGCCGTAATCAGTAACAGGCCCCCCCCCCTTCCCCCCTTCCCTGCTGTAGTTGGCTGCCCTGATCTCTCCTAAGCGTCCAATTATGTTGCTGGGTCTGTCCTTTAGTGAATCTGCAGAACAGCCTGCCATACTCTACCCCTGGTGGGTATTAGAGTACTTGTAATTCATCTGACAGAGGCAGATAACCCTACATTCCTGCACTCATTCGTGAGTGCAGCGGACATTGTGAGACAACCTTGGCTCTGCTTTCAAGGAGAACTTTTGTCATTGATTGGTTGTGTGGTACCCCTCAAGGTTCTAGGCTATCTTTAGAGCTGTGCTGATCAGATCTGGTTCTGCTTAGTTTAGTACTTAATTGAGTTGATGATCAAATCTGTGTATCTGAAAACTCTCACTTCTAGTCAGTCAAATAAGATCTTGCCCCTGTGTGCCAGAGAATCGGCGCCATCACTTCTTTAGGTTGATCCATAAGTGTGTGCACCAAAGAGGGGACTCTCCTTAGCCATGCCAAGTTGGAAGGCATGATCTTCTTGACAGCGGAGTTGGCGACCATGGCTCCCTCCAAAGCTATCTCGTGGTATGACCAGTGCTTGGTCATGGTTACATAGTTAGCAAATCAATGGTGTTGTAAAACCCAGAGTCTTTGGAGAAGTGCTAGTCTCTCTTGCTGTCTGGTGAAAGGCAGTGACCTTCTTGCTACACCAGTCAACGAACCAGTGGGTTAACTGGGTTTTTGAAGTTGTTTCACAAGTTTCTCTTATGCTCCGTCACATCGGTGCAGGCGGCTACAACTCGCTTTCCGAGGAGCCAAGTGCAGGTGACCGTGAAGACTGCTTCACTGAACTCCCTGATCCAGCATGCAGTCTCCTTTGAAGGGATCTGTGGCTAAACCCTCTAGTTTTGCAATGTCTGCGGGATTAGGTGCAAGAGGCCTTTCCTAGATCCCCAGCAGCTTCTTCCACATAAGTGAAGCCTGTTTATGCAGTAATTTTGAGACACCCAACCTGGGCTCTTCAGGAAGGAGGTTGGTAGGAAGAAGCGAGAGAGAAATATTGATGCCAGTGTTTCCCATCTTTTTTTGCCAATATTAGGGCTATGCATGTCTGGCCATTAGATAACCTGGCAGTGACACGTGGCCGGCCAATAAAAAGTTTTTTTTTTTTTTTTTTTTTTTTGGGGGGGGGACAATCACTACCTTTTGTGGACTGTCGTCACCCTATCTCACATACTGATATTGTTTTTGTGAATTGTCTTGCAGGAATAGAAAAGAATTTGAATGGTTTTGCATTAAATTTTATTAAAAATGAGTAGGTACATGTATTGAAAATTTAACAATTAAATTCCATAGAAATAAAAACATTAACCACTGTTTCAGAGTCAATTACTTAATGTTTTAATGTAGATACTGTATTCCACCCAAATTTAATATTTAAAATTTCTATCCGAGTCATTACTAACAAAGTAAATTAATCTTTGAAGGATTAATACAGTCTTTATTTGTAAATTGTCTTTAATAAATTTTTACTGATTTAAAACTATTACTGTACTTCAGATAACTTTGATCCATTTTTCTTTTCAATGTTCATAAAACAAAATCCAGCAAAAATTAACATAGTTTTATTTTAATTTTTTTTCAGTTGACAGGGTTTCATTATCTAATTTTGGAAAAATCTAGAGTAAATAATATTGTTAATCTCATCCTTGTACACATTCAATAAAAATTTTTTTTTTTTTTTTTTTTTCAGTTTTGGTGTTAAGTTTTCCAGGCACTATAACTTAATTTGGTGGAAGCATGAACCACAATTTTTCCCCATAATTTTCTCATGGCACAACATCTATGGCTTCCAGAAGCTCTTCTATAGCTTCAGGTGAAATGGTTGGAACATCTACTATGATTCCTTCAATGTTGACTGATTCTTCCAAGATGCAATCATCATTAGGAGGGAGAGTGTAACTCTGCAAATAAAGTGAAAAAATATTTGTAAGCAGCGTAAGCAGCAAATAAGAACTGAACAAGCATTTAACAAATAATGTACAGTAGTGTACTGCAAGGACTTTGATTTACAGAAGACACAAGTCGTCATAACTTTATGAAAACTATTATAGCAAAACTTTAAATTCATTAGCTATTTATTCTCTAAATGAGTAGATTGTCTATAATAAAAATAAAAATTTTACAAAGACCAAGCTAAGAAAAATCATTGTTGCTAACAGAGATGCGATGGGTTGCTGTATATTATAGTACGCTACGCTCAACACAGAGAGAAACATCCAAGGAGGGAGAGCACCTGGTTTTAAACAGATTCCCTCCAATTTCTCTCCCTCTCAGATTTATCACCAATTTTCTCTGCATATCCCTTCTAACACATGCTCATTCATATTACAGATTTTATAATGAATATCCCTATTCCCTTTCGTTCATAATTATGCTTTTTATTTGTGAAGTCACTCCACTTGTGCCTTCCCTCCCCATCACCCACCTCCTTCATCCCCTTCAGCCTTCATTCACACAACTCTTAACCAATCACCCACGTGGCTAGTTTTTTCTTTTATTCACTCACTTAATTTTTCTTTTGTATTTTATCTCATCACAGCAGCACAGGCTTTTGTTTCCTTCACTGCTCCGTTTCTTTACAGTACCTTTCAATCTCCAAGATATCATTCATGTGAGCTGCTGCTCCCCATCCTTGTAGCTCCCTGCCCAGATCACACCAATCCCATCACACGCTACACTCACTTCATGGGAAACCTTCCTTACCTATTAAGCTCACAATTTTACCCTTCCTTTACCCAAAGGACACTTCTCTTAGCTAACAATTCCTCATCATTTCAAGGTATCCTCATTCCCATGGTCATTAAAATTGAGCTCTCCCTCTCTTATTAATAATTCCCTTAAATAACTTTTTTTTTATTCATCGTGAGAACAGGAGTGTCACAGTATGCATTTAGTGGTAACATGAACTCTGGTAGTAGTCCCCAGGCATATGCCATGTGTAGGGTGAGGGGGAAATCTTTACACCGATACAGAAAACATGCCTGGGATTTTACCTCGATGGTCTTCTTGTTCAACATCGACCCCACCTAGAAGTGGGAAAAGATGCAGAACAAGATGACCATTGAGGTAAAATCCCAGGCTACACATGGCATATGCCTGGGGACTACTACCAGAGTTCATGTTACCACTAAATGCATACTGTGACACTCCTGTTCTCACGATGAATAAAAAAAAAAGTTATTTAAGGGAATTATTAATAAGAGAGGGAGAGCTCAATTTTAATGACCATGGGAATGAGGATACCTTGAAATGATGAGGAATTGTTAGCTAAGAGAAGTGTCCTTTGGGTAAAGGAAGGGTAAAATTGTGAGCTTAATAGGTAAGGAAGGTTTCCAATGAAGTGAGTGTAGCGTGTGATGGGATTGGTGTGATCTGGGCAGGGAGCTACAAGGATGGGGAGCAGCAGCTCACATGAATGATATCTGGGAGATTGAAAGGTAAAGAAACGGAGCAGTGAAGGAAACAAAAGCCTGTGCTGCTGTGATGAGATAAAATACAAAAAACAAATTAAGTGAGTGAATAAAAGAAAAAACTAGCCACGTGGGTGATTGGTTAAGAGTTGTGTGAATGAAGGCTGAAAGGGATGAAGGAGGTGGGTGATGGGGAGGGAAGGCACAACTGGAGTGACATCACAAATAAAAAGCATAATTATGAACGAAAGGGAATAAGGATATTCATTATAAAAGCTGTAACATGAATGAGCATGTGTTAGAAGGGATAAGCAGAGAAAATTGGTGATAAATCTGAGAAGGAGAGAGAGTGGGGGAATCTGTTTAAAACCAGGTGCTCTCCCTCCTTGGATGTTAACCTCTGTGTTAAGCATAGCATACTATAATATACAGCACCCCATCCCATCTCTGTTAGCAACAATGACTTTTCTTAGCTTGGTCTTTGTAAAATTTTTATTAGGGACAATCTACTCATTTAGAGAATAAATAGCTAATGAATATTTAAAGTTTTGCTATAATAGTTTTCACAAAGTTACGACAACTTGTGCCTTCTGTAACTTTATGAAAACTATTATGGTGATGTGAAATAATTTCAGAAATAAAACAATATAGAAACGGAAAGAAAGACCAAGTTAAAAGTTGGAGCAGGATTAGAGAAAGAAGGTAAATCAGATCTGCGGTAATGTACCAAGGGAGAGGGGAAGCAGTTTAAAACCAGGTGCCCTTCCCTTTTGGACATACCTAGCTGCATTGAATATACAGTAGCGTAAACAAAACCCTTCCTCAGCTGCTGCCATTTTATTTCTCATTTTTTCAAGGTTTAAGTATGATGTAGGAAATCAGAACCAATGTGAGTGAGGGGGGCAGGAGGAGAATCTTCATGAATATAGGGTATGAATTGAAAAAATTTCATTTTAAGAAGTACGTTGTTCCTACATAAATACAAACCATCCTCCTCCAATAGGAGTATAACTTTTACATAAGAGGTGATGGGCATGCCCCTGTCTACCTGTCAGTCAGTTAGACACACTTGATTTTGGCTACTCGTAGTAGAAATACTCTTGCTGCCTTTCAAATTTTCGTCAATTTTAATCTTATTGCTTTCTCATTCTAATTAAACGAATAACCATGCAGACAGGCTTTTGTATTCGGGTAAACCTGGAAAAATTAATGGATGTATTTTTTTTTTTTTCCATATAACCCATAAATTTGTGACAGGTTTGTGCAAACTTGCAAGTAATCTCATCATCCTTGTCTCTCTTGTAGGTGCACAACTGTTTCCAGTCATAGGGCTACAACAGCAGTGTCTAAATGACTATTGTTTATTCCGTGTGGAGGAACTGAAGGCTATGGAACATGCTGCTGCTGCTTTTTAAGATTCCCGTCATCAGATTGTCATTGGTTCCCGTTACCTCAACTCTGAAGAAGGCTAGCAAGAAGATGCGAGTGCGGTGCTACTCTTCTAGCTCTTCCTCGTCAATTGAAGATTCTGCTACTTCTAAGGTGAAGAAGAAGATATCATTGAAGAAGGCTAGAAAGACTGATAGACAGTAATGCAAGGCTCTGATTGTTCTCTCCAAGCATACACTGGAGAAAGGCAGTTGGTACCCAAGAACCACCAAATAAACTGGGAGAGTATCCCGGTTTGTCAAGATGAAGGGGACCTTCCTTCCAATGGATGATTGAGCTACACTCCAGTCTCTCTCTCTCTCTCAAGGGATACTTTAGTTCTTAAGTGAGAAACACTCATGTTGGGATGAGAGGAAGATGAATCTCGCTTTTTGAGTGACGAGACATTCCTTCACGTAAAAGTGATCAGTCCTCTTGTGCTTAGTCTCCCCTCGTTGAACAGTCCTTTCATGATCAGTCTCCTTGTAACCCCCAGACCGTAGGCAACACTCCCACATGCTCACTTGAGTGAACAAGATCACCAGTCACCTTTTCTTTCCATGCATTGCCAGTCCACACTTGGGCTTCCCATGAGGTTGCGTGACGAGGCACTGGAACAAATCCCCAACCTAGAGTACAGAGATGCCTTATTGTGTGCGTTTGATCTGCAGCAAAGATCTTTACCAAGTGACTGGTTTGCTGGCCACTCCACTTAATAAATCGTTCACTTAAACACTCCACAAAGGCTCTTTTGTGGGGGCCATGAGGGACATATAGTCCTGCTTCTGAAGGAGAGACATGCAGTTGATTGGGGCACCCATCACCAGTTCTCAGTCTGGATCTTGCATAATCTGAAAAAAAGTGGCCTGAGTGGCTTTCCAAGACAATAGCGCCTGACTGGTCCAGCACTAGGAGAGGTGGAGAATTGTAAAACAGTGCCGTTTGTCTATGATATAGCAATGCCGACCTTGGCAAGTCTACTAAGACTCATTTTGAAAGAGGGTTCAATGATCACTGACTAGATTTTTGGCACTTCTCAAGGATCAAAGACATAAGTTGCCATGGTCGGAACTTAGTCGAGTGGCCTTGAACAAGAGTGACTTTTCAAATATTCGGGACTGATTATTTACTTCAGTCTAGCAAGACCTTGTCTCCCACATTTGCTCGACATAAAGATGCTATATGCCTGTTAGGGCATGCCTATCTCCTATTCCCTTTGATCCCACAGTCTGTGTGTTCTTGGCAGGTTCTGCCTGTCGAGAGACTAAAGAATGAGGGCACTTTCTTCTCAACACCTGAGTGCTGCCACTGAAATCTAACATCGCCAATCTTCAGGCAGCTCCTTGTATCAACCAGTGGTTCTGTGTAGTTGCCTCACTCAATACTACTCAAGATGTTGGTGTGAAGTACATCCAGTCAATCCTGTCTGGTGCAAAGGCAGTGACAATTTTGGCACACCAGTCAGCAAATCAATGGTCCAACTAATTCCTGAAGAGAAGGATATTTGGGTTGCTCTATTCCCCAGGCAACTTGAATAGGAGACAATGGCAACATTGAGAAATGCTCAACAGACCTCTCACTGCTGAACATGTTTGTTTTTCAAACTCCATCCTGCATGGAGACAGGCAGCAAGTGCCATGCAGTCTGTCATCACAGAGGAAGACTTCTTGCATTTATTGAAGGAAGCGTATTTTAAAATGCCATTTCATCAGTCCTACAGAAACTACCTCCGTCATATCGTCGAAGGAATAGCTAGTGTACCATTTCAAAGCCATGTGCTTTGGCTGTCCACTGTTCCCCAAGTGTTTACACAAGTGTCCACTCCAGTCACAGCTTGGACTCTTGAATAGGCTATATCTTTTGAAGTATCTTGTCCACTGACTGGTCCTGCCCTCTTCGGATTCGTAGATACTTAAGAATCGAGACTGACTACTCTCTTTGTTAAGAATTGTGAATCATGATAAATTGGGACAAGTCAAGTCTCACATTTAAGCAAAGGGTGAAGTACCTGGCCAATCTGATAGATACGGCAGCAGCGAGAGAATTTCCACTAACTATCTCATCAGCAGACTCAGCTTCCAACTTGGCGGTAGTAATGTTTTCTTGGACAACTTCACCAGAGGAACTCATTCCACACGTGCATCTCCACCTGCAATCTCTTCAATGGTGTCCGGGGTGTATCTGGATGGCAGCCAACAATCTGCCTTTCTATCTTGTTCCAGTGGAGCAAGAGGTATGAGATTATCTTTCCTGGTGGCTGCACAACTGTAACCTTACACAAAGATTTCCACTAGCCTCCCCACCTTCTGGGATGCTACTGTTCACAGACATATCCAAGATGAGGCAGGACACGAAACAGAAATAAAGCACTTCAGGGGTGTGGCTCTTTGAATAAGCAATTTGCTCGTATTCAATGTTACTCATAAACCAATACTACTGGAATTTAAAATTGTGCTTTTCTTGCTTCTGTCATGGAAGTCACAAATTTTCTTGGTGCTTTCAAGTGATACAAAATTACATAATGAAATATCATTTTTCTCGTCTGAATTTTCCATCTTCAGCGACAGAAAAATTACACACATTTTTTTTTTCATATCTTTAGTGGCTATAAACTTTATTTGCCAAAGAAAACCTTGATCCTGTACTTTTATTGCCATGAAATCATAAAGCCCCTGATGTATACACGACACCCACAAGGTGCTCACGCGAGGGTAGTAACCTCTGCATTCCAAGCTTTTATCTTTCTCTGATATCAAAAAAGTGTAAAGAAGGACCTATTCACCGGGCGTCACAGGTCTCTCCCCAGAAATAGATTTTTCCTTCGTCAAAATCCCTTTATTTCTTTACCTTGATTAAAGACTATTACATTAATAGTAAATAGAGCTTCATTAGAGTATATAAAAAGGTTTAAAAAATTCACAAATACAGAATAAGGACTTTAAACTTACCTTACTAACAGTGAATTCTGGCTGGTAGTAATCATATATTTTAACAGTACCTGGCTTCACATCTTCCATGGTAATGTCGCGTATAACTCGGAAAGATAGGCAAATTTTATTTTTAGACATCTCGTCAACATAGAATGTAACTTTGTTACCGTCGACTTCATATCGTTTGAACAATCCTGTCCCATAACCCACTACTCTCTTCAAGTCAACCTTCTCTGGAATGTAACCAGATACCAAGTTTACTTCAATCACAGCCATGTTGGATTTCTCATCCGGATGTTGATAGGAAGCACAAGTTTTTATTCTCTTTGATAGGCACTTGAGATCAAAAGCAGTTTCTGTTTCAACTTCAAGTACAAATGCTTCATTTGGACTGGGTTCTGGGACATTATAGCGAAGAACTGCCTGCAATGTCATAAAAGTTGATTATATTACATATACACGTTTTTTTTAAATACATACAATGTAATTTTTAGATTCTATAATTGATCCCACACATCTCAATATATGGGGAATTATTTTTTTTAATGTTATTATAAGATATGAGCTAAATAACATACCCAATCAGTATTTACAAAGAGAATAGTGTGAGGAAGACTGGAAACTAAAATGGATTTTTACTATTTGTTACTAAACTGAAATAGTGGTAAGGTTTCCTTACACAGAATAAAGAAAATTAAGAATTTTATATAAAAACACTGTTTGAGAAGAATAATTTATTTCACAAGTGTGTTGTGTTTTTCATATTTGAAATATTAACCTCTTTATTCTATTTATGGTACATTCAAACTAGTTTCTTGGTGTATAACAAAATATTTAAAAATACTGAAGGCAAAAACTGCAAAAATTAGAATTTCTTTTACTATTTTCAAAAGCCTATTACTAGTTTTTCATCCAATTTTATATGCAATTATTATTTTACATAAATAGTAATATAAAGGAATATATGCTATTTAATATGTTGAATATTTTTATGAAAACTAAAAATTAAACAGCAGATACGCGTCATATTTGTATTGCCACCCAACACGAATAGGAACCGATCAATTAAGCTTCTAATTTTAACAATATCCCATGCATTATACCCTACTCACCTGTGTAAGAGCACATCCATCGCCTTCCATACTAAGGAGAATAGTGTTTGGGAAAGTTGGAATATTAACCATCTGCTGAAGTAGCTTGTTAGATTCATCTATGAAAAAGTCATGTTGAAGGCCCTCCCCATCAACGGTGACCACCAAGTTAGTTGCAGATTTAGATTGAAGAGCTTCATATGAGGCCAAAGCTTGAAGTGCCACAACTGTGTCCTAAAAAATAAATATCAAAATAAAGTAAATTTTATTTATAACTGATGAGGGCTAATGTTTGTTTTCTATTAGGTCTCTTAAGCAAAAAAATACTGGGTAAAAAAATTCCAATATGCGAGCTCAATTCGGAATTTCAATATTTAAACAAGGTTCACCTGGCTGCTCCTACAAAATGTGTTTCTATTGATGCCTTAACATTTAAAAATGAGTTTTAATTCTCTCTCACTCCAATTACCTTCTACCTCCTAGGATGTCAGGCTGGGAGGAGTGTAGAGAGGAAAGTTCCCCTTTTTTCATTTGTTTGATGTCGGCTACCCCCCAAAATTGGGGTAAGGGCCTTGGTATATGGTGATTTTTTGCAATAAAAATAAGGCATGGGCACGCCTCATTATTCTAAGTCGCCTCATTACAACAGTCGGTCACATAACTTCCTCTAACCGATTGCCAGCTTTTTGTTTTTCCTCTTAGGTTGTTCAAATATTGCTGGGTATTTCTGCTGGTTTTGACATTCATTTGTGTGGTAAAAATTCTGTGAATAGGTTATTCTTTGAAGGGAAAGATAGTCATTCCATTAAAGTTATATGTCGAGGCCAGCAATGAGAGTTGAAAGTATATATGTTCTGCAAATGTCAAGTTAAAAAAACAAAGTCAAAGATGATTGTAAATATGGGGCAAGTTGAGAGAAGATAATTCAGGTTATTTCTGACTTCGATGTCAGCTCATGTTTCTGGCTCGACTAGGAATGATCGGCCCCTATTCACAAGTATATTTAAGGATGAAGTGGATAGATTAATAATTCATATGGCATGAGAATTGGTTTCTGCAACTCCCTGTTTCTGTCAAGTTCTCATTAACAGTCAAAGCATTTGGCAGTTTAACTAATGGGTCCAATGCCTGGCTCCAAGTATTTCAACAGACTAGCCTTTGTCAATAGGAGCCAAATGATATATTAAGGTTGGCTACCCAAAGAAATGAGTGAATATATAGCATGTATAGTAGAAATGTTTTCTATTGCAGATTCGTGGGTATGAGTTATATCTGCTCCTAATAAAGAGGCATTTGTAGGCCCCCAGGAAGCTAAAGCTTTGTCCATTAATTATGTGGAGTACAGAACAGTTGCATTATATTCCATAGTTGAGGTTGGTCCAGATAGACAGAAGCTAACAGATTTTGTCTCCTATTTCATATTTGTGTTGGATCACTAAAAAATTTGGAGCAGGCATCTAGGAGGACCAGTTTGAATTATTAGGTTGACAACACACAGACTTGTCTTTCCTTTGTATCGTACTGCCACACCTTCCAGCAAGCATCTTCTCCTCTCAGTAGTGGATATAATGTTAGAGGTTTCAAGTAAGCAAGAAAACACATGTGTAGCCCCAATATTCCAGGGGAAGAATGAAATTTGATTGAGGGAGACTGGGAACATTAATTCTTTGTATAATAGTAGAAATCGATAGGGGACTGTCAAATTTAATTAATTTATTTTTCACTGCTTAGCACCTCGTACAGAGAGTACAGGAACTAGGTAATGTATCTCCTGCCCTAATCCTTCTGTATCACAGTTACCGATTGTATAAAACAGAATCCATTCTTAGTTTTGACATCATATACAAATTCTACCACCTTTAATTTCTCAATACTGTATCTCGGATTTTCTGCTGAAAAATAAAGGGCCTCATCTTATCTTTTCACATTACAATATACTTCCTGACTGAGAAAACTAAAGCAATTGCCATGCGGGCAGACTGAACATGCAAACTTTAAAGCACTATAATCGATACAAAATTACCCTATGTACTGTAGTATGCACACCCAAAACACTTGATAAAAGTAGAACAATATCTGCTCCTTATTTAGTTTGGGATTTTGTTGCATTGCAGAATCCATAATAAGAAATTAATGTGTACCTTGTCAGGTGGGTTTGGACAGTTTAAAGTTAACTTCTGTTCATAATCTCTTCTCTTAACTTTATTACCTACATCATAGTGAGATTCAGCTAGGTAAGCTACCTCCAAGTAAGCTTATCATAAAGTATCATTTCAATATTTACCTGGTATTCACTTAATTTACCCCCCCCTCCTACATATTAATTAGTGATGTTAACCCTTTTACCCCCGGGGTACTCGGAAGTTTCCAACCCTTAACCCCCAAGGGGTTATTTTTTTCCCAGCACATTTTGCAGTATATTTTTTTAAATTGCTCTAACAGCCTTAATTTTTGTCATAGAGAGGTCAGGTTGGTCTCATTCTCTTGGAAAATGCCTGAATTTTCTCAAAAATTTATCAAAAATATGAAAAACAAATTTTTATACGTCCCTTTACGTCCATGGGGGTAAAGGGATGGCTTTTGTGAAACGTACCAGTACGTCCTTTGGGGGTAAAAGGGTTAAGAGATTTTAGTGTCGAGTCAAACTTAAAAGAAGTTTGGTTGCCATACGCCTATTTCTCAAAGAATAGCTATGTGAAATGTCCTATCTTATAACTTAAAAATAAATTTCTATCAAAGAAATTAAACTCTGAAGTGTATTTTTTCCGCTTACCTGAGTAGATATAAAACCCCCTTGACCATTTCTCTTGGATGAAATCCACTTCACAACTTTTCTTGCTTGAACTAGATAACGTTCAGAGTCAAGTGTCATCATTGCTAAAACAGCATATCCAGCAGTCTCTACTGCAACAGCATCACTCATACCTTAAAAAATAGAATAACAATATTGAGATAATTTTTAGAATACTTACTATAGCAGCTTATGATATTTTGCAAATTATATTTAATTTTAATGGATTATTTTCACATCAGAACCCACAACAAGGTATATAGCCAATGCTATACAGACCTCTGAGTTAATATTATTGACACATGGATGGCCAATTTGAGGTTATATGAAAGGAACTGGTTAAAAGAGGAAGAACATGAAAAAAGAAAAAACATAAAAAAATTTTTAACCCTTTAACCCCCAGGCTGTTTGGAAATTTCCAACCCTTAACCCCCAGGCTATTTGGAAATTTCCAACCCTTAACCCCCAGGCTATTTGGAAATTTCCAACCCTTAACCCCCAGGCTATTTGGAAATTTCCAACCCTTAACCCCCAGGGGGTTATTTTTTTACCAGCACATTTTGCAGTATATTTCTTTTAAATTGCTCTAACAGCCTTAATTTTTGTCATAGAGAGGTCAGGTTGGTCTTATTCTCTTGGAAAATGCCTGAATTTTTTTTTCAAAAAAATTATCGAAAAAATGAAAAAAAAAATTTTATGGCATTTTTTTGCAAGGACGTACCGGTACGTCCATGGGGGTAAAGGGATGGCTTTTGTGAAACGTACCAGTACGTCCCTTAGGGGTAAAAGGGTTAATAATATAATGTACCATTTAAATATACCATATAGATATCATGCTTTAATCTTAAAGCCACTGGCTTTACTGATCTCTAAACTTACTCTTTTTAACTCTCTCCAATCTCCCCCTCCCCTGCAATGCCCGGTAGACCCAACTAGAGGATGCACAAGCTGAACGTACTACCAGCCCATATACTGTACATCCAAAAGCTTCATATAATTGTGGTTGGGATACTTTATATACTTTATATTTAAATTATGATTTTTTATTATCATGATTATTTTATTTAAACGAATTTTCCCCAATAGTCATGCCAATACCACAAATTCTTGAAGGTGGGTAGCTGATGGAAAGGTAAAAATTAACTTATTTCAAAATTAAATTCCTCTTAAACCCCCTTGATATATCTAACATATAAAACCTATTAACCTTCTGGAGATCCGATGATGTTTCCACATCAATAAATCTTTTCCCATAAGTGCTCCGATAACAAGTTAAGCACATCAAATAGTTTTTTCATGGAAATAGTCGCTTAAAATTGCTGTGCAGAAAAAGAGGTAAGAAATTTACATTGAACGAGGGTAATTGCTGGGCCTATTTGAATATGTGTACAGAAAATGGATCCCAACAGCACATGTACTATTGGTCAAGCTAACGTCCAGTACCTAGTAGGCATTCGCCTTGTTTACAAGTGGCAGTAGCTGTCATAATAAAAAAATTTCTTACTGCATACTGATGGTAATCAGAAAGTGCTCCTGTATTTTTCATTCATAAAAGGCAATTTCCACACAATATCCATATAAAATAAAGTCCTATTATATAGTTATATTTTTTAAGAACGTAAAAAAGAAAATATCTTACATTTTTCGCAATGTTCACGTTTCATTGAAAAACACGGAAACAACACACTAAACCAGAATTCTGAATTCTTATTTGTTATGGCTTTTCCAAGGCACAGAAATAGAGAGAGTCTCTCTCTCTCTCTCTCTCTCTCTCTCTCTCTCTCTCTCTCTCTCTCTCTCTCTCTCTGATTTTAACTACCTATCTATCTACCATAGCACTTCTCCCAATTTTGAGGGATAGATTTTAACCCTTTTACCCCCAAAGGACGTACTGGTACATTTTACAAAAGCCATCCCTTTACCCCCATGGACGTACCGGTACGTCCTTGCAAAAAAATGCTATAAAAATTTTTTTTTCATATTTTTGATAATTTTTTGAAAAACTTCAGGCATTTTCCAAGAGAATGAGACCAACCTGACCTCTCTATGACAAAAATTAAGGCTGTTAGAGCAATTTAAAAAAAAATATACTGCAAAATGTGCTGGGAAAAAAATACCCCCCTGGGGGTTAAGTGTTGGAAATTTCCAAATAGCCTGGGGGTTAAAGGGTTATCAATACTGATTAAAAATTACAGATTTGTTACCTGATTCTTTAGGCAGCTCCCAGTGCATAGAATTTGATGTTTCTGTAGCCAAACTAATCATCTTCTCCACAACCTTCTCAGCATTTGACTCTTGAGACAGTGCTAAAGCATATGCTATGAGTACTGTCGTATATGGATTTTCCAAATTGTCTGCATTTAGGCAAAATGCTGCCTCACTGATAGCTTTGCTTGTGTGTGGTTCACCAGATTCCAGTAGAGAAATCAACACATAAGCTGTGAGAGGAACTGGAGATCCAGCCCCTGAAATGCCGCCCTGAAAAATAAAATAAAATTGATGAATACTAAATTTAAAATAATATTGCATGAGATAGTATATTGTAGGATATTACTCTGGATGATGATGAAGACCCAAGCCTACATGGCTGAGAACTATGAAGTGCAAAGTGGGAGATAATGAATGGAGAAGTATTTAATTAAAAGCTCAAGATAGAGACGACTGGCAAAATCTAATCGAGGCCCTTTGCGTCAATAAGCGTAGGAGGAGATAATGATGAGAATATTACTCTCCATATAAGATTTGTATCTGATACTCTGCGTTATAATTCTTGGATCACCGTTTATTTCAGTGTTTTCATATACAGTAGAATTTTAAAATAAAATCTTAGGCATAAGCTGAAAAAAATTGGTCCCCACTGTGGTCATATGTAAGGTGATTACAAGAAGTTAAACTACATCAGTTTAAAATACAGTATCTGGCACTAGGGCCTATAATAAGAAAATCAGGATAACTATATGGGAGGAAAGTTTATTTAAATCATAAAATTAACATAGCAAAGTATTACGCAAGATGGAAACTTAATGAAACTCTGTTACAATTAATCCAGATGTAAAAAATAAAAAAATATTCCTGAGGTCACTGATATTGGTAATAAAGCTTAAATTCTAAATCTTTGATTATGACAAATGTGATCACTGGAATAGCGTTAATAGCACAAAATAAGAATTAAAGTACTGTATATAAAATCATTAAGATACTAACATTTATAATAAGCGTTCAAAATATTAACATCATCCTAGCGAACGAACTATGAAACTAGCTATGACTTTTTATATATTTAGGAGCTTAAAAGTGGCATTTTCTATAAGAGTTCAACTACCTACCATTTAAAAGCATTAACAGCATATACCACCATATTATTGTACAATAAATAAGAATAAAAGTATATAAAATATGATAATACACTTTTGTATATTTTTATTTATTCAAGTGCGACTTAACATTCAGACTTATCATCCTAAAGTTTCATAACTCAACACCTTACCTTCATTCCCTTGTGAAATACTTTTCCTACAGACTGGAAACATCCATTCTCCATCTGCTTCCTCTTCAGCCAGTCTCGACTCATGTCGATGTCATTCCCATCAATCTGAAAGACAAGAATTTACTTTGATGATAATAGTTAAGTGATTAGTAATACAGGTATATGCATTTAGTAAGGAAATAAATATCAACCAAAGTTATAAAAATGAGGCAGACATTTCTAGAAAACAATATTTCACTTTCAAGCGCATGGCAGTAATGCCGTAGTTCATAATATTACAGTATGTGACGTTCATAATATTACAGTATGTAACTGTACTTATAAGATATGTGAAAATTTTTCTTTCCATGGACTCAAGATCATTTTTGCATCAAAAGAAATTAAAAGTTTTAGATTAGCCACGGCAAAATTTACACTATAAATTGAACCTCCATATTTCATTTAAATTTTTTTCCTTGCCCTTTTCTGTCTTTTTGGGTACCCTCTACTTTAATTCATTTCAGTATAGCAGTACAAGGTTATTAGAAGTTGCCCATCTCATAAGTATTAAGCTTAGTTCTGCCTTTGATATCATAATGATATGATATGTACGTGGAATAAACACGTACAAAACCGGAGCTATTTATAGGGCTATTCTTTCAGCTTTGCCAAAAGTATATCCCTATATAGAGTATGTTGGAACAAATACAATTACAGTATATAAGGAGCATCCTTATAGGTCTAAAAGGTCAATTTTTTTGTAGTCCCACAATAAGCAGGTACAAAGGTTGCAAAATTATACAGGTTCTACCTGAAAGCTGGTGAGGAGGGTTCTGTCAGCATCAGTGGAGCCTATGCAAGTAATGTAGTGTGGAAATCAGTCCAGGACAAAATTATGAAGGTCCACATTAGTGTGGAATTTATGACCTACTTGAAAGGCCTCTTTCGTGTCTAGGAATATTACAATACAATCATAGCAAAACTTCTAATTGATCTGAATACTAAGAGATCAGGCTTTGGTAAGTCAAGGGTTTATACTTAAAAATTAATCTATCTATTTACCAAGGCACTCCCCCCAATTTTTGGAGGGTACCCGACATCAAACAAAGGAACAGAAGGGGACCTTTCCTCTCTCCGCTCCTCCTTGCCTGACGAGGGACTCGGCCAAGTTTGGCTGGTACTGTAACTTGACTGGTACTGCTAGGATGAAAAAGCTCACCTTCCCCCATTATCCACCACAAATGAAGTCTCACTTCGCTGAATCCCCTACTGCTGCTACCTCCACGGTCACCAAGGCGACCGGAGGAAGCAGCAGGGCCTACCGAAACTGCGTCACAATCACTCACCATTCATTTCTATTTCTAGCACATATGAATTTCCGCTCCTCCCAGCCTGACAAAGGATTTAGAAGAGTTTGGCTGGTACAAATTTTTACCAACATACTAATTTTTTCCTTACCTGAATATACTGACGGGCCTGAGCGAAAGACTTCAAGACAAAAGCAGTAAGCCAAGTGGAACCAGAATCATCAGATTTTCCAAAGGCACTGTATGATCCATCTCCATGTCTATATTTTAATTCACGCTGGTAACCTGAAAAAATTTTATTTTGATAATAAAATAAATTTTTGAATATACTTACCCGGTGATTATATAGCTGCAACTCTGTTGCCCGACAGACAACTCTACGGTAAAAACTCGCCAGCGATCGCTACACAGGTTGCGGGTGTGCCCAACAGCGCCATCTGTCGTCCAGATACCCAGCACTCAATGTAAACAAAGACTCAATTTTCTCCTCGTCCCACTGTGTCTCTATTGGGGAGGAATGGAGGGTCCTTTAATTTATAATCACCGGGTAAGTATATTCAAAAATTTATTTTATTATCAAAATAACATTTTTCAATATTTAACTTAGCCGGTGATTATATAGCTGATTCACACCCAGGGGGGTGGGTAGAGACCAGCAATATATGTTTACACTTTTATGAGCTAAGAGTTTTTATTTCATTTTAGAAGTTATCAAAATAACAAAAACAAAATAAATAGGTACCTGGTAAGGAAGTCGACTTGAACAATTTCTCTGCCTTTTAAGTACGTCTTCCTTACAGAGCCTCGCGATCCTCTTAGGATGCTGATCGACCCCTAGGATCTGAAGTATCAAGGGTTGCAACCCATACAACAGGACCTCATCAAAACCCCTAATCTAGGCGCTCTCAAGAAATGACTTTGACCACCCGCCAAATCAACCAGGATGCGAAAGGCTTCTTAGCCTTCCGGACAACCCAAAAAACAACAATAAAAACATTTCAAGAGAAAGATTAAAAGGGTATGGAATTAGGGAATTGTAGTGGTTGAGCCCTCACCCACTACTGCACTCGCTGCTACGAATAGTCCCAGTGTGTAGCAGTTCTTGTAAAGAGACTGGACATCTTTCAAGTAAAATGACGCGAACACTGACTTGCTTCTCCAATAGGTTGCGTCCATTATACTTTGCAGAGATATATTTTGCTTAAAGGCCACGGAAGTTGTTACAGCTCTAACTTCGTGCGTCTTCACCTTAAGCAAAGTTCGGTCTTCCTCACTCAGATGTGAATGAGCTTCTCGTATTAACAATCTGATAAAGTCTGACCAAGCATTCTTTGACAAAGGCAAGGATGGTTTCTTAACTGAACACCATAAAGCTTCAGATTGGCCTTGTAAAGGTTTAGTACGCTTTAAATAGAACTTAAGAGCTCTAACAGGGCATAAGACTCTTTCTAGTTCATTGCCTACGATCTCCGATAAGCTGGGGATATCAAAAGATTTAGGCCAAGGCCGAGAAAGCAGCTCATTTTTGGCTAGAAAACCAAGTTGTAGCGAACAAGTGGCTTTTTCTGACGAAAATCCTATGTTCTTGCTGAAGGCATGAATCTCACTGACTCTTTTAGCCGAGGCTAAGCATACCAGGAAAAGAGTCTTAAGAGTGAGATCTTTCAGGGAGGCTGATTGTAACGGCTCCAACCTGTCTGATATGAAGAATCTTAGTACCACGTCTAAATTCCATCTAGGGGTAGCCAAACGACGCTCCTTGATGGTCTCAAAAGACTTAAGGAGGTCTTGCAGATCTTTATGTTTGGAAAGATCTAAGCCTCTATGCCGGAAGACCGATGCCAACATGCTTCTGTAGCCCTTGATAGTGGGAGCTGAAAGGGATCGTCCTTTTCTCAGGTATAAGAGAAAAACAGCTATTTGAGCTACAGAGGTACTGGTCGAGGATACAGAAACTGACTTGCACCAGTCTCGGAAGACTTCCCACTTCGATTGGTAGACTCTAATGGAAGAAGCTCTCCTTGCTCTAGCAATCGCACTGGCTGCTTCCTTCGAAAAGCCTCTAGCTCTCGAGAGTCTTTCGATAGTCTGAAGGCAGTCAGACGAAGAGCGTGGAGGCTTTGGAGTACCTTCTTTACGTGTGGCTGACGTAGAAGGTCTACCCTTAGAGGAAGACTACTGGGAACGTCTACTAACCATCGAAGTATCTCGGTGAACCATTCTCTCGCGGGCCAGAGGGAAGCAACTAACGTCAACCTTGTCCCTTCGTGAGAGGCGAACTTCTGCAGTACCTTGTTGACAATCTTGAACGGTGGGAATGCGTAGAGATCCAGATGTGACCAATCTAGGAGGAAAGCATCTATATGTATTGCTGCTGGGTCCGGGACTGGAGAGCAATAGATTGGAAGCCTCTTGGTCAGCGAGGTTGCAAAGAGATCTATGGATGGTTTTACCCCAAGTGGCCCAAAGTCTCTTGCACACATCCTTGTGGAGGGTCCATTCGGTTGGAATTACTTGCCCGCTATGACGTTCAAGTCGCCTTGGATGAACCTCGTTACTAGGGAGATGTCTTGACCTTTTGACCAGATGAGCAGGTCCCTTGTGATCTCGTACAACGTCAGTGAGTGGGTACCTCCTTGTTTGGAGATGTACGCCAAGGCCGTGGTGATGTCCGAGTTAACTTCCACCACTTTGCCTCGAAGGAGAGACTTGAAGCTTTTCAAGGCCAGATGTACTGCCAACAGCTCCTTGCAGTTGATATGCATGCTCCTCTGACTCGAGTTCCACAGTCCTGAGCATTCCCGACCGTCTAGTGTCGCGCCCCAGCCCACGTCCGATGCGTCCGAGAAGAGAACGTGGTTGGGAGTCTGAACAGCCAGGGGAAGACCCTCTCTTAGGTTGATATTGTCCTTCCACCAAGTCAGACAAGACTTTATCTTTTTGGAAACCGGGATCGAGACCGCTTCTAGCGTCTTGTCCTTTTTCCAGTGAAAAGCTAGATGGTATTGAAGAGGACGGAGGTGTAGTCTTCCTAGTGACACAAATTGTTCCACGGATGACAGCGTCCCTACCAGACTCATCCACAGCCTGACTGAGCAGCGTTTCTTCTTCAGCATCTTCTGGATGGATAGCAGGGCTTGATCTATTCTGGGGGCTGATCGTCTTGTTGTTCAGCAACGTCCTCATCAGAGGGTTCCTCATCCGAAAACTGATGAGGAAACGGCAACGGAGTGGGCAACGTCTGGCTCGCTGAGTCCGGTCGCACTGGTGGATGCGTGACGGAGCCGGACGCAATATCATGGAACTGCTGCACAGTCTGTGAACTGTCAACAACCATGGGTGCGCGAGGAAGCACAGCGTCAACCCGAGACTGTCTAGACCGTCTGGGTTGTGCAGTCAACACCCTACCGGGTTGCTGAGGTTGACGCACTGCGTCAAAACAAGTCACCTCTGCTGGTTGTTGAACGTCCTGAACGTCAACAACCACCTCCGAGCGTCGCTTAACGTCAACGTGCGGCTGGCAACCCACACTGGGTCGCATCGGTGGAGGAACCACCTCAACTGGCAGACGCGAGTAGGTTACCTCAGCGTCAACAGGGCGCACAACCGACCGGTTGGAAGGTTGTTGGCCAGAAGGTTCGGTAGCAACCTTCTCCGCATTAAAGTCCTCTATCAAGGACGCAAGCTTGGACTGCATGTCTTGCAGCAAAGCCCATTTAGGGTCTACGGGAGCAGGTGTGGCAACAGACGGGGTTAGCGACTGAGGCGGTACCGTTTACCATCCCTGAAAGCCTTGTTATGCGTGACATAATTGTACAGCAAAACTTCAAAGGCTCGAAAACAGCTGTGAAGTTGACCTGTAAACAACTTGGAGCGTCTCCTGGCCAGGCGCCAGGGAGAGTCTACGAGAATTGAGAAGTCTATCTGGGCAGAGGCATGAACTCCCAAGCCGAGAACTTCTCTCGTGTCATATCAGACTCTCGCTCTATAAACCAGTTTAAAAGAAGGGAAAGCAAAGGCTGTATCCCCCAAACTCCTCCTGGTGAAAAACCAGTCGCCTAGCCAACGTAAAGCTCTCTAGGAGAGCGAGAGAGCACTAGCTTAAAAACAACGGCTTCGAAGAAGCTAGGCCTAGTGTAAGCTCTGACGTTTAGGCGAACGAGGAGCAGCAGTTACAAAAAGATCCGGACAAAGATCCTTAAAAAAATCATCATGATTTAATTAAAGTCCATAGGAGGCTAAGCAGCTTTAGGCTCCTCTCCATCTGACAGAGTCCTCAAGGGAATATCAGTAGGAGGGGGGAACAGCAACTTCCTCATCTACAGGAACCTTGTCCGATAAAAGCCGAGTCTCAAGCAAGGGAGAGACCTACCGTGGTGGCAATGCTTTACAAGCAGAGTCCACACTCACTGGTGCATTAGTACCGGACCAGAACGCAACGTCATGTAACTGCTTGACAGTCTGTGAACTGTCAACAACTGAACTGTCAACCACAACAGGTGCGTGAGGACGCACAGCGTCCACTCGAGACTGCTTTGACTGCCTAGACTGAGCAGTCAAAACAACTCTAGAATGCGGAGGTTGACGCACAGCGTCAAAACAAGTCAACTCCGATTGTTAGTGAACGTCTTGAACGTCAACAGGAGCATCAGCAAGTGGCCTAACGTCCAAATGCGGCTGAAAAACCACACGAGACCGCATCTAGTGTGGTTCTAAACAACCTGACTGACGTGACTAAGCTACGCCAACGTCAACAGTAAGCACAAAGGAACGTTAGGTTGGCTGAAAGCCAGGATATCGATGAGATAAACGGCTAGACTCAACGGACTAATCGGCAGAATAGTCTTCCATAAGGGAGGCAAGCATATACTGCATGTCTTGCCATACAACCCATTAAGGATCAACGGAAATGGTTATGGTAAGAGACGAGGGTAACGTCTGTGACCGCAACACTTTGCCTACAAAAAAAGACTCTCGGAGTCTGTGTTACGCTTTTGTTAGGCGGCGAGCAGTTATCCGATGACTGCATAGGGTCAGAGCTGTCCTAATGGTTGTAACCAGGACGCTGGACCTGTCCTGAAAGGACTGACTTTCGCTTAAGGGCTTCGAAACCTTGTGACAGGTTTCTTATGCGAAAAGCCTTCGGATGACGAGGAGAAACAACGTCTCTCTCGTCTTATGGTAGGGGAGATCTTGGTAAGATACACCCGATACCATAGAGGGAAAACGTCTGTTCGTTGGTCAAGGCCTCTCGAACCCATAAGTCGTTTGACATTACTTCTCCCCTGGGCTTGGGAGCATGTAAGAGGTCCCGGACTAGGTGAACGACAGGCACGAACAGACGAACCCTCGGACGCAACACTGTAACACTTTGCGCATATCACTTTATCACTTCGTTTTTCTGTTTTGCACTTATTTCACTGAAATCGAAACTTTTACTGATTTCTACCTGAAACACGCAATTCTACCCTTCATTAAAAGGTAGTAATTGCGAAATCAGTCGTATAATGCAAGCTCATTAATACCAGCAAAAAACAGAAAACATATTTTAAGATAAAAAAATCAGTGGCTGGGAAAGAGACTAAACACTAGTTCATATAACTACGTTTTCAATCTCTCACCGCACATAGCCTGGGGACGAGAATAAAAAACTAAAACGTTTTATCCTTCCTCCCCGTACAGCGACTAGGGACGAGAGTAACTGGAGAACAACGTTACCCGCTTGAACGGAACGTTTTCTCTCCTCTCTCTCCCTCCGTCTCTATCTC
This sequence comes from Palaemon carinicauda, assembly GCF_036898095.1. Taxonomy (NCBI): domain Eukaryota; kingdom Metazoa; phylum Arthropoda; class Malacostraca; order Decapoda; family Palaemonidae; genus Palaemon; species Palaemon carinicauda. The sequence continues at coordinate 136,939,035 of NC_090733.1, read as the reverse complement.
TCTCTCTCTTTCTCTCTTGATTTCGCACCTAAGAGAAGAGCCCAATTATATTTCGTCAAAAAAACATGTTATTTGACTAAAGGAAAAAACTGAAAGGTTTTTCAAATAAAAAGTTCCTTTAAAATAGAATTTAAAACATTTAAGCTAAGAAAGAATGAACAAAACGTCAGAATCGATTTACTCTTACTGCAAAGTGAAACCGTGATACACTCTCTCTCTATCGTAACGATAGAGCGCATGTTGAACGTCCTGAACGTCAACAACTGCGAAGCATAAATAAACTAAACGTTAGTTCATCTTTGAAAACAGTACGAAGACTATCAAAGAAATTCTTTCATAAAATATTACATTTAAAAAGTTTTAAATCCTTAGCTCTTTAAAAGCTAATTACGATATAAAGGGCTCAACATTGATTAACTTCGGTTTCCAAGTTAGGACCGCCTACTCTCAGGAAAGGTCTATATAAACAAAACATTAAAATTATTTTTATATGTTTATAATAAATGGAAAGTTAATCGAAGAGGCCTAATAAAGGCGGAGAGATATAAAATATATAGAGGAAAATCTATAACGTGATATAATTACTAAAAGCCTAAACACACTTCCGTCTAAGGGAAGGGTCGGCCATTTAAAAGTGAAAGAAAGTCCATACTCTCTTTGTCACCATAATTAAATCTATCCAAAACGAGTTCAAGATTTAAGATGAAGATAAAACACCTGCATAGCGAAAGCTCAAAACTAGAATAAAGTACTTCACCAATTAGTTGTGAAAAAACTCCAGTTTAGCAACAGCGAGTAAGTACGTCTTGTCGATAGCTCGACAGAGAGAAAATTGAGTCTTTGTTTACATTGAGTGCTGGGTATCTGGACGACAGATGGCGCTGTTGGGCACACCCGCAACCTGTGTAGCGATCGCTGGCGAGTTTTTACCGTAGAGTTGTCTGTCGGGCAACAGAGTTGCAGCTATATAATCACCGGCTAAGTTAAATATTGAAAATTAAACTTTAAATATTTGGAGCTTCACTGGAACCTGATATTATTGTTATTATTATTATTATTATTACTTACTAAGCTATAACCCTAGTTGGAAAAGCAGGATGCTGTAAGCGAGAGGGCTCCAATAGGAAAAATAGCCTAGTGAGGAAAGAAAATAAGTGTACTACGAGAGAAGTAATTAACAAAAAAAAATAAAATATTTTGAGATCAGTAACATTAAAATAGATCTTTCATAATTAAACTACAAAATCTTTTTAAAAAAAACAAGATACCTTACACAAATTGAATTATATGGTTAATAAACCTACAGTATTTTATATACTGTGCTGAAATATATAGTCAGCCCTCAATCTTCAGGTAGGTTAAGGATTAGAGACCAATGTGAAGATTGAAAAAAAAAAAAAAATACTACTACTACTACTATTGGTAACACCTTCACATTAGTGACTTCATTACCCCCCTTTGCCAGCTGACCAATGCCTACGTACAGTCGACCAACGCCCTCAATAATGCACTAGATTTGTTTCCATGTAGTTCATTAAATGTAATGTAGGTTTTGTTATACGTATATGTACATTACCGTATTTTACAAAACATCAATTTCAAAATATTTCCCTAATTACCTACAACACTAATTAAACTACTACTATCTTTTATTCTATTCTTCCCACAAAGCGAAATCCTTAAAATTTAACTATTTGATTCTATTACTTAATTTAATATTATATATAATTTAGTTATGTTTACTATGATTTTCCTCCACCCTATCTTGCTTGAGGGTACACTTGGGCACACTATTCTCTCTTTTGTTTCTCTTCCTCTTTTTATTTTGAAGTTTTTATCCTCTTGTTATTTTCAAGTTTTTATAGTTTATATAAGAAAGATATATTTTATTTATTTTGAAGTTTTTATTGTTATTTTCAAGTTATAGTTTATATAAGAAAGATATATTTTAATATTATTGTTCTTAAACTTCTCCTGTTTTTCCTTTTCCTTTCCTCACTGGGCTATTTTCCCTGCTGGAGCCATTGGGCTTATAGCATCTTTCTTTTCCAACTAGGATTGTAGCTTAGCAAGTAATAATAATAAATAATAATAATATTACATCAAATTCCCATTCATTATCCCATGAATTAATTTTCTTCCTCTTCATTATTTTCATTTGAATTATTTTCACCATTATTTCCAATTAGAATTATCTTATTACTTCCTAAAAATAGGTAAAATTGCCTTTTCAAACTTTGAAATAAAATTTTTTCTTTGGAGAAAAAAAAATCATTTACCGAGTACCTATAATTTCTAGAATACTGTACAATTCAACTTTCAAATTAGCAAAAGCAAGACTAGCAGTTTTACGACAATTATGATTGACACAGACATTATCTAAAATATTTTCCATTACATTAAAGCAGAAGTAGAAAGGGGACAGAATAAGCAAAATGCACTAAAATAAAACATTCTACAAGATTCAATCAATAATATGGTGACAGTAAAGTGAAAAAAATTATTTCCTTACCTTGGTTCATAAAATTGATTGCCTTGGTACTTATTTCCTTTGTTGTCTGGTTAGAGGCATCAAGATATTCCAGGATAAATATATTGGGAGCAAAATTCAACATATTTTGTTCACCACATCCATACGGCATGCGAACAAGAGACCCAAGATTCTGGAAAATGAGAAAAAAATAAAGCACCTATTATGATGATACTAAGAGTAATTTTTAAAAATATTCTGTTTACTAAATCTATATACAGTAGCATGCTAGAGAGGGAACCAAGCTTCTGGGGAAAATATTGATAAAATTAAGTTTGCATTAAAAACCCAATAGTCAGTGATAGCTTTGATTTATAATCTTTTTACTTATTACAAATTAAAATGTTCCCTTCAAACTCAAAAGAGGAATAGTATATTGAACTAAATAATAACTTGAAAGTATAGCTATACATTTAACTGGGCTCCACCAGATACAAGAAGAGTTGGAAGACCCAGGCCCTCATGGCTGAGGACTATGAAGCGTGACGCAGTTGATGATGAATGGAGAAGTATTGAATTAAAAGCTCAAGATAAGAGACGACTGGCGAAATCTAATCGAGGCCCTTTGTGTCAATAGGCGTAGGAGATGATGATGATGATAGCTATACAAATCTGAGTCTTTTAAAATAGGGATATGTCTTCAGTGAAGCTGGAATAGTTATTGAATTTTAACTAGGTAGCAAGTTAACGACAGGTGGTGCGATGGGGAGGCTCTGCCACAGATTAGCCACTTTATCATTGAAGGAAAAATTCAATTTAAATGACTCATATTTGTGAAGCAATGAAAAATCAAACTTTAAAATGATATTTTAATTATAAAATAAATTTTTGAATATACTTACCCGGTGAATATATAATAGCTGCAACTCTGCGGCTCGACAGACAACATACTTAAAAAACTCGCGAGCGATCGCTATGCAGGTTGCGGGTGTGCCCACCAGCGCCAACTGTCGGCCAGATACCACTCTTGAATGTAAACAAAACCTTCAATTATTCTCGTCCCGCTGCGTCTCTATTGGGGAGGAAGGGAGGGTCATTTAATTTATATATTCACCGGGTAAGTATATTCAAAAATTTATTTTATAATCAAAATATCATTTTTAAATATTTAACTTAGCCGGTGAATATATAATAGCTGATTCACACCCAAGGAGGTGGGTAGAGACCAGAGTTAAATATGTTTACAGCGTATAAGCTAAGAGTTTTTTCATTTTGACAGTTATCAATATAACAAAACCAAAATAAATAGGTACCTGGTAAGGAAGTCGACTTAGACGATTACTCTGCCTTGTAAGTCTGTCTTCCTCACGGAGCCCAGCGATCCTCTTAGGATGCTGACAGACTCCCAGGAGCTGAAGTATCAAGGGCTGCAACCCATACAACAGGACCTCATCAAACCCCTAATCTGGGCGCTCTCAAGAAATGACTTTGACCACCCGCCAAATCAACCAGGATGCGAAAGGCTTCTTAGCCTTCCGAACAACCCATAAAAAACAATATTAAAAACATTTCAAGAGACAGATTAAAAGGATATGGAATTAGGGAAGTGTAGTGGTTGAGCCCTCACCCACTACTGCACTCGCTGCTACGAATGGACCCAGTGTGTAGCAGTTCTCGTAAAGAGTCTGGACATCTTTCAAGTAAAATGACGCGAACACTGACTTGCTTCTCCAAAAGGTCGCGTCCATGATACTTTGCAGAGATCTATTTTGCTTGAAGGCCACGGAAGTTGCTACAGCTCTAATCTCGTGCGTCTTACCTTAAGCAAAGATCGGTCTTCCTCACTCAAGTGTGAATGAGCTTCTCGTATTAACAATCTGATAAAATATGACAAAGCATTCTTTGACATAGGTAAGGATGGTTTCTTAACCGAACACCATAACGCTTCAGATTTACCTCGTAAAGGCTTAGTACGAGCTAAATAGAACTTAAGAGCTCTAACAGGGCATAGTACTCTCTCTAATTCGTTGCCTACGATCTCTGATAAGCTAGGAATATCAAAAGATTTAGGCCAAGGACGAGAAGGCAGCTCATTCTTGGCTAGGAAACCAAGCTGAAGAGAACAAGTGGCTTTTTCTGACGAAAAACCGATGTTCTTGCTGAAGGCATGAAGCTCACTGACTCTTTTAGCCGAGGCCAAGCACACCAGGAAAAGAGTCTTAAGAGTGAGATCTTTCAGGGAGGCTGAATGTAAAGGCTCAAACCTGTCTGACATGAGGAATCTTAGGACCACGTCTAAATTCCACCCAGGTGTAGCCAAACGACGTTCCTTAGAGGTCTCAAAAGACTTAAGGAGGTCTTGCAGATTTTTATTGTTGGAAAGATCTAAGCCTCTATGCCGGAAGACCGATGCCAACATGCTTCTGTAGCCCTTGATCGTGGGAGCTGAAAGGGAGCGAACTCTTCTCAGGTATAAAAGAAAATCAGCGATTTGGGCTACAGAGGTACTGGACGAGGATACGGATACTGACTTGCACCAGTCTCGGAAGATTTCCCACTTCGATTGGTAAACTCTAATGGTAGAAGCTCTCCTCGCTCTTGCAATCGCACTGGCTGCCTCCTTCGAAAAGCCTCTAGCTCTCGAGAGTCTTTCGATAGTCTGAAGGCAGTCAGACGAAGAGCGTGGAGGCTTTGGTGTACCTTCTTTAAGTGTGGCTGACGTAAAAGGTCTACTCTTAGAGGAAGACTTCTTGGAAAGTCTACCAGCCATCGAAGTACCTCGGTGAACCATTCTCTCGCGGGCCAGAGGGGAGCAACTAACGTCAACCTTGTCCCTTCGCGAGAGGCGAACTTCTGCAGTACCTTGTTGACAATCTTGAATGGTGGGAATGCGTAAAGATCTAGGTGAGACCAATCTAGGAGAAAGGCATCTATATGTATTGCTGCTGGGTCTGGGACTGGAGAGCAATAGATTGGAAGCCTCTTGGTCATCGAGGTTGCAAAGAGATCTATGGTGGGTTGACCCCAAGTCGCCCAAAGTCTCTTGCACACATCCTTGTGGAGGGTCCATTCGGTTGGAATTACTTGACCTTTCCGACTGAGACAATCTGCTAGAACGTTCAAGTCACCCTGGATGAACCTCGTTACTAGGGAGATGCCTCGATCTCTTGACCAGATGAGCAGGTCCCTTGTGATCTCGTACAGAGTCAGTGAGTGGGTACCTCCCTGTTTGGAAATGTACGCCAAGGCTGTGGTGTTGTCCGAGTTGACCTCCACCACTTTGTCTCGAAGGAGACTCTCGAAGCTTATCAAGGCCAGGTGAACTGCCAAAAGCTCCTTGCTGTTGATATGCATGCTCCTCTGACTCGAATTCCACAGACCTGAGCATTCCCGACCGTCCAGTGTCGCACCCCAACCCAAATCCGATGCGTCTGAGAAGAGAACGTGGTTGGGTTTCTGAACTGCTAGGGGAAGCCCCTCTCGTAGACTGATATTGTCTTTCCACCAATTCAGGCAAGTCTTTACTGTTTCGGAAATCGGGATCGAGACCGCCTCTAGCGTCTTGTCCTTTTTCCAGTGAAAAGCCAGATGGAATTGTAGAGGTCGGAGGTGTAGCCTTCCTAGCGAGACAAACTGCTCCAGGGATGATAGTGTTCCTACCAGACTCATCCAATTCCTGACTGAGCAACGTTCTCTCTTCAACATCTTTTGGATTACGAGCAGGGCTTGATCTATTCTGGGGGCCGACGGAAAAGACCGAAAAACTGGACTGCGAATCTCCATCCCTAAATACAGAATAGTTTGGGATGGGATCAGCTGGGACTTTTCCAAGTTGACCAGAAGTCCCAATTCCTTGGTCAGATCTAGAGTCCAATTGAGATCCTTCAGACAGCGATGACTGGACGAGGCTCTGAGAAGCCAGTCGTCCAAATAAAGGGAGGCTCGGATACCCGATAAATGGAGGAATTTTGCCACATTCCTCATAAGCCTCGTAAACACGAGAGGAGCAGGACTTAGGCCAAAGCACAGGGCCCGAAACTGGTACACCACATTGTCGAAGATGAATCTCAGAAAAGGTTGGGAATCTGAGTGAATGGGGATTTGGAAGTAAGCGTCCCTTAGGTCGAGAGAGACCATCCAGTCTCCCTTTCTGACCGCTGCTAAGACTGACTTTGTGGTCTCCATGGTGAACTTTGTCTTTGTGACAAAGACATTCAGAGCACTGACGTCTAGCACCGGTCTCCAACCTCCTGTCTTCTTTGGTACTAGGAAGAGACGGTTGTAAAACCCCGGTGATTGAAGGTCCGAGACTTTGACCACCGCTCCCTTCTCTAGCAAAAGAGACACTTCTAGTTTCAGGGCTTGTCTCTTTGCTTCCTCTCGGTACCTGGGAGAGAGATCGATGGGGGACGTCGCTAGAGGAGGTTTGCGTACAAATGGGATTTTGTACCCCTCTCTGAGCAACTTCACATACTGTTGATCTGCGCCTCTCTTCTCACAGGCTTGCCAGAAGTTCTTGAGTCTGGCACCTACTGCTGTCTGAAGCTGCGGGCAGTCAGACTCTGCCCCGCGAGGACTTGGATCCTTTCCTCTTTCCTCTCTTCCCTTCGGCACGAGTACTTCCCCTGCTGGGGGCTCTGCCACGAAAGGGCGGAATAAACCTGGACGCTGGAGTGTCTATCCTAGGTCTAGCAGACAAGGCAGACAAAGGGGGTCCTTTGCGAGCCGAGGACGCAACCAAGTCATGGGTGTCCTTCTGCACTAGAGACAAAGCTATTTCCTTAACTAAAAGTTCAGGAAACAAGAACTTAGACAAAGAGGCAAAGAGTAGCTCAGATCGTTGACAGGGCGTCACTCCTGCTGACAGAAAAGAGCACAGAGACTCTCGTTTCTTTAGGACTCCTGACGTAAACGAGGCGGCGAGCTCGTTGGATCCATCGCGGACGGCCTTATCCATGCAGGACATAATGAGTAAGGAAACATCTCTATCGGCTGATGAGATTTTCCTACTCAAGGCTCCCAAACACCAGTCAAGGAAGTTAAAAACTTCAAAAGCCCTAAAGATGCCTTTAAGTAGATGGTCCAGGTCTGAGGATGACCAACTAATCTTCGAGCGTCTCATGGCAAGGCGGCGGGGAGAGTCTACAAGACTTGAGAAGTCGCCCTGGGCAGAGGCAGGAACTCCCAAGCCGAGAACTTCTCCCGTGGCATACCAGACGCTCGATCTAGACGAGAGTTTAGATGGGGGGAAGGCAAAGGCCGTCTTCCCTAAACTCCTCTTGGTTTCCAACCAATCGCCTAACAGCCGTAAAGCTCTCTTGGATGAGCGAGAGAGAACGAGTTTTGTAAAGGCTGGCATGGCAGCAGGAACGCCTAAAACAAACTCAGACGGCGGCGAACGAGGAGCCACAGAGATAAAGTGTTCAGGGAACAACTCTTTAAAAATGAGCATGACTTTTTTAAAGTCCATAGATGGCGGAACTGCTCTAGGCTCATCTAAATCTGAAGGCTGATCCTCAGGCTGAGGTTCAGCAACGTCCTCATCCGAAAGTTCCTCATCTGATAACTGATGAGAAACAAGCAAAGGGGTAGGCAATGCTTGACCCGCAGCGTCCGGCCGCACTGGTGCATAAGTGACGGAGCAGGACGCAGCGTCCTGAAACTGCTGAACAGTCTGGGAACTGTCAACAACAACAGGTGCGCGAGGACGCACAGCGTCCACCCGAGACTGCTTAGACCGCCTGGGTTGTGCAGTCAACACCACACTGGGTTGCGGAGGTTGACGCACTGCGTCAAAACAAGTCAACTCTGATGGTTGGTGAACGTCCTGAACGTCACCAGGCGCATCAGCGAGTTGCCTAACGTCCACATGCGGCTGAAAATCCACACGGGACCGCATCGGGTGAGGTACAACCCCAACTGGTTGACGTGAGAAAGCTACATCAACGTCAACAGGACGCACAACAGAACGCTTGGGTGGCTGACGGCCAGTATCTCCATGAGATAAACGGCTAGGATCAACGGAAACCTTCTCTGCGTTGTAGTCTTCCATAAGGGACGCAAGTTTAGACTGCATGTCCTGCAGTATAACCCATTTAGGGTGTACGGAAACGGGTGCGGTAACAGACGGGGTTAGCGTCTGAGACGGCACAACTTTGCCTTGCTTAGGCGGCGAGCAGTCATCCGATGACGGCAACGGGTCCGAACTGTCCTAGTGACTACATCCGGGATGTTGGACTTGTTATGAAGGGACCGACTTGCGTTTCAAAGGCCTAGAAACCTTGCTCCATGGTTTCTTGCGTGAAACGCCTTCGGACGACGAGGTAAAAATGGGCTCTCTCGTCTTATGGTAGGGGCGATCTTGACAAGATACGCCTGATACCATAGAGGGAACGTCTGTTCGCTGATCAAGGCCTCTCGAACCCATAAGTCGTACGACATTGCTTCTCCCCTGGGCTTGGGAGCTTGCAAGAGGTCCCGGACTAGGTGAACGACAGGCACGAACAGACGAACCCTCGGTCGCAACACTGTTCACAACACTTTGCGCACTAATCACTTTCCCACTTTCCGCCGTGGCACTCTGGCACTTAAGTTCCTTCACGTCAGCCATGAGTTGATTACGGTCACTTGCTAACGCTTCAACTCTCTCCCCCAAGGCATGAATAGCACGCAACATGTCTTGCATAGACGGTTCCTGAGTGCTAGGAGGGGGGTTAGGAACAACCACTACAGGGGAAGGATTAGGTTCAGGGGCATGTGGAGAGGAAAAAATCTACGGACCTAGATGAACTTCTCCTTACCCTATCTCTCTCTAGTCTGCGTGTATACTTATCATATTCGATCCAATCGAATTCCGAAAGGCCCACGCATTCCTCACACCGATCTCCCAATTGACAGGTTTTACCCCGACAATTGGAACAAACAGTATGAGGGTCGAGAGAAGCCTTTGGAAGACGCCTATTACAGTCCCTAGCATTACACTTTCGAAATCTAGGTACTTGAGAAGGGTCAGCCATTTTGAATTAGTCAAAGAAAATTCTAAAAACAATCCAAGTCATCAACAAATAATCCGATTCAATAAAGAGTTCAAGAGTTTATGTTGAGGAAAAACACCTGTACTGCGAAAGCTCAAACCAAATTAAAGTACTTCACCAAATATGATGGGAAAACTCCAGGTTCTACAGCGAGTATAAGTACGTCTTGTCGTCAACGTCGACAGAGAAGAATTGAAGGTTTTGTTTACATTCAAGAGTGGTATCTGGCCGACAGTTGGCGCTGGTGGGCACACCCGCAACCTGCATTTCGATCGCTCGCGAGTTTTTTAAGTATGTTGTCTGTCGAGCCGCAGAGTTGCAGCTATTATATATTCACCGGCTAAGTTAAATATTTAAAATTAGTTATTTGTTCCTACAGAAGGATCTCGGGTTACAACAGAGAGCCATTCTTAGGACGTGTTGGTCCCCTAGTTTTGATGTACTTAAGTCTAAACACATGTAAATACATTAGGGTACATAAGCCTCAAGGTCACTTGCTTATGCTAATGCAATAGTAAAGTTCTAATCTAGGACATTATACAAACTTCATGACATGAAAACATGCCCAGGTTTAAAAAGAACACAAGCAGGAAATAAGTATAGAATGATAAATGAAATAGAAAACACACAATACAATTCCTTTATACAAGACGGGTTGTATGCACGACATGTAAGTTATAACAGGTGTAAACCAAGGACATACTGTATGTTTGCACAAACCTAACCTCCTTTAAAATAGGGAGAAACACTCATTGGTAGGAGTAAGTCTGCTAGAATAGAAATGGAAGATTCTTTTCTTTCATGGACATATCATTCATGGTCTCATAGAAGAGAGTAAGGTGATCCCAACCATCTCCAAATAGGGATGTAGAAACTGTTAGGGCCTCAGTTAATACTAGCTTAAAAGGAACTGAGTGATACAACAAAACTCCTTAATAGGGAGATAAAGTCAAAGTGTCAAATAAAACAGAACAGTTTCTTGGCAGATGTAGTCAGCAAGATAAGTGCTCTGTTACGTTACTTGCCAACATGTAACGGTTAAAAATGCTGCATCCTCTTGACAAAAGAAGAATGAGGTTGAAGAGCCAGTCATTTTACCTTTCCTTAAGACTTATGCTGGGCACATCAAATTAGACGAGCTGCATACTATTTGCATGAGAGGGCTGGGAGTGTTACACAACTACTGAGCTGCATACTATTTGCATGAGAGGGCTGGGAGTGTTACACAACTACTGAGCTGCATACTATTTGCATGAGAGGGCTGGGAGTGTTACACAACTACTGAGCTGCATACTATTTGCATGAGAGGGCTGGGAGTGTTACACAACTACTGAGCTGCATACTATTTGCATGAGAGGGCTGGGAGTGTTACACAACTACTGAGCTGCATACTATTTGCATGAGAGGGCTGGGAGTGTTACACAACTACTGAGCTGCATACTATTTGCATGAGAGGGCTGGGAGTGTTACACAACTACTGAGCTGCATACTATTTGCATGAGAGGGCTGGGAGTGTTACACAACTACTGAGCTGCATACTATTTGCATGAGAGGGCTGGGAGTGTTACACAACTACTGAGCTGCATACTATTTGCATGAGAGGGCTGGGAGTGTTACACAACTACTGAGCTGCATACTATTTGCATGAGAGGGCTGGGAGTGTTACACAACTACTGAGCTGCATACTATTTGCATGAGAGGGCTGGGAGTGTTACACAACTACTGAGCTGCATACTATTTGCATGAGAGGGCTGGGAGTGTTACACAACTACTGAGCTGCATACTATTTGCATGAGAGGGCTGGGAGTGTTACACAACTACTGAGCTGCATACTATTTGCATGAGAGGGCTGGGAGTGTTACACAACTACTGAGCTGCATACTATTTGCATGAGAGGGCTGGGAGTGTTACACAACTACTGAGCTGCATACTATTTGCATGAGAGGGCTAGGAGTGTTACACAACTACTGAGCTGCTACCTCAGGACCAAATAAAAGGATTCCAAGGGCCTATGGGTAACCTCCGTAAGATAGAGAAGGTGGTTCGAAACCTTCAGACTGAACTTTCACCTCCTAGTGCACTGACAGGTAAACAGGAAGGCTACTGACAGGGTTAGACTTGTTAGGTCTTCCTTGAGATGGCAAATCTTTGCACCGACCTTGGTTGCATCTGCAAACAAGCTGTCTCAACAAGACAGAAGGAACAGTGATAGGACACTTCCTTCTTGGTCCTGCTGACCCAGCAGGACACTTATAGGCTCCCCCAAACCCCCATTCCTTGTTCACAAAAATGGAGAGGTTGCAGACAATACTAGCAACTACTAAGCCTGGATGAGTCTCGACCCCCATCCAACAGATTTCAAGTCAAAGCAGGGATGTTTCCAACACGTTCATTGAAGATATTGTAGTTAAATTCTGCTACAATGTAGCAAAAACTATATTTAGGCTGCCCTCATCTGTGGTAAACACCATACCAGTTCGTTTTATTAAAAATCCTCAAATTGTCTCAAACTGTTCCTACTGTATATACTTGCAAGTTTATGTACCTCTTCTCCATATCAGTACATACCTTTGAGTGTTAATCTAGTAATATACTAGTAATCAGGATAACTAACCAGAAAACTAGATTATGTATTTTAGAGTCCAACTTCAAAACCTTTACTTTTACAACATGCTACAGTAATACTAATTACTGTTTGCCTGTATGTGCATACAATGCTTTACATAAACAGATCCTAATTATCCTGATACCTCTAATGTGGGTCCAAGCAAATCTCCAACAGCTGTGATCCAGCCACGGGAAGAATCCGGTATTATGACTGATGGAGCCGCCACCTCCCACTTCTCTAAGAAGTCGACGTTGTCTGCAATATCTACAAAGAGAGAAAAATTTGGTTAAAAAATCAACCAAAATGAACATTTCCGCTGGCATGAAAATTCCAACAATACTTTTTGAAAATTACCGGTAATCAAATATTCTATCAAACAAAGAGTAATCCTTTAACATAAAAACAATAGATTATCTTTTTTTTTTTTTAGAAATTAATCAAATATTTCAAAAATATTGCATCAATCAGTGTAATCCTTTAAAATTGAAATACAGTAATAGATTACCTGTTGTATGCTATAAATTTTGGCAAATACAAATAAAGTAGTAATATCAGATTGAGTTTGCAAAAAAAAAAAAAAAAAAAATAATTAAAACATCAATAAAAATCTTCAGAACTAAAAATTGACATATGTAGGATAACTAGAGTAAATTAAAGGTTTGCTGAAGCTTGTCATGGAATATAGCAACAAAAGATAAAAAAAAAAAAAAAAATGCTTTATTCCTCTGCCACATGCTTACCTTTAGCACAAATGTACTTCGTCCAAGTTTCTTCTCTGGGAAATCCTTCGGCTTCTACTTTGATTGGTTTAATCAAAACATCCCTAGGCATGATAAGAACAAAGTAGACAAATAATTATAAAGAAAAATACATAATAAAATACGAATGAATACTCATAAAAAAAGGCACTACTTTAGTTAAATACTGTAAGGTTTAATTATAGAATAAAATAAAGTAATTTACCTAAGAGAGAGAGAGAGAGAGAGAGAGAGAGAGAGAGAGAGAGAGAGAGAGAGAGAGAGAGAGAGAATATGTCCATTCACTAACACTTACTTACGGTAAGTTACAAGTGATTTTCAATTCATGCTCTTTCAGATATTTGTGCAGTAATCAGATCTAACTAGTACAGTACAAAATAAATATAATATATTTGCATTCTTCTGTCATCAGATGAAATCCTGAAATAAAATCATGTAAACTTAGTTTTGTAAAAGGATACAATCACAATGAAATACATTCCAATTGACTTTGGTAATCTTGGTGTTGCTCGTTTGAAATTTACGAAAATTAAAATAAGTTTGATGACAAGCATAAAGAAATTAATATCTATTACACAAATAAATGAATAACTCTTACCAAGCTTAATATATTTTGTTTATGGCAGAGATACCATCTTAGTACAAATACTTTAATTGCAATTTCTGGTTTTTATCAAACCACATGTGCTATAAAAGTTATTGATATCAACAGCTTAGTTTCTTTGCATTCAATATCCACAATTCCTTTTCCTAAAGGAGAGCCGGCTTAACTATACCTTCATACATACCAACCGCTAATTTAAGACGCTCATAATTCTCTTCCATCTATTTTGTACACTGCTGGTACCTTTCTTGCTTTACAAAAAATCTACGATTCATATTTTCTCACATCCTCCTAACATTACTCTTATTTACAAGCAATTTCTTGTGAAAATCAACTCTTTCCTTCCTACTACTTTTCCTTCAAACATCCGAACTGAATGTTCTCGTTTCATACACCAAAATGCCTTAACCTAGTTAATATTAATCCTTTTACCCCTAGGCTCTTTGGAAATTTCCAATCCTTAACCCCCAAGGGGTTATTTTTTCCCCAGCACATTTTGCAGTATATTTTTTTTAAATTGCTCTTACAACCTTAATTTTTGCTACAGGGAGGTCAGGTTGGTCTCATTCTCTTGGAAAATGCCTGAATTTTCTCAAAAAATGATCAAAAATATGAAAAAAAATGTTTATAGCATTTTTTTGCAAGGACGTACCGGTACATCCATGGGGGTAAAGGGATGAGTTTTGTGAAACGTACCAGTATGTCCTTTGGGGGTAAAAGGGTTAAGTCTAAGTTCCCTTGCATATACTGTACTTTTAAACTTCATTACTTGCTCCTACAGTTCCATTTCACTATCCCAAATCAGTACTTTACCATCTGCACATAGCCACTGAACAATCAATGCCCAAAACATTTTCTGATCTCACAACTTCACATCTACTGTTTTATCGCTGACTTTTGCATCATTCTATTCACTTTAGATATTAACCCTTTTACCCCCAATGGACGTACTGGTACGTTTCACAAAACTTATCCCTTTACCCCCATGGACATACCGGTACGTCCTTGCAAAAAACTGCTATTTACATTTTTTTTGCATATTTTTGATAACTTTTTGAGAAACTTCAGGTATTTTCCAAAAGAATGAGACTAACCTGACCTCTTTATGACGAAAATTAAGGCTGTTAGAGCAATTGAAATAAAATATATTGCAAAATGTACTTGAAAAAGAAAATGCCTGGGGGTTAAGGGTTGGAAATTTCCAAATAGCCTGGGAGTAAAAGGGTTAAACAACCACAGAGAAATAACACATCCTCATCTCTGAGCTACTTTTACACTAAACCAGTTAAAATCTCCTGTCTACATATTTCTATTCATACTTTGCTCATATCACTAATATTTTAAATTGCTCTCAAATTGTGTTTTATAAGAGTTTTCAATACTCAAAACTGAAGCTCTTAATTTTATCATAAGAGTATTCCCAAGGCCACATACTGGTGTATATCAAAATTGCAAATTCAAGTGTTCCAAAACTTGTACCTCTTTGTTTAAAACTACATTTCTAGCATAAAAACTGTACCTTTTACATAAAGATTAAAGGTGTTTGGTTTCAGTTCGTTTCATCAGAATGAATGCTCACCAGAACGTTAGCCGGGCAAGTCCAAACCCACCCTGTGGTGCCCAACCACAGCAGTGGCCTACCCAGTAAACAGCTTAAACTTACGGTCCCGGACAGGGATCGATCGGCTGCCATGTGAATACCAGGCTAACACATTACCCGCTAGTACAGTATGTAATGTTGAATAAAAGCTAATAGGGCTAATGAAAGTCTTGAATAAACAACTCTTATGTCTTAGTTATTTAAAACTGAAAAAAAAGACTTGCAACCTTGAATAAAGTTTACCAGATTACAAAAAAAAATCTAGGTAGGTAGCTCCCTTATCTTACCCTTGCATAGAAATATATTTTTTCATTTTCATTATCAAATTTCCAAGTCACATAAGAGGTAGCCAATAACTCATAACACTATTCTTTAATTAGATAACTGTTTTGTTTCATTTGTTGATGTCGGCTACCCCCCAAAATTGGGGGAAGTGCCTTGGTATATGTATGTATGTATAATAAAAACCAAAATATCTGAATTTTTGCACAAACAAGAACTAAATAAAAGGGATTTTGACGTAGGAGAAATCTAATTTTGGGTGAGATAGCCATGTCGTCCTGAAGGAAGTTCCCTTCGGCTGCTTCCTTCTGTACTGTATAATATTTCTGCGAGTGATATTAAAAGAGAATTATTCCCTGTCTGCAAAGTCCACAAAATCCTTACCTCTTACTAATGACATACTCTGGTCCACATGCCTCTGGATACATCTCGTCTACAAAGGCATCAACGGTGATATTTACGTCTCCAATGACGAGAGGACGAATCTTCACTGTGTGAACTACCTTGTCTTGCAGAGGTATGCATGAACTGTGATCACCTACAAGTTGTTCACTTTCAGAGTTTTCTAAGATTTCGTACTCGGTGCTTTCTTTTAAGATTACTCTTACCTGAAAACAAGTTTAAAAGATGAGGCGAAATAAATATTAATCTATACTTTATGTCATTTTAGTATTAGTTCGGTTATAAATTTAAAAAATACAATAACTCATATCTGCCCCATAATAGGAACCCGATAACGAGTCTAAGGAAGAAATAAAAAAAGGATTAACCCCTTATAACCTGGTGCACGATAGAACTGCTTTATTCATTGAAAATTACTTATGCATTAGATATATTTTTTTTTTTTTTTTTTTTTTGCTAATGCAAATTTCAAAAGTAATATTCCAGCAAAATTTTCATTAAAACTGTTTTATTTTATAAATTAAATATTTCAGGTTAAGTAGTATAAACATTCAAAACTGACCCAGTAGGCTATAGTCTACCAGAACGTTAAGATAGAAATTGTTAATGATAGTGGAATACTTTAGAAAATTTATTTAAAATTAACATTTCCAACCTCGTTACTAGCGTACTTCCAAACCAATTTCAGCAGTATTAAAAATAGAGTAAGGATTAATAGCCTCATTTTAATTATCTCAAAAAAGTATCTCTTATTCCTACACTTTTTATCTTTCCTCACAGTTTGTACTTCTGAATCCATGAAATGGATTTTGACATAGGAAAAATCTTTTTTATGGATGACATAGCCCTGTCGTCCTGATGGAACTTCCTCAAAGGCAGCTTTCTACTTGTTATATTTCTGCAAGTGATATACCCGAGAATTTTACCAATAGAGGCATCAAGGGGATACTACCCCCGGAGCGAATATCCAGCAGCTCAAACACTATGAGCATTTGTTTCTTAATAATAGTTTGTCGTTGTAACGTGTAGCACATTTAAAAAGCAGAAGACATGACTTGATAATCTTCAACTAAGTCCTACTCTACATTTAACAAACCACAATAAAGTTAATTGGGAGAGAGAGACGAACGTCAACATTTTCTTACTGATGTAGGTAGAATAACTTGGGGAGCTTTAGTGATTTGTGTACCAAGTACTCATTCTTTTTTTAGGCTGTACAAATACAATAAGGTGCTGGTTGATTGCCGAAGCTGGGAGGGATATCGGGGACGAGAGAATTTAATATTGAAAAGCTTCTGCCTTAAGATATAAGCCATACAACTCAAGAGGTACGATTCAGAGAAATAATTAAGAGTACTGTATCAACATTTTATATGAAGAATATGTATTTTATACATCCACATACTTACAGGCAAATCGGACTCAAGATAGTTGAAAATTGAGATTTTTACTGGAAGAACTTCTCCTCTCTTCACAGATGGGGGTAGCGTTAAATCAGTGAAGAATGGTGTGAATGTTATGATGGGGGCTCTGTTAGACACACCTAACCCTTTCTCTGGGTGAACACATACTGCTTTGCCTACCCATTCTGTGATTGTGTCAGGCAAGGTATGCTCTTGATCTATGATGCCAGATGGTCTGAAGTACATGGGAAGGAACAATTCAGTTTCATATTTAAGATTGCAGTTATATTAAGGAAACTTATTTTCAATCCTATATTTTGCAGAATATATGCAGTATGAATTTTATCATTTGAGATATAACTTGAGTAAAATATTTCTGTACAGTATCATGCAAACAAAAAGATAGATGCTTCAATAGTAAGCAGAGAAGTATGTTCTTGTAGATCATACTTCATAACATCATGCAATATATCAACATTTCAATTCAGTGCAGTGCCAAGAAAGCAAGGGTTAAAATGTTAAAAAAAAAAAAAAGATACAGTATGTTATTGATATTAGAGTTCTAAACAGCATGCAAAATATCTCCCAGAAGCCCAATAAGTTAAGAAAGGGATGGTCAAACAAACCATTCTGGAAGTTGAATACATTCTGATTCAAGGAAAAATGTTATTTTCATTAGTAAAATAAATTTTTGAATATACTTACCCGATAATCATGTAGCTGTCAACTCCGTTGCCCGACAGAATTCTACGGACGGGATACGCCAGCGATCGCTATACAAGAGGGGGGTGTACTCACCAGCGCCACCTGTGGCCAGGTACTGCAGTACTTCTTGTCAACACCACCTCAATTTTTCCTCGGTCCACTGGTTCTCTATGGGGAGGAAGGGTGGGTCGATTAAATCATGATTATCGGGTAAGTATATTCAAAAATTTATTTTACTAATGAAAATAACATTTTTCAATATTAATCTTACCCGATAATCATGTAGCTGATTCACACCCAGGGGGGTGGGTGAAAACCAGTGTACATGTTAATCAAGAAGCTAAGTATCCCGTATTTCATATTATCAGTTATTCAAAATAACAATGAAATTATAAGTACCTGGTAAGGAAGTCGACTTGAACCATTACTCTGCCTTTAATAAGTTCGTCTTCCTTACTGAGCGCAGCGTTCCTCTTAGGAGGCTGAACAACTCTAAGGTGCTGAAGTATAAAGGGCTGCAACCCATACTAAAGGACCTCTACACAACCTCTAACCTAGGCGCTTCTCAAGAAAGAATTGACCACCCGCCAAATCAACTAGGATGCGGAAGGCTTCTTAGCCTACCGTAACAACCCAAAAACAACAATAAAAGCATTCAAGAGAAAGGTTAAAAAGGTTATGGGATTAAGGGAATGTAGTGGCTGAGCCCTCACCTACTACTGCACTCGCTGCTACGAATGGTCCCAGGGTGTAGCAGTTCTCGTAAAGAGACTGGACATCTTTGAGATAAAATGATGCAAACACTGACTTGCTCCTCCAATAGGTTGCATCCATAATACTCTGCAGAGAACGGTTCTGTTTGAAGGCCATCGAAGTAGCCACAGCTCTCACTTCGTGTGTCCTTACCTTCAGCAAAGCAAGGTCTTCATCCTTCATGTGAGAATGAGCTTCTCTAATCAGAAGCCTTATGTAATACGAAACTGCGTTCTTGGACATAGGCATCGAAGGTTTCTTAATGGCACACCATAAGGCCTCTGATTGTCCTCGTATAGGTTTTGACCTTTTAAGATAGTACTTTAGAGCTCTGACAGGGCAAAGAACTCTCTCTAGCTCGTTACCCACCATGTTGGAAAGGCTAGGAATTTCGAACGATCTAGGCCAAGGACGTGAAGGAAGTTCATTTTTTGCCAAAAACCCGAGCTGTAAGGAACATGTAGCATTTTCGGATGTGAATCCTATGTTCCTGCTGAAGGCGTGAACCTCACTAACTCTTTTGGCTGTTGCAAGGCAGACGAGGAAAAGAGTTTTGAGAGTAAGGTCTTTGAAAGAGGCTGACTGGAGAGGTTCAAATCTAGGAGACATAAGGAACCTTAAGACTACGTCTAGATTCCAGCCTGGAGTGGACAAGCGACGTTCTTTAGAGGTCTCGAAAGACTTAAGGATGTCCTGTAGATCTTTGTTGGAGGAAAGATCCAAGCCTCTGTGGCGGAAAACTGTTGCCAACATACTTCTGTACCCTTTGATCGTAGGAGCCGAAAGAGATCTAACATTCCTAAGATGCAACAGGAAGTCAGCAACTTGGGTTACAGAGGTACTGGTAGAGGAAACTGCATTGGCTCTGCACCAGCTTCGGAAGACTTCCCACATGGATTGATAGACTCTGCGAGTGGATATCCTCCTTGCTCTGGCAATCGCTCTGGCTCCCTCCTTCGAAAAGCCTCTAGCTCTAGAGAGTCTTTCGATAGTCTGAAGGCGTCAGACGAAGAGCGTGGAGGCTTGGGTGTACCTTCTTTACGTGAGGTTGACGTAGAAGGTCCACTCTTAGAGGGAGAGTCCTGGGAACGTCGACCAGCCATTGCAGTACCTCTGTGAACCATTCTCTTGCAGGCCAAAGGGGAGCAACCAACGTCAGCCGTGTCCCTTCGTGAGAGACGAACTTCTGAATAACTCTGTTGATGATCTTGAACGGCGGGAATGCATATAGATCGAGGTGGGACCAATCCAGCAGAAAAGCATCCACGTGAACTGCTGCCGGGTCTGGGATTGGGGAACAGTACAATGGGAGCCTCTTGGTCATCGAGGTGGCGAACAGATCTATCGTTGGCTGACCCCACAAGGTCCAAAGTCTGTTGCACACGTTCTTGTGAAGGGTCCATTCTGTGGGGATGACTTGACCCTTCCTGCTGAGGCGATCTGCCGAGACATTCATATTGCCCTGAATGAATCTCGTTACCAGCGTGAGGTTTCGACTTCTTGACCAAATGAGGAGGTCCCTTGCTATCTCGTACAGCTTCCTCGAATGAGTCCCTCCCTGCTTGGAGATGTACGCCAAGGCTGTGGTGTTGTCGGAGTTCACCTCCACCACCTTGTTTAGCAGGAGGGACTTGAAGTTCATTAAGGCCAGATGTACTGCCAACAACTCCTTGCAATTGATGTGAAGCGTTTCCTGTTCCTTGTTCCATGTTCCCGAGCATTCCTGTCCGTCCAAGGTCGCGCCCCAGCCCGAGTCTGATGCGTCCGAATAGAGATGAAGATTGGGGGTCTGAACAGCTAAAGAGAGACCCTCCTTGAGAAGGATGTTGCTCTTCCACCACATGAGGGTAGTCTTCATCTCTTTGGTAACAGGAATAGAGACCGCTTCGAGCGTCATATTCTTGTCCCAGTGAGCTGCTAGATGGTATTGAAGGGGGCGGAGGTGGAGTCTCCCTAACTCGGTGAACAGGGCTAACGATGACAGGGTCCCTGTTAGACTCATCCACTGTCTCACCGAGCATCTGTTCCTCTTCAGCATGCTCAGGATGCACTCTAGGGCTTGGTTGATTCTTGGGGCCGACGGAAAAGCCCGAAAAGCTTGACTCCGAATCTCCATTCCCAGGTAAACGATGGTTTGGGAAGGAATAAGCTGGGACTTCTCTAAGTTGACCAAAAGACCCAGTTCCTTGGTCAAGTCCAAAGTCCATCTGAGACTCTCCAGACAGCGACGACTTGTGGGGGCTCTTAACAGCCAGTCGTCTAAATAAAGGGAGGCTCTGATGTCCGCCAAGTGGAGGAATTTCGCAATATTCCTCATCAGTCGCGTAAACACCAGAGGTGCCGTGCTTAGGCCAAAACACAGGGCTTGGAATTGGTATACAACCTTTCCAAAAACGAATCTCAGAAAAGGTTGGGAGTCTGGATGAATGGGGACGTGAAAGTAGGCGTCTTTCAGATCCAACGAGACCATCCAGTCCTCCTGCCTGACCGCTGCTAGGACCGACTTCGTTGTCTCCATAGTGAACGTCTGCTTGGTGACATAAGCATTGAGCGCACTGACGTCCAGCACCGGTCTCCAACCTCCTGTCTTCTTGGCCACCAGGAAGAGACGGTTGTAAAAGCCCGGGGATTGATGATCCCGGACTATCACCACTGCCTCCTTCTGTAACAGGAGCGACACCTCTTGATGTAACGCTAGCCTCTTGTCCTTTTCCTTGTAGTTGGGAGAGAGGTTGATGGGAGAAGTGGTCAGAGGGGGATTGCGGCAGAATGGGATCCTGTAACCCTCCCTTAGCCACTTGACAGACTGGGCGTCTGCACCTCTTCTTTCCCAAGCTTGCCAGAAGGTCTTGAGTCTGGCTCCTACAGCTGTCTGGAGAGGAGGAGAGTCAATGTTTGCTTTTCGAAGACTTGGTACCTTTCTTGGACCTGCCCCTGTGACTGTCTGGGCGGGTACTTCCTCGGCTGGGGGCTCTACCACGAAAGGGCGGAATAAATCTGGTAGCAGGAGTATCAGCCACTGGGGTGCAGTAAGTTCTCGGTACTGAAGGTGCAACCTTAGCCTTCCGTGCTGAAGAGGCCACGAGGTCATGCGTATCCTTCTGTATAAGAGCCGCAGACATTTCCTTGATAAGATCCTCAGGAAACAGGAACTTAGAGAGAGGAGCAAAAAGTAACTGTGACCTTTGGCAAGAGGTGATACCAGTGGAAAGGAAGGAGCAAAGTTGTTCCCTTTTCTTGAGGACTCCCGATACAAACATAGAGGCAAGTTCGCCGGAACCATCGCGAATTGCTTTGTCCATACAGGACATGATCAGCATGGCTGAGTCTTTGTCAGAAGGGGCAGTCTTCTTGCTCAAGGCCCCCAGACACCAGTCGAGGAAATTAAAAAATTCAAAGGCGCGAAATACTCCCTTTAAGAAGTGGTCCAGATCGGAAAAGGTCCAGCAGACCTTAGAGCGCCTCATAGCCGACCTTCGTGGAGAGTCAACCAAACTTGAGAAGTCAGCCTGGGCAGAGGCAGGGACCCCCAAGCCTGGTTCCTCTCCCGTGGCATACCAGACGCCCGCCTTAGAAGTCAGCCTAGGAGGAGGAAACATAAAAGACGTCCTTCCCAGTTGCTGCTTGGACTGCAACCAATCCCCTAACATTCTCAAAGCTCTCTTTGATGATCTAGCGAAGACAAGCTTAGTGTAGGCAGACTTAATAGGTTGCATGCCTAGAGAGAACTCGGATGGAGGAGAACGAGGGGTAGCAGAAACAAAGTGTTCAGGGTATAACTCTCTGAACAGAGTAAGGACCTTGCGAAAGTCAATAGAGGGTGGCAATGACTTGGGTTCCTCCACATCAGATGAAGGATCATCCAGGTGAGCAGCTTCATCCTCAGAAACCTCATCACCTGAGTGTTGAGAAGCGAGAGGTAACGATAAAGCAGTATGCTGAATGGCTGAATCCTGAAGAACGGGTGCATGCGCACTAGCGGATTCATCCTCAAGACTCTGCTGAAGAGGATGAGGGCTGGTAATGACAAAGTCATGAGGCTGTGATGAAGGAGGTTCTGCGGGGGTCTGAGGAGCAAGCGTGGTAATAAGCGAATGCTGTAAAGCATGAGGCTCATGCTGCATAGTCTGCGGTTCAAGTTGAATGGGAAGCGGCTCAAGCTGTGAGGAATGTGGTTGCTGCATGCGTTGAGGTGGCTGCCTCATAGCATGAGGTTCCTGCCTCAAGAGTTGAGCTTGCCTCAAGGGTTGAGGTGGCTGCGCAGAGAGAGGCTCTTGTCTCACGAGTTGAGGTTCTTGCCTCAAGAGTTGAGGTGCTTGCCTCGAGAGTTGAGGTTCTCGCCTCGAGGAAAGTGGAGGTGGCTGCCGCAAGAGTTGAGGTTGCTGCCTCAAGGATGGTGGAGGTTGTCGCACCGCAAGAGGTTGCTGCCTCGCCTCAAGGAAAGTGGAGGTTGAGGATGGTTGCAACGTATGAGGCTCCTGCCTCAAGGGTAGAGGAGGTTGCTGTAAAGCATAAGGCTCCTGCCTCAAGTGTTGAGGAGGTTGCCGCGTGGTAAGAGGCTCCTGCCTCATGGAAAGTGGAGGTTGCTGCACAGCGCTGGTATCTGGCAACTCCCAATGCGGCAGCTCACGCATGGAGGTAGCTTGAGGAACCTCAACATCATACGTCTGGCAGGCTGGACTGCGCAGAGGTGGAGGAGCGCTCGCAGGAGGAGGTGTGATAACCTTCTCTGCCTGAAACTCCTGCATCAACACCGCAAGCTGTGACTGCATAGTCTGCAGCATAGTCAACTTAGGATCAACAGAAGTTGAGGTCTGTTGAGGCATCGCTTTAACAGAAGTTGAGGTCTGTTGAGGTATCGCTTTACCTCTCTTAGGAGGCGTGCAGCCATCAGATGACTGCGGCGAGTCCGAACTAGCCCAGTGGCTACACCTGGGCTGTTGGACTCGTGCGGTCTGGACTTTACGCTTAAGAGGCCTTGAGACCTGGGTCCAGCGTTTCCTCCCGGAAACTTCTTCTGCAGACGAGGAAATTAAGGGCTCAATCGTCTGAGAGTGGAAGTGACGATCTCTATAAGATACGCCCGCAACCACTGAGGATACTACTGTGCGCCGATCAAGGCCTGCCGAACCCTTTTGCCCTTCGACATTGCTTCTCCCCTGGGCTTGGGAGCTTGCAAGAGGTCCCGGACTGGGAGGACGACTGGCACGCACAGAAGTATCCTCATGCGCAACACTGACACTGACACTAGGCACAGCACTGGCACTAACACTTCCCACTGCACTTTTCACTTTAAGTTCCTTGACATCTGCCAAAAGAAACTTGTGGTCACTCACTACCGACTCCACCTTATCACCTAAAGCCTGAATAGCACGTAAAACATCTGACATATCAGGCTGAGCACTAATAATAGGTTCGGGGGTAGCCACTACAGGGGAAGGAAAAGGTTGAGGATCATGGGGGGAGGAATAAACCAAAGAGCGAGAAGAACTCCTCCTAACTCTCTCCCTCTCTAACTTAGTCGTATACTTGAGGAATTCGATAAAATCGAATTCCGAAAGCCCGGCACATTCCTCACATCGATCTTCCAACTGACAGGATTTTCCCCTACAGTCGGAACAAACGGTGTGAGGATCAACCGCGGCCTTCGGAAGACGCCTATTACAAGTCCTAACACTACATCGTCTTTGTCTAGGAGCTTGAGAATGGTCGGACATCTTGAATCAGAGAACAGTCAAGGGGGGATTCCAAATTAAAGCAAAGATCGTTATACCATTAATCAAAATCAATCCAAAAGCTATCTAAGCTAAGGGAAAAGCTTCCTGTATAGCGAAAGCTGAAATCTCAGAGCAATACTTCACCAAAACCGTGAACAAAGACTCCAAAATCATAAGCGTATCCATGTAGGTCTTGCCGGAAGCACGACAGAGGAAAAATTGAGGTGGTGTTGACAAGAAGTACTGCAGTACCTGGCCACAGGTGGCGCTGGTGAGTACACCCCCCTCTTGTATAGCGATCGCTGGCGTATTCCGTCCGTAGAATTCTGTCGGGCAACGGAGTTGACAGCTACATGATTATCGGGTAAGATTAATATTGAAAATTACTTTAGTTACACCACATTGAATCATTTATATGTTACAGGTATATAAAAATAAATATCAGCATTAAAGATTTATATTTTTTAGAAAGGTACCAATTTTATACTTCCTTAATCTATCTATTCACCATGGCACTTCCCCCAATTTTGAGGGGTAGCCAACATCAAAAAAGAAACAAAAGGTGGATTTTTCCACTTTGTTTCACCCTGCCTAACGAGATTTCGCTAAGTTCCGTTGGTACTGTCAGGGTGTCACAGCTCACCTCCCACTATCTTCCATCACAAATGAAGCTTCATATGCTGACTCCCCTACTGCCTCTACCTCAGCGGTCACCATAAGGTGACCCGATGTAGCAGCAGGACCTGCCGTAACTGCATCACAATTTCTCACCATTCATCTATATTCCTAGCATGCTCTTTTGTCTCTCTCACATCTATCATCCTGTCTTCTAGGGCTTTCTTCGCTCCATTCATCCACCGAAACCTTTGCCTTTCTCTTATACATCGCCCATCAACTCTTACATTCTACACCTTCTTAAGCAGACAACCATTTTCCAATCCCTCTACATGGCTAATCCAACTCACACTCTTATCCACTCTAGCTGCTAATTTATTTCTCAAACCCATTCGCACTCTTACCACTTCATTCTTAACCCTATCCAACGGGAAATACACCAACCATACTTATGATACATTTCATCTTGAACATATTCAATTTCTGTCTCCACAACTCTGATCAATAGATCACAGTTAGTAAAATCACCTTCTCATACAGAACTCCTTACCACTCGTTTCAACTCTTTACATTCACTCCTTATCTTTTCCACTCCTTAGAGCCTGTGTCTTGCTTTAGGCAAAGCAATCTATTCTGAACCAAACCACTGCCCCTAACACTTTACATTCTTCATTCACTCTTCGACGTACATTTGCTTCCACTCCAACATTAGCAGCAACAGCAGCACCGAAGTACTTACTGAGCTACTTCCTCGAGTAACTCTTCATTCAACCCGATATTCCATGTAATACCCATCTCACTTTTTTGTGCACCTCATAACCTTACTCATATCCACTTTTACTCACAACTTACTTCTCTCACATACCCTTCAAAACTCTGTCACTAATCAACACAACTTCTCCTCCGAGTCTGCAACTAATCATCATCGGCAAACAACAACTGATTCACCTCCCACTCATGATCACTCATCTATCAGTTTCAATCCTCAACCAAGCACTCGAGCATTCACAACTCAATCAACAAACAAATTGAACATCCATGGTGACATCACACATTGCTGTCTCTGCCCCACTCTCACTGGAAACCACTCACTTAATTTCTTAGCCTAGCACACGCTTTACTCTTCACTGTTTGCAACAACCATACACTACTTCTATATAACCTCATCACAATCCATATTGCTTCCCTATTAACTGCACCATAAGTTTTCTCCAGATCCATAAATGCACCATACACCACCTTACCTTTTACTAAATATTTCTTGCATATCTGCCAAACTGTAAAAATCTGATCCATACATCCCCTAACTCTTCTAAAACCACCCTGTTCTTTTAAGATTGCATCCTCTGTTTTATCCTTAAGCCTATTGATTAACAGTGTACCATACACTTTTCCAACCACTCAACAAACTAATACCCCTAGAATTACAACACTTGTCCACATCTCCCTTACCTTTGTATAGCAGAGCAATACACAAACACACCCAGTCCATTGGTATCATTGACAATGTGAAACATATATTAAACAATTTCACCAACCATTAAAGTACAGTCACACTCCCTTCCTTTAACATGTCAGCCCTCGCTTTTTCTGCTCTCGTTTCATCTAGTGCTCTCTTCACTTCCTCTCTTGTATTCTCTCTCATTTTTGTCTCCCATCACTGAGATTTCAACACCTGCAACAACAATTATATTTGCCTCCCAATTATCCTCAATATTCAGGATGTTTATCAGTTATTGCCTTTGTTATTCTTATTATTATTATTATTACTTACTAAGCTACAACCCTAGTTGGAAAAGCAGTATGCTATAAGCCCAGGGGCTCCAACAGGGAAAATAGCTCAGTGCGGAAAGGAAAAAAGGAAAATAAAATATTCTAAGAAGAGTAACAACAATAAATATCTCCTATATAAACTATAAAAACTTTAACAAAACAAGAGGAAGAGAAATAAGATAGGAGAGTGTGCTCGAGTGTACCCTCAAGCAAGAGAACTCTAACCCAAGACAGTGAAAGGCCATGGTACAGAGGCTATGGCACTACCCAAGACTAGAGAACAGTGGTTTGATTTTGGAGTGTCCTTCTCCTAGAAGAGCTGCTTACCATAGCTAAAGAGTCTCTTCTACCCTTACCAAGAGGAAAGTGGCACTGAACAATTACAGTGCAGTAACCCTTTGGGTGATGAAGAATTGTTTGGTAATCTGTGTTGTCAGGTGTATGAGGATAGAGGAGAATATGTAAAGAATATGCCAGACTATTCAGTGTGTATGTAGGCAAAGGGAAAATGAACCGTAACCAGAGAGGAGGATCCAATGTAGTACTGTCTGGCCAGTCAAAAGACCCCATAAGTCTCTAGCGGTAGTATCTCAACGGGTGGCTGGTGCCCTGGCCAACCTACTAGAAAGATAAGTGCTCTGAAAAATACTGAAAAGTAACAAATTTTCTGAAAGCCTTCAATCACCTAAGAGTTCTGGGACGTAAAGATGGAACTCTTTGAGTAACAGTAATGATTTATCTGAATGCACTTCTTCTAAACCCTCAAAAAGCACTAAACAGCACTACTCTTACTGACAAAATATGGGGATATTGAATTAAATCAGCTTCTACTTGCAAAGAAAATTCTCTTCTTGCACACACTTCAGGGAAACTACCAATCTGCTGCGACTTGGAAGAATTTCCTCTAACCTCAACCAACTACACCAGATTCTAAGGAGCACGGAAGAATTATCGGAGATAATAGGGCACCTGGAAATTCAAGTGGATGAGTGTGTTTCCTACTCCAATGTCTTCCTTAGAATCGCTGGCATGCAAGTGTGCCTGTGCTTGAAAGTTCCCGGATTGCACTTGTCTTGCAGCTGGACTTGAGTCCATGGATATGTGTAAGTCGAAGAGTTGGGAAAATCAGAAATCTGACAAAGAACTTTGTTACTGTGCACTTACAAGTTTGAAAGGCCGCTCATGAAAAGCAGGGGCAAAGGACAGTGACATTGCCCTAATGAAGAGGACAAAGCCCTAGAGATTGACCATATAGACTTGACCCAAGCCCCCTCTCAACCTAAGCTACGACTAAGGAGGGCCAGGCAATGGCTGCTGATGACTCAACCGATAGACCTAAAGGTTCCCCAAAAACTCCTATCCTTAGCTCACAAGGATGGTAAGGTTGCAGCAACCAAAGAAACTAAGGAGTTTGAGCGGGACTCGAACCCCAGTTTGGCGTTCACCAGTCAGGGACATTACCACATCGGCCATTGTTGATTATTCTTTGGTGATCTGAAGTATTAAAATAATTGTTCCACTAATGAGTAATTTTTTTAATCTTCATTAAATTTCAATAAATCACTCAGCTGACCTCAGTACAAATATTTTGAGTGGTTGTTTGTTGCTGTATGTTGAAAAGTAAAGTCTTTAACCATTAATGCTTCCAATAACCCAATATTTTTACTTGAAAAGCAAATACATTTGTCAACCTTAGGCTACTCATCTGTGAGTGCTGTAATACCAGTTCAAGAAAATGAAGCATATTTCTCTAAAAAAAAATAAAAAACAAGAATATTTAATAGAATTTCTAGTAGTGAAATATGGCTACTGGAGATTACAAACAAAGTAAGGAATGTAAGAAAAGACGATGGATTGACAAGCCAGGAAAATTCGCAGGTATACACTGGCATAGGAAGACCATAAACAGACGTGAGTGGAAGGATATCTCGGAGGCCTTTGTCCTGCTGTGAACTAGCAACTGCTCATTATATATATATATATATATATATATGTATGTATGTATGTATATATATATATATATATAATAAGCACTGTTGATACCGGACCGAACGATGCGCACGAGAACAGAGAACTGACCGACTCGACGCTCAATGGCGTCCCTCCGACATGCTGCCGTCTACCGGCCTAAACAAGATCTACGTCGGATGCTGGAGCATGACTTCGGGTGTCGAGACGAAAATTTGATCGAATTTTACTTCGGATGTTGGAACAATCGTATGTAAAGGCAATTGTATGTAGAGGTTCCACTGAATATATATATATATATATATATATATATAAAACTTCAACTAATCACTGGATATGTGCATCTGAAAGTCAAAGG